>NC_083803.1:4124549-4611202 GCF_015708825.2 Lethenteron reissneri
CTATTGTCATTGTAGTGCGTATTTAATGTGGCGCTGCACTCTGATGTTGTAGGAGTGTTGTTATAACAATTCTATATTTATTTAAAGTTGCGCATTTTGATGTGACGTCACATTTCTCACCCCCCCCCCCCCCTCGTCACACATCGTCACAAATGTCTGACCCCCCCCCACTCAGGTGCGTGACGCCATTTATGGACGGCCCCTTTCGCGTGTCACCGCGTGTTCGGCATGATGCCCGGACGTTTCGTGTCCGCGTGGCGGAATAACTCCTTCAGGAATTATTGAAGAAAGCTCTCGGCACGTGGAGCGAAGTACGGGGGGGGGGGCATCGTGCCGAAACGCACGCGGAGCTACGAGAAAAGCATCGGTAGAGCTATTCAGCACAAGCCACGATAACCCGCGCTGAAGCGAGATGCACGTTCAGCACAGAGATGCTGGAAGAAAAATCTGTAGAGCAGAGCTTACTTCCCATGACTCACATTATCCGTGGGAGCTGTAGGGTCCAGGAATTTTTTCCGTGTGGACAAGTGGAGTCAATTTGCGGAAATCCTCGCGGATAATGGAATCCGGGGTAGGCGCCCCCCACTGCCCCTCAAGTCAAAACGGATAAGATGAGTTCCTTTGTAGATGTAATCAGAAAGGGGAGGTTGCCAGAGGCGACGCACACTTGCAGGACGGAGGAGGGCAAGTCAAACAGGGTCGGTAACCAAAGGGAATATCTAACAGCAAGCAGTGGTGGTGGTGAGCCTGTAAGAGTAGGCCTTGGAAGCCGCGTGCTGACGACACGACAGCTGTGAATTCTAGCAGAAGCGATGGCGAGGTGGCGGTGCCACACCAGCCATTTGGTGTGACGACCTCTTGACCCCCTTGACTATTAGAGAGCACTTGCAAGCAGAACACCACAAGAACAAACGGGGACCTCATTGAGGCTCAGCTTGTTACATTATGCAAGGTCCATCTTTTTCACGAGGAAGCAACAGGAGCACCCCAACGAATATGTACACGCGCAGACGGAGGAGGTCACTACCTCCATACAGGCATGTAACATACCTTCAATCTAGATTTGAAGTTTTCGGTAAAGTCACGTAGGTATAAAATAAAATAAATTTAATCACGACGTTTCGGGCGCAAACACAAGCATCCGTCATCAGTGGACAACCACAGCAAGAAACAATTGCTGAAGTGGGAAAAGAGAATTTGTATTTCTGTGGTTGTCCCAACTGATGCGCCAGAAACGTCGTGATTTTAATTTATTTATACCATACGTGACTTACCGAAAGAACAAAGAGTATGTAACATACCTACTTGCGGTACTGCCTCACACGAATCCCTCATAAGCGCTCGTTGTTTGTACAGCCCCGTTGTTGATCTATTGCTGGGTGAAGGCCTCACCATGCCGTCGTGGTCCTGTGGGGTATATGACCCTGGCTTTACGATGCTGGGTCAATGCGAGTTGGTGGAGGTGAAGGTGGGAGCGGTGGGGGGCTTGTTGCAGGGCCCAGGAGTGGCTCCTGGAGTTTGACCTCGGGTCGCCGGATTCAGAGCGCAGTGCACTAACCGTTGTGCCACCGCTCCTCCCCAGCCCTCATTATATTTACCTTTTTTTAATACACATTGGATAATGTACATGTAAACCAGGGTGTACGTATAGCACTTCGCTCGCACGGTATTAACCAGAGAGAGCTGTTTGTATTCCACACTTCCCTTGTGCATTGGAGTGAGTCTGTCTCCAAGACAATGTCCTTCGCCATGAAGGGATCAATGGCTATGATAAATGAACCAAAGGCGTAATGGATCTGTAATGAAATTTCCTTCGTCGATGCAATGGATATCATAAAACAGTTGCGCGTGGTGCCTCCACAAACAATAACACACCCACATGTACACACACGTCGTGCACAGAGATACAAAGACAAAGATCCCCTGTATAGCCTTAACAGATTTTTGGGGCAAGTGCTGTTTTGAGCTTCGATGGAGGCCGACACGGCACAGGAGGGGGTGGGTGGCTAGCAGCAAGGCCGGGCGCCTTTGTCTCGATGTTTATACACCACACCAGGTACTCATTTGAGGCTGAGTCGACCTAGGAAAGGCTCATGACCAGTTCAAATAATCGCGACTGGTGTTGGTCGTGAGCGGGAATCGAACTCGGTCACTGGGTTCGCACTGCGCTAAACCGCTATGCCACCGCTCCCTACGGCACACGAGTACACACACACACATATTCATAGCAATGCGTTATTTCTAGAAATTGGACAAACAAGCCTGATCACGGTTGCCTGTGTTGCAATCGAAACGTCGTATTCTATTATTAATTTGCTTTTCTTTCTACGTGACATTACCAAAAGAACCAAAGAGGTAAGCCTGTGTTATGGGCATATCGTCATTCACACCACCCTCCACCATCCTGGTAATTCAATGAATTGTCACGATTAGGGAATCCAATTTTGATTTCAGAACTGATTACTTTTTGTCTCGTCCGTACGATTTGTTAGAATTTCACTTAATGACATCAGCAAATCATTTCACAAGATTTCAATGAACTGCAACGTGTCGATTCTCACGCGCGTGATTCCGTGCACGTACTTGTGAGCACAATGACCGAATTCAGCCGATATGAATATGAAATAAACACGTGCCTAGCGAATCACAAGCCATTGACTCTTGACGCACAACCGCATGCCCCCGAAAGTGGAAACCTGGACTTGAGCGAAAGACGTGGTCCACGGCGCAATGGACAAACCCCGAGGGATACAGCGACAACGACGTGTCGAGGATCGCGTCGTTTGGGAAACTTTGCAGAGAGCAGATGTCCAGCGACGGCGCAAAACGGCCCTTTCCCGTCGGCGATGCTCGCGGACATCCCAGCGTAAAGAACCCGCGAGGCCGGGGAATCGGGGACGACGTTGGCAAATGAGATCAGGCCCAGGCCAACGAGGATCCCCGGATTCGAACTGCGGCCTCGGCTCTCTGAGGTTTGCGCGCGTGAGAGAGCAGCGTGTCTTCGTGGTGGCGACAACCCCCTCCCTCCCAGCGGGATGATGTTCAGCGGGCCGCGTGGGAGCCTTAATGAGTCTGGGGTGTGTCGATGAGCTCACGGGCATCGCGTGATATTTTCGTCAAATTATTTCACGAACAATTACGTTCCGTGCTTTGCGGTGGGACATTACTTAAGGGTTTCTCTTTAAAATATGGACGTGCTTAATTCCTATTTATAGAATGTGGACGAAAAAAATTGTCGCTCTTCAGAAGGCTTTCATCATCTTTGTATTGGGATACAATGTGAGCGCAAAGTATAATTACAGTTCAATTATCAAGTGCAGGGACGCCAACAGGTGAGAGAGCTCGCGGTTCTCTTCGTGACAGAGCGGAGGGGACGCACCCAGGAGACCTAGCGATGAGATATTGTTGCCGAATGAAGACAACGACCCCCCGTACAGACTTTGGGGCAAGTGCCGTTAGCGATGCACATATGAAGGCCGGCACGGCACACGAAGGGGTTAAGTGGCCTACATCAAGCTGGCCACCTCTGTCTTCCTAATAGTCGACCTAGGGGAGGCCCAGGACCGTTTCAAATATTCATCACAGGTGTTGGCCGTGAGCGGGAATTGAACTCGTGTCACCGATTTATTCGTGGAGCGCGCTAACCGCTGCGCCACCGCTCCCCGCACACAACGGCACGTGCGCTGGCGTTAACGAGCGAACGGAGTCATCTTAACGAGCAGGCGCCAAGCTTTAGAGGAGTGCACAGCGCCTTCGCACGCCACGCGGACACTGAACAAGCGAGCGTAGCCAGGTCGGCGGGATGGGTAACGCAGCCTCGCGGTCGGAATTCCTCCCAATTAGGCGTCGGCGCGCGCACTCGCCAGATCCTGCAGCGCTGCCTCCCGTCCGCAGCACCTCGCGATCGCACGGACCCCCCCCCCCCCACTACGCCCTCTCGACTCCCCACAGCCGCTCTGCCCCATGGCCCATCTTCGCCCGACTCCCGGAGCGAACCTTGTTGACGCCGTCGGCCATGGCCTGCAGAGTGAGCTCACGAGGGCCGTCCACAGTACGCCCGTCGTCCGTGGGGCCCCAGCTGGCGCTGTAGATGTCGATCATCTGGGGCAGGTGGCTGATGGCCGACGCCTCGATGATGTCCGTCATGAAGGGCTGGTCCAGCATGCGGATGCCTGCAACACGGGAACGCGCGCGAATCACGCACGCGGACGTGCGCACGCGCGTGCACGGAGCCGTAGAGGCACGGTGGCGCGCAGAGCACTTGGTATTGGCCAACCGCCCCCCCCGTGCAAAGCGTGAAACGGGAGCACCCCTTGCCAAATCTTTACCCTCCTCTTGCTAGCGCCCGCGAAGGGGTAAATGCTCATTATTTAAGAGACATCTACTGTTGTAATTGTTGGAGAAGTATTTGCATTTGACCCGGGATTAGTAGCACCGCCACGCACGCTGGATAGCTATGCCACCGCATACACACGCACGGGCACGCACGGGCACACGTGCACCAGCACGCACACAACAGCAGGTGCTCGCACATACAAAGATACAGATCCCCCATATAGCCTTAACAGACTGTAGGGGCAAGTGCTGTTAGCAAGCACCTATGAAGGCCGGAACGGTACACGAAGGGGTGGGTGGCCAGCACCACGCCCGACCGCCTTTGTCTCCCTAGTGGCAATGCTTACACACCGCACCAGGTACTCATTTGAGGCTGAGTCGACCTAGGGAGGCGTACACCTACATGCAGATCTGCACACACGCACGTGCACAGACACAGACGCACACGTGCACGCCGACACCCAATGGCGCACACGTGCGGGTACGGGTGGAAGGCACGAGCCACGGTGCATTTAATCGCTCTAAGTGCGCTATTTCTGGCACGTGCGTCAATTTCACTCCCGGCTGTTTTCGTGTACATTTGTGCTCCGGCAAACCACATCCCCGAGACCCACAATCCCATTCTACGCGTCGGGTTTGCCGCGCTATTCATTGCCGAAGTGCATTATGCACGGGCACGGCCAAGCGGAAGAGCCCGTGCCACCGCGATCGCCAACCCTACCCGGCCCTCCTTCCCGCGACGCGCGCCACGCGCACAACGCTACACACCGCTGCATCAGCCGCACACCGCTGCATCAGCCGCACACTGCGGCGCGTCCCATTCCGCCACTCCGGGGAAGGAACAGTCCTCACTTTTGACAGTTAATTTAATTCGTCGTCGTCGTCGTGTTTTAATGCCATGGTGATTTATGCCACGGCCGCCGCGGCCCTGGCGTATCGTGCCGCGCGAACAGACGGCACGTGCAGAACGCAACAGTTGCGTATTAGCGACGATCGCCCGTTACATTAATTGGTTGGAGGAGTTGGCGAGATGTTGATGGTTGGGTGGGTGGGAGGGGAGACGGGTGTTGGGGGGGTATCACACGAACTCAAGTGTGGAGAAATCAAGCCCCGTGGAATAACAGCGCAGACCCTTGACAGGGTACACGCAGTGCCGTGGCCTCGGCAGTCCGAGCGGGGTTACGTCATTGTCATTCTGCCGGGGAGGAGGGAGGAGGAGGAGGAAAGCGCCCGCGCCGAGCTGTCAAAGGAGCTGATGAATTTGGAAGCCGAGGTTGGGGGTGACACGAGCGTTTGCTGCAAGCAATTTAATTCACGGTCCGCTGCCATTGCCGACGAGAGCAAGGGACTAATCTTGGGAGGGAGGGAGGGGGGAGCGCGTGGACGCAAACTGAGATCAAACGCAACAGGGTCAATAATACGTCTCTTTAGCACTGACAGCAAATTTATTGTACGTGATTAGCATCCGTTTTTTCCCCGCAGGCAACGCAAAAAATAAATAAAAACCCGCTTTAGACGGTGGTAACATTACGGAGTCAAAGGTGTTTCTCCCTCCTCAAATGAGCGTTTGTCAGTGTTTACCTCTGCAAGCAAGCCTGTCATGGTGGAAATTTCCACGTTCGGTTGACCGGGACCGACGTCGCCACAGAATAAGCACTGCTGGCTCGCAACAATGTGGTGCGAATTGTATCGACCCGAGCAGGATGATGGGTGTGAGCCAGCCATCAAGTCGGATTTCATCGAACGCCTTTCCCACGTGTGAGTGCGGAGCTCTGCGGAATTGCTACACCCGGTGTCATCAGCATAACAAAACTATTCACGTGACCTAAACAAGCAACACACGGACGTGTATATTGTCCCAAGAGTCCACTAAGGAGGGCCCTGCATTTGGATTTTGGCCAATTCTATTCACGGGAAGCTCGCACTGTGTTAATAGAAACTAGAACACACGGGAGAAAACCCACACACGTATAAGGAAATAACACTCAAACCTCCCAAGAGATGGATTATATAATCAATTGCTTTGCTGCCAGCTCCCGGCTACCCTCACAATCCAAATCAGCAACACCACCTGGTGTTTCTAGGAAGCCTCCCGTCCAATTGCTAACCGGGGCTCAACCACACTTAGCAATCAGGATGGATTGGGCCCATTCGGGTGATTTTTGTCATCAGCTCTGGAAAAGGCGCTTCGACCTTCGGGGCTTGTACAATGACTGGTACAAGTGTAGTGATTGTTTCGCACGATCCCTGGGACACAGAAATAAAGAAGGCGGGGGAAAACACTCCACGCTCTGATTGGTTAGAGCACGGAGAGCAAGAGGATTGGCCGGAACGTTCAAAAGGGAAAAGTAGCTGGAGGGTTGGGTGAGCCGTCAGGTGGGACGGTTACGCCAGGTGATGGTTAGAGAGGATGATGAACGAAGCAAAGTGCCGACTACACCGAGCATCTTCTTGTTTCCACTGATCGTAAAAAAAGAGTGGATGATGAGTGACGGGGACGGGGTGCGACGAGGTACGGAGCCAGGAAGAGGTTAAAAGAGGGAGCGGGAGGCGAAGTTCGGGGGCGTTGCGGGAGAGAAGGTGTGGGACCCGTGTGCCCTGAACAACAGAGACCTCTTACCTTGTGGATGGAGAAAAGGGCCAGAGAGGCTTCTTTCACAAGCCACTGGGAGCGGTGCGGCGAGCAATGCCTGTGTGGGCCGCCCAATGCCGGTGTGTTTCATACGTAATTACTGCACCGCATTACGTAGCCGGCAGCGGGCAACAATCAGTGGCAACTATCTGAGTCACGTCTGGGCGTGGTGCTTGGCCATGCCGCGCACATCGTCCGCCGTGTTGGCAATAAGCGGTGGCCGCGAGCAGCAACTTGCAAGCCGACAGTCCGTGTCGAGGCTACCTGGGGGGATCGTTTGTTCTTGTTTGTGCACGTGACTCGCGTACCTGCCACGCGCGAGTTGTACGCGACTCCCACTCCACACACGTTGTTGTTGGCGACTGCAGAAACTTCCCCCGCACAGCGGGTTCCATGGCTGCTCCACACACACACACAGACAAAGGTCCCACCGTATAGCCTTTAGCAGACTGTTGGGGCAAGTGCTGTTAACGAGTGCAAATTAAGGCCGGCATGTCACACGAGAGGGTGGGTGGTCAGTACCACGCCCGGCCACCTTAGTCTCCTCAGTGGTCAAGATTTTGACACCGCGTCAGGTACCCATTTAAGAAGGTGGGGGTGGGAGGGGCCCAGAGACATTTCAAATATTTTCGCCGCTGATGTCCCGCCGTGAACGGGAATCGAACTTGGTTCGCCGGGTTAATAATGCAGTGAACGAACCACTGTGATACCGCTCCTCGCATCACACGCACGCGCGCGCGCGCAGACGTGCACACACACAGACACGAAGCGCACATTGCAAGCCTAGCTTGAGGGGGAAATAACATCATCTCATTTCATTTCCACTCCAAGGCGACGTCGGCGCGTATCTCTGCTCACTCGAGCATGCCGGGAAGAAGCTTAAACCCACTCGTGGCCGTGAGCCAGATATCCCACGGCGAACATCCCTTTTGTGCAGTCAACCTTTCCGTTGGACAAGCTATTGCCGACTTCCCCCCCCCCCCCCGAGGCGTCACGGTGGCGAGATGTTAACTACCTCGCCTGGTATGCAGGAGGTCGGAAGATCCACCCCGACCCTGACGCCTGCTGTATATTTGGAGTTTGCGTTGTTTCTCCCCGTGGTCGCGTGGATTTTTTTCTCTGGGTCCACCGGGTTTCCACTCCATATTTAGAAACATGCGTTGAGATTATTTAGATTATTTTGCTGCTATAAATGTCCTAATGATGGGCCACTTTGTTGAGCTATCATTTGCGGCCAGGTCGCTTCTGAAAAATAAGTTAATACCTCAGTGAGCTTTGCCTTGGACAATGGGGATGGTTTAGTTTTATTTGTGTGTTTGGGTGATTTGTTTACCTTTCTTGTACTGTTTGTTGTTGCAACGTTCTCACCCGCCCCTACTGGGCATCTGTGAAAAAGAGCTTCATAGCTCATCGGATTCCTCCAGTGTTCATATTCTGACTTACATCCAACCTCGAGCGGCGATCATAATTATAATGAGCGTCTGAATTGACCCCGAATCGAGATCGCAATTCTGGACCCTTACAAATGACGAAGCCAACTGTGGCAGTCTCATTGGTTCTTTCGGTAAAGTCACGTAGGTATAAAATAAAATAAATTAAATCACGACAAGCAATCATCGTCAGGTGCAATCGAAACGTCGTGATTTAATTTATTGTATACCTACGTGACTTTACCGAAAGGACCAAAGAGCATGGACTCCTGCAGTCACGAAAACTTCAAATCTCGATTCATAATTCTCTCTTACCCCGCGGGGGACACTGCGCGCACCGTCCCACGTGCGCGCGTTACCTGTTGAACCAGTCGTCGGTGTAGCGTGGGTACGGAAAGGGATCGTTGCTGCTGAAGTCGTAGCTGGCCTCGGCATGCTGCGAGCAGAGCAAACACGGATTGATTAACTTACCCGTCGCCTCGCCTGTTATAACCAACGCCGGCAGAATTAATCTGTTCAAAGTGGCGTTTTGTTTTACGCGAGCCCTCCGTCGGAGGGTCTAATTGGATCGCGGCGTGAACGTAAATCTCGGCGTCTTTCGCCTCTCGACGCACCGCGAGATGGGATTATTCGGCACGAATGCGTAGATTCACTCCGCTTTTTGTTCATTAGGTTTGGTTCATTGCTGTTTACAGGATCACCCTTTGGAGGGGGCTGGTGGTGGAGACTCGGGGCTCTGCGCCGGTGATGAGAAGTAATACGACTCTCCCCACCCACTCCTCTTCTGAGTCGCCTCGTCCTTGCTTCCAAGACCTTGGCACCGGCCAAGCAGTGATGCCATAGTAGGTAATGAAATAAATAAGCGTACAATATATCGTCTCGATGCATCCGTCTACTTGACATAAAGTAATGCGTTTCTTCCACAACCCATCATCAGCACGGCCTTCTGTGAGTATTGTACTTCCGTGAGTGCGGATGTCCCCGTGCAGGCCATGGATTGTGAAATACTTTTTTTATTATTATCGTGGAGAGACGGGAATATGGAGTCGCATTGTCCGCTTTTCTATTTTATCATCTATTCTCGACAATGCCGCTTATGATTATTTTGAGTCATAGTATGTACTGCATTGTCAGAGGTTTTTCTTCTTCTATTAAGTAAAGTTTGGGGTGACATTCGCATATCTCAAAATGTGGCCTATCACGTCGCTTATACTATTGCCATTTATGAAGACTAAGATCCCCCGTGTAGCCTTAGCAGGCTGTTGGGGCAAGTGCTGTTAGCGAGCACCTATGAAGGCCTGCACGGCACACGAGGGGGTGGGTGGCCAGCAGCACGTCCGACCGCCTTTGTCTCCCTAGTGGCCAATGTTTACACACCACCGCACCAGGTACTCATTTGAGATATAAAAAATATAAATACCATTCCAGATTGAACGTTAATACAAAGACAAAAAGCATAGGCATGTACACAGTTTGTTACGGCACTTATTTGTAATGCAATTTAGCAATGTGTTTCACTGTTGAAATGCCACCCTTTTGCCACGAATACGCACGTTCTTATTCAATCACATTATTGCCATTACCCCCAGTTTCAAGTTTTAATGCAGGGCTGAGCAAAACTAAACAAAAGCGACAATTACAGCGATTTCACTTTTCAACAAAATCCATTTTTTTTGTTGCAGAATCCTAATTCTACGTGATGCGTTAAACAAGGCGGGGATTGTCACACGCAGACTTTCATTGCAAGTGCATTACAAATCCATTCCATTCACACTGTCAGCCCGGTTAAGTGCACACTCCGCTCGCTACACTTTTACTACCTGCTCATTTATATATATTTTTTTATTGCTGCTGCAGGCCGGGAACAATGTTGCACATCGTCCCGCATTAGTTAACCATTACAAAGCTAAGCCACTCGATGTCGAACAAGCCTTTCGGGCGACCACCAGCGTAAACCTTGCACAATGTAAGCGGGCAGAATTCATGAGCCACTTCAGCTTGTGTTGTTCCTGTGTGCGCCTAACTCGTAGTCTGTGTCCCCCTCCCCACTTAACCATTCAAAGCGTCTTCTTGACCATGCTCCTGGTTGATGGCGAGGGAGCTTCGAGGGCTGACTGTAGGTGAGGGTTGAACGACTTGGGGATAATATCTCATTGCGATTTTTTTGACAGATATTGCGATTTTATTTGCGATTAAATATTTTTAAAGTCAAGCTTCAGTTCAATATTCACTGTGTAATAGATTTAAAACATGTGATGGAGCATTACCACATGATACCATCAAAATATGAACTGCTCTATCTATTCCAATGCATGGATGAGAACTTAAAATATATTAATTGCGTCCAACAGGTATTTAGAAATGTTTTTAAAATGAAATAGAACACTCAAACATAGAACAATTGTAAAGTTAAATAAATCAAGTTATAATAATAAATAATAAATAAATTACAATAAGAAAGTAATTTGACTTTTCAAATTGTAAAAAATTGCAGCCTTTGCGATTTGCTAATCACATTGTTTCAAGTTGCGATTTCGATTTTAAATCGATTAATCGTTCAGCCCTACTGCAGGTGCCGTGGTGAATGCTGCATCTCAGCTGGAACAATCCTTGATGCTGCTCTGCGAATCATATATGACGTGCCACATCCGTATCGCATCATGTTTGTCCTTGTGCCCTATATTCCTATAAACTTGTGCTAGCATTATAGGAATATAGGGCGCGATAATATAGGATTATGGATGCGCGTATCATGTATCTCTAGAGGGAGTGCCTTACGCCGATAGATCACGTTTTAAGCCAGCCTACAGCGGTGTTCCCCAAAATATTGAGCAAGGAAGTCACCGTGTCGGATGTCAACCTCCAATGTGCGCTGCAGTTTGTACAACGGAGGATCAATGGCGCCATGACATCGTCTTTGATGCCACAGCGGCTAACTTTGCTGTGAATCTCAGTAACCGGTGGTGTGGTGTCACAACCACTGCATTCACTCCCCACTCCGCTTGTCCTTTGCCTTGCAGCTTCTCGTTAGGTGGTGACACATCCAGGTGCGCGTTGCACACAGGAGTACGCATAACTCAGCAAAATAATGATCGTGATGCGAATAAAAAATATATATTACGTAAAATAAACCGTCCACAGACCCTGTTGAGGCTATGATCAAATCGCCCTGAGCGTGCACCACTTCATCAGATCTCACACAGCTCAGCAGCACCGTTCGCTGGGCGTTACGCGCGCCAACGCCGCTCGCGATTCGGCGCGTCGACGGCAGTGAGCGAGTGTGCGTTGACTCACGTAGTTGGCGGCAAGGTCCGGGTGAAGGTAGTCGATACCTGCGGTCGATGCACAAAACATCAGCGGTGTAACACAACAAAGACCAGCAGCGTTCACAATAGAACACCTTTGTAAAACGTGGCCCTGTGTTTTGTTTTGAACAAACACAAAACGGACCCACCGTCATCCATGATGGCGATGGTCACTCCTTTGCCCGTGTAGCCGAGTTCCCAAGCCTCCACCACGTTCAGATCCAGTCCAGGTTTCCCATCTGCCTGCCCCGTGTTTATCTAGGACATCGAGAGGCAGACGTGGGGAGGGGGAGGGGGTGTGCGAGGGTGGGGGGCGACAGGGGGGGACCGTGAATATGGGGCATGAGGAGGGGGATGGTGGTGGGGGGGTGGGGGGGTAATAAGGAGGCACAGGAGAGCGACAGCGCAACAGAGACACAAGAGACGTATCCACCAGGACTGTGAACACGGTGCGGCATCATGGAACACTTGAGGAAATGCGTGTCCGCTTAAGAGCTCACAGGTGCACGACTTCTGCTTAGAGCGCATTTTCCACGGGATGGACATCCACCACTCGTCCGCGCAGAGAGGCGCAACGAATTTGTCACGTATCGATTTTGTCACGTATCGCGTTATTTAACGATTTGTCACAGACTTGCTAATTGTCATCGTTGGAAGAGCTGCGGGTGCCGAGGAGCACACGTGATGGCGGACAAATGGGACGGCGTTGTTTCATTGCGTCAGAAAGCGCCTCTTTAGCCCCTAAGTGCAGTGCTTTTAGCGTTCACTTTGCATTTTAGCCTCAGGTTGCGAAACGCACGCAAAGTAACATTAATCCGGGACCATTAGCAAATGAAGCCCATGTATAGTGACGAAGGTTGCCACCTCTTGAGGTACGAAGCAGAACAGATGTAATGGGAAGAATATGTCACAATCCTGGAGGAGAGCAGAGCTGCGTGTACACGCGTTGCTTTGAGTGGCGTGCTCTTTTTATTTTAAACGCCTCATGTATGTATGTATGTGTGTTGAACTTCTTTCGCGCCGTACGTAGCCAACCATACTAATCGGAGGTGCAGGGGAAAACAATTACTCGTAAAAAAATTAACAACCGGGAATTGTAATGTTTCGCAGAAGAATTTCTATTTAAAGCTTTCGTGACTGCAGGGATTCATCTTCTTGGTTCTTTCGGTAAAGTCATTATTATGTTTTATTTTTATTATTGTATTATTTCCCTTCTACGTGACTTTACCGAAAGAACCAAGAAGATTTCGCAGAAGACTTACAGAAGAGCCCGGATGGCTGACTCAAACAAAAACATGTCAACAATCCCAGGCGACCCGAGACAAGGTGGCGGCAGTAACAATCTGGGTGTGGGGGTCCTTCCTACCAGGTACCACTGCTTGCTGAAGAGCGGGTCGTTCATGTCGATGTTCAAGTTGTCCAGGGACTTGTATCCGCGCTTGTTTCGCGAGTATCCCTCCTGCTGCACCACGCGCTTCACCTGCCGCACGCATCCACGGCACGACGAACAACGAGCGGGGGGGGGGGGGGGGGGGGTGAGAACAACTGCGGTGACAAACGCCCTCGATTGTGGGTCGCAGCAGAGATGGCAACGACAGTGGTTTAATCTGTGTCTCCGATTAAACCAGCGGACGACTGGCGCTCGTCTCAGTACTCTTAGGTTTTTTTCCGGTAAAGTCACGTAGGTAAAAAATGTAATTAAAATTAATAAAAGTGATAATAGAAATAAAATAAATTAATAAAGAATAAATGTGATTTTTTCTTTTATTTCTATTAATACTTTTATTAATTTTATTTTTTTACCTACGTGACTTTACCGAAAAAACACAAAGAGTAGGAATCGTTGCAGTCACGAAAGCTTCAAATCGAGCTCGTCTCAGTTACCGGCCCGTTGAAGCTCGGAGTGAAAATTCCGCATTGCCACGGCGGCCGGAAGCCTCTCCGTCGTGAATAGATGTGCCAACTTTGCTTTTTATTTAGTTGTCTTAAGCAACTGAACAAAAAAATGTGCCATTGTAAAATATAGCGATTGTATTGTGAGCGTGACTATCAAGATGGGTTTAAAAAAACAAAACGGCCAAATTGCCTCGGGTCAATGGGTGGCTTCTTCACCAGCGGTGTTCATCGTTGTGATGACAGTCATATTAAAGGATCTTGTTTCTCTTGCTATATTTTGCTACGATGGGGGGAAGGAAGGGGATTTGGACAACGCGCGGGAAGTCAGAACTACACGTTGACGAGAGTCGCCGCGGTGGCGAGATGTTAACTACCTCGCCTGGTCCACAGGAGGTCGTGGGTTCTATCCCGACCCTGATGCCTGCTGTATATTTTGAGCTTTCAGCTTTCATGTATCTCTCCCCGTGGTCGTGTGGATTTTTTTCCGGGTCCTCCGGGTTTTCCCTCCACATTTAGAAACGGGCGCTTAAGAGTATTTGGCTGCTATGAATGTGCACATGATAAGCCACTTCGTTGCGCTATCATTCGTGGCCAATGTCGCCTCTGAAAAAGAGCTGTACAGCTCAGTGGGTCTTACCCAGTAAAATAAATAATAAATAAACTATACTTTAATAAGTCACACGCCTCGAGTGTTGGAGAACAGCGATCGACTGGCCAAGCGCAGTGGCAGGACAGGTGGCCTCAGTCACCTGTGCGAGCTGTCACGCATGGCAATGTCCTCTTTACAGCCCGCCCCCCTGCCTGGCCGAGCTCCAACACGGCAAAGCTGCACTTTGTTAAATGAATGCTGGTTGACGGGCTGACGATGTCGGTTCAAAGTCGCGGGAGGCATAATAAATATATTTCGCAAATGCTTTCGAGGTGGGGGGCTTGGGCAAGGGCGGCCGCCCAGGCCCCCCAAAGATGTGATGGGGGGATAGAAGTTGCGTGTGTGATCTCCCCCCCTCCCCTACACCTCTGACTTCGCCTCCGATGAGAGCCCCTTAGCAGTTTACTTACACGTGCCAATAAAGTTGTGTTCACTCAGGATGCCATTCCCGTCGAGGCTGGCCCTGACTAAATCCAAAATGAAATGTGTCCACGGACGGATAATGAAATATTCTTCATATCCACCGCAACTGGCTTAGTCACTGTGTGTTATAGCCAACAATGGCAATGTCAAGATAAGAAATACACGTTTCGCTATCAACTATCAACTCGCTTAAATGTCCCCTCTTGATGAGCACTGTCCTGCAGCTGAATAAAAAAAGCCACCTGGAATTGACGACACCTGGAATGGTGATAATTGCGTGCGGAGGAGGCAAGGTAGCTATTGAATGCTGCTACTTAAGCCGCTGGGCACAGCGTATTAGAGCTGAGCAGAGCGAGCTTTGGAGATTGGCGAAACAAAACAGAAGCAGGCAATGCCCGTCCTGTACACTATCACGCTACACACAGCGCGCGCTTAAATGATTCAGTGTACAGTCTCTGATAAATTATTCAGTCCGCGATGCCCAAAATCCACAGTCCTCCACGTGCCCAGGCCTCCTGCAGCTGCTCTTGAGCCTCGATGGTTCAACGAAGCCGTTTATTCATTTTCATATTTAGCTTTCTCGAATCTTACAAAGCTGCAGCTCCAAATCCCCCCCCCCCCCCCCCCCCATAATGAGCGTAGGACAGGCACGGCGAGCCCAGAGCGAGTTCTCGTTGCATCTTCACGATGATGTGAACGCATGCGGTGTAGTGAATTTTAACGCAGGCCCCCAATCTCTCACCCCGCTAGGAACTCTCTCAAATTATCCTTCATTAATAATGCAGCTCAGGCTCGATCAGCACGGCAAAGGCAACACCGCGTGCGCGCGTGCGTGCGTGCGCGTGCGTGTCTCTGTGTGTGTCTTTGGAGCGGTGGGAGCAGTGGTGAACGCACTGAGATACGAAAACCGACGCAACTGACACGATTTTTGTTCCAATTCCCGCGCATGGCCATTAACTGCGGCGAATACAGTATCTGAACCGGTCTTGGACATCTTCGTTAGGTCGACTGAGCCTCAAATGAATATCCAGTGCGGTGTGTAAACATCGTCACTGGGGGAGACAAAGGCGGCCGGGTGTGGTGCTTGGCCCACACCACCCCCTCGCGTGTTGTGTCCGGCCTTCGTAGTTCGCTCGCTAGCAGCACTCGCCCCAACAGTCAGTGAAAGACTCGACAGGGGATCTTTGTTGTGAAAACAATTTGCAGAAGGCGAGCAGCCGATTTTCCTTCTCCACAGCTGGGATGCATTTGTGATGACCGCGAACACTGTCCCAATAATACGTCCAGGAATACTCTTTATATAATGATGCGGGTGAAAGAAAAAAAAGCCCAGATATAATCAAACAAGATGTTGGACGGCGGCTTCACACGCAGAGGAACAATGAGCAAATAAGAAGGTACATGTGGGTTTTTTTTAACAGATATAATTATATTCTTGGTTTTTTCGGTAAAGTCACGTAGAAGGGAAATAATAAAATAATACAAATATTAAACAAAAATTCTCACGACGTTTCGACTGCAACACAAGCAATTATCATCAGTGATCATCAGTGATGATTGCTTGTGTTGCAGTCGAAACGTCGTGAGAATGTTTATTGTTTTATTGTTTAATATTAGTATTATTTTATTATTTCCCTTCTACGTGACTTTACCGAAAGAACCAAGAATATGAATCCCTGCAGTCACGAAAGCTTTAAATCAAAAAAATATAATTCTAATACAATACTTTATCATCATCAGCCGTGACCTATCTAATCCATTGCTGGATGAAGGACTACCCAAGTCCTGATTATCGCTAAAAAATACGTAACGGGTTATCTTTGGTAATTGGAAACAATGGAGTCCCATCGGCAATTCTCAAAGCGAGCGCACAAAACACACGGGACACACGTCGCAGGGTTACGTCGAGCATGAAACAAACGCACCGGGCCCCTCCATGGAAGTACGGGAGTCTTCACGGTTTAGGAAAGTCACCGCAGAACGGCAAAATCAGCTCAACCGCAACGAAATGCACGCGCTCACGGCCTTTTTCGGTCTGAATTTCCGCTATGCGATTCATGCCTAGCACCCACACCGTGCGGGTTTCCACGGGAGGGGATATCTAATCATTCTCCATCCACCACACCGCTCAGGGTTGTTGAAGGTGGGCAGCGTAAGAAGACATCGGCGCATGGTGGCGGCGCAACGGTGGTTTCTTGCTGCGACGTATCCCGCACGGCAGCGGACACCGTCTGGAATATTCCAGACGGTCGCCCATCTTAAGCGCTATTCAGGCTCAAATCTGCCGGGCGTCACGAGAGCAGTTGAAATCGGGCTCATGCCCGGGGGGGGGGGGCGGGGGGGGGGGTTTGATTATGAAGCGACGCATCAAAAAACGCCGTTCACAAAAAAAAAGCAATTCCTGTACCTTGCCACCACGAACTCGGCAAGGAACGTGGGCGCACGCCAATTGCACCTCCCCGCACCGTCACCCCGTGACTGGCTCACATTACGACCGAGCCAGGGCCTGGCACCGCCGTGCCCCCCCCCCTCCACCACCACCGCCCCAGCTGGCAGGGAGGCATCGTTCACAGCAGAGCGACGGTGTTCCTGAAGCGTGCAAATTGAGGCTATTTTCACTCGCTTCAGAGACGGACTCACTTAATTTGTTACCCAGATGGAAAAAAAAACGATCACAAAAAACCCATTGTACGATACGATGTCATTTCAAATACATCTTGGCCTCAATGTGGCGTTCCTTCTGCCATGAGCTGTAACGTGGCTTTCTTTGGTAGCGGTGTGACCGAGGACACGGTTATAATTGAAGTTTAGAGTTGTAACATAAATTTAACTGCATCTCAAGAGGTTGTGCTACAATAGCGGGATGTACATTCGTAATGTAAGATGCAATTGAGTAAAATAAATAGTCATCGGCAGAGGAAAAGCGGAAGGCCTTGGACCTAGATTCGAACAGGGGGTATGCATGTTGAACTTCTTTCGCACCGTACGTAGCCAACCGTGCTAATCGAAGGTGCGGGGGAAAGACCACAAACTAAACACACACAAAGTAGAGATTTGGCAAGCCACGGTTGGCCGAGGGTGTGATATCTCCAGGCCACAATCGCAGCAGCTGAGCAGGAGTTGACGTGCGATTTCGTGGAAGTTTTACCGAGGAGGTTGACGGAAGCGCTCGGTTCTTGGAGCTGAGATCACACGTGTAGGCAAATAGAGTGAGTCGAGATGGAAGAGCTTGTTCGGGGTGAGTGCGAGGGGAAGATTTCGATGAGAGATATGCAGGGGTGAGTCGACGGAGGAGAGTAAAGTGAGAATGAGAGGCGTTAGATCGGTAGGGGGTGAGCGCATGGTGGATCACACGTAGTGGTGACATGCTGCCAGCCAGGTCGCGCTGTCCCTGCCGACATCTCGGTGTGCAAAACAAACTCCCATCGACTGCCTCGATTCATTCGCCGTCGCTCCAGTTATCATCGGTGGCCACGACTGCTTAAGGCGGCAAATTGATGCGATGAAAGATGAAATTGTGCACATGTGCAAAATACCTCCTCGAGTCAGCTGTAAATGCGCTCATAGCCCGCCCTGCGGGCACGCTGGGACGAACACGCGTCACCTTTTGGCTGAATAATGGGAGCCCAGCACGCAGACAAACAAACAGCGAAGCCTCGGTAATGAACGCCTGCCGGCTGTGCAATTCCTCCGCGTGTCACTCTGGCTCCCTGTGCGTCTTACCCTGGGGTCCCTCTCGAGGCGGAGGTGGTGAGAGAGGCTGCGCCGCCTCCTCGCCCGCGCCGCCGCGGGGTGGGAGAAGTGGAAGAGGTCCTGAGCAAAGTGGAGCTGGGGAAGGGGGTGGGGGAGAGTTTGATGAGGGCGTCAGACTCGTAGCGGTCCCGCATGCAAACCGTGATGCTTACACACACACATAGCACGCAGTCTCACACACACACATAGCACGCAGTCACACACACACACATAGTACGCAGTCACACACACACATAGCACGACGCTCCCACGCGGACACACCGGAAATGTGTGTATGTTGAACTTCTTTCGCACCGTACGTAGCCAGCCGTGCTACTCGTGTGCACGCGGTGACAGACGCTTCGTCACGATGATCTCTTTCAGGAGGGTGCTGCCACGTTATCGCCATAGAGGGACTATGTTGTCATGTGTAATCCCATTTGAGTGATTTGCAGGATTCTTTTCAGCGATAGAAAATTTCGCCAACAATACCAGTGGCACTGTGTGTGTACCAACAACAACAAAAATAAAATTGCTTACATCACACAAAGACAAAGATCCCACATATATCATTAACAGACTGCTGGGGCAAGTGCTGTCGAACCCCGGTCACAGGTTCCTAGCGCAGCGCGCTAACCGTAACACTACCGCTCCCCACAGTAATTCACACACTCACACGAACATCATGACACTTACCAATGCACCATGATGCAAACACGAGGTCAACCACACCATGACAAACGCGTGCACACCATGGCACAGTACATGACGATCTCCCAACCACAGAGACAAATATTCCCCGTATAGCCTTAACAAACTGTTGGGGTAAGTGCTATTAGCAAGTATCTATGATGTCCGGCAAGGCACACGAGGGGATGGGTTGCCAACACAACGCCGGCCGCCTTTGTCCCCCCGGTGGCGATGTGTATACACCGCACCAGGTACTGGTTCAGATAATCGTCACTGGTGTTGGCCGTGAGTGGGAATCGAACTCGGATCGCCGGGTTCGTGCTAACCGCTACACTACCGCTTCAATCAAGTACGCACACACCAACATTTACCCTAACGCACACACACAGACACGCTACACGGCACGTCCTCTGTTTCAAATCAATTGCTTTATCTGATGCGCCATTATTTACTTTGCGGGTGATTTTTTTATTTCCCAGATTTAGGAAAAAGAAATACGAGGACAGCCATACATTTAGCCAACGCAGCTCTGGGTGTATGGCCCAGTAAATGCCAATGTTTTGAATATAAACTAGCAACGCCAGTCTATTCCCATCAAAATATAGAAATCGGTCGTCGATACGCTATGTGCCTAGGTAGTGCGATGTCTTACCAATTAGAGTTGGCCATACATCCCAATTATGGACCACAGAACTTGGGCAATCCTTGGCGTCGGTGGTTCTCGCGAACCTCGGTGTTAAAATTCTAGGCCCGTTACAAACTTCGACAACGATCTGAGTTGCAATTTCCTTGAATTATGCTAGATTAAATAAAATTACAATCATCAATATTATTATTATAAACAATGACTCTCCGGTCAAGCTTTAGACAAAACCCGAGTCTGATTCCGTGCGACCGGATTACATCACTGAGTCATCTGCTGCGTGGAGGCGCTGGCCGATAACATTGTGTCGCTCTTTGAGAGGAAGGGCCTCCATAGTCTGGGCAAATTGAATCAGCTGGCGTAATGAAGCAGCACATATTCATTTCACCGCTATGTGGAAGGGGGGAAAAAAACCCTGAGTGGTATTAGCCTCACTGAAATAGAAATATCCTTTGTGTGATGCATTGCGGCATGGTACATATTGTAAGGCGTAATTGTTTGAAAATGTATCGCTTTGTTCGTGTAAAAAATGCCCACTTGCAGTTGACTTCCGTGAATATCAAGCGAAAAGATGAAGAACGTGTCCACCGAAGGGAGACGTCTCAGCTCTTGAGCGATTGTTAAAATCACCGAGCGAGCATCCACCGTCCGAATTCCACGGCCTGCTGGCACGTCACGAGGTGTCCTCCGGGGGGTGGTGGGTGGTGGGGGGGTCAGGAACGCCGACGAGTCAAACGATTGCGGCCGCCCTCAATTGGCCGGCGTCTCCGAGTCAAAGTCTCCGCGGCCGGCGCTTGGCCGCGCGTGACTGCGCGAGCCCCGTGGCTTCGGTGGAGGAGGTAAATGCAGACATCGATCTCGCACCAAATCAGGTAACACAGTTTTCCCTCTCTTGCGGCTCCAGGATGATAAGCAGCATTGGAGGTTGGAGTAATAGAGGTTCATCAAAGATGAAGTCACTTTCATCTGTCCGGCGCTGATGACATAAGTCGCACATCGGAGACTAATCAACTAGAAGACGCAGCCACTACCGGGAGGGGCGGGGGGGGGGGGGGGCTGGGACAGGGGATGGGGGTGCATCGATCACGCATTGCAAGGATTTAAGGATGTGACCTTTGACATCGGGAGTGAATATGAACTCATGGGCGCTCTTTGTGGCCTTCTTGTTGGGACCAAGATATGGAAAGGTTAAACAATATGCCAAGATGTTTGATTTGTTTAATGCATGGATCTTGGCATACTTTTAAGCTACAGGGTGTTTAAAAAGATGGGCCCGTTTTGAAATTGCCATATCTTTGCAACCACGAACCGCCCATGAATGAAACTCTTACCACTTGAAAGGGCGGGGCATAGAGTTTCAATTGATTACCGCTCGATGCCTCTCCCAGCGCACAAACAGCCCCTAGGCTCAGTCATTCGACACACTGCCTCAACGTTGGATAGGTCGCAAGGGACCCCAAGACTAGGCACTACACTCTTGGCCCCCAAGATCCCCAGACATCATCACACCCTGCGACTTTTTCTTGTGGGGATATGTCAAAGACCGTGTTTTGTGCCACCATTAGCGACTAATCTGGATGACCTCAAAAACAGAATCACGGCAGCGGTGACTTCAATGGGAAGACACTTTGAAAGGCGTTTGGGACGAATTCAACTATCGTCTCGATGTTGTCCGTACAGCAGGTGGAGGGCACATAGAGCATTTATAAAATGGCTAGTAAAACTTGATAAGTCATTAAACCATTTGTAACTTTTTGTGTAATTATAACATGTTGCCATCGTGAAATATACTGCTTTGACATTGGGTCCATCTCTTAGATACACCCCGTATAATGAAAATGCCGTGTACAGTGTCGATTTCAAAGTTCACAGTCTTAAACCTTATAAATATTAAAATCAGGTCGGTTAACCTCTGCACGAAGCATGTCTCGAAGCAAGCGCAAGAACCCCCCCCATCCCCCCCCCCCTCCAACGATGCATGCGCGGTATACAGTGCGCGCTCAAAGCGTAATCCACACGGAAATCTGTTCCTCGTCTCAGTGTGGTGGCAACCAAATCTTCCGACTCACATTCGGGCACTTTACAACAATATCATAACCCTATTTATAGCCACGGAGCCAGATACGCATTTATGAGCCTCGCGAAGCCAGAGGCTGCTGCTTCCTTAGTGCTCACCCTCGTTTAACCCATGGCAGATCGTGTGGACAGCTTCCTGCACAACGCCCATTGCACTAAAATGGTAAATGTGCGCCATCATATTTATATACACGGCTAACCTTGCGGCAAAACGAGACCAAAGCATTTAGCAATTCGTAGCCACTGTACACCTTGTATATATATTTTGCAGTGTAAATCGTTTTTGCATAATGGAATTGTAATAGCCCATGGACCAGAGCACAAAAATGTACCATCTAATGTGCCTTTTGTTGTCGTGAAAACCGTCTCCTTTCTCCGTAAAAAACAACAACAACAACAACAACAACCGGGTTATAATATATTTCACAACACAGTGCACATTTTGATTTAAAGCTTTCGTGACTGCAGGGATTCATATTCTTGGTTCTTTCGGTAAAGTCACGTAGAAGGGAAACAATAATAAATAATACGTGACTTTACCGAAAGAACCAAGAATATATAACACAGTGCACAGTTTGAATATGAGCGCAAATGTAGACAATGTGAGTAAACGTGGGGAATTCAGCCGCATGCTCTTGGCGTGAAATCTGCAACCTACAATCGGAGCCACGCTGGGGGTTTGCCACAGGAGGCACGCCTAGGGAACATCACGCCGCGATACACAGAATACAACCCAGGGTCGGGGGGGGGGCGGAACGGATGGCATCACCATCACTCGGGCAGTCGCGTCAGTCATGACCGACTGAGTGGTCACTGCGCGTTTAAGGACGTCGATGATCCTGAAAGACTTTGGTCCTCCAAACGCCGGCCCGCGGAACCAACATCGCGCCGTGCGAAAACCCCGAGCTGTGTTTCCGCTGAGCTCCCACCGCCACGCTAACGACTCTCGACGGGTCAGCGAGGTGCAATGATAGCACCGCAGAGGCAAGGGAGTGGTGGGCAAATGGTGGTAGTCAATCTTCACACAAAAACGTGGTGGCGCTTGCCACTGCTGCACAGAAAACGCCCCGTGCTCAATCCCGGCGACTCAGTCTGTCGACAGTGGAGCCGGGTCTTCGTTTCGGCTGCGCTGGTCCGGATCAGGAAATCCGGAAAATATTTCCGCACCCGGCAGATCACATCCAGTATACCCCCCCCCCCTCATTATGACTGTGGAAAGTAGTCACGCGTCTATTTTGGTTTACAGACCGCCCTGAAAACATGTTCATTGACTACATTATGCCTTGACTTTAATAATGTCACACACACACACTGCGAGCTTGTATCAAATACAGAACATTCTAATCATGCGTCCCTGGGCATCAGCTATCGGTTTTACAGCTCTGGAATTAAAATGAAGGCGGCGCTCGTGTAGTCGCGGTGTTAAGGTCACTGCTCGCGCCGACGCGCCTTGCGGGGGGAAGTTTGATGAGAGTTATAAATGTCACGACAATTATAAGCAGCGATAGTGCGGGTTGATCCATTTAGAGACTCGTATCCGCTCCTTAACAACAGTGGATTTCGCCACTCAATGAACGCCGCTGCTCGACTGAATAACATCACATGCGCACGAGAGCCGACACTATTGAACGTCCCTGTGCAGAGTGCGCCGGTCAGCGCTTTGCACAAAGCACAGCCGACTCGGTCACGCGCATGGGGCTTGCGCGTGTGTCGTAACACCACGGCTCTAGCTTTAGACCGGCAACGTGTCGCCAAGACAATTGGAGGTCATTGCGGCCGATGATATTGAAGCACCCAACAACTCGCCGCCGCTCCCTTCTTCTGTTCGCTCGATTCTCCCGGGCTGTTGTAAAAGTCCATGGGCCACAGCAGGCATTAGCATCACCGACAAAGGTAGAACAACTTTCGCGGTACCGATGTATTCACACGGCTAACGAGAGTGAATTATTCAATAACTCCACTCATTTCAAGTGGTTATCACGTAATCCACTGTTATTTGGCCAGATAAAGAAATTGTAGCCGCTACATTTATGCCACCTCGAGTGATACGGGTAAGTGAAATAGCTAGTCTGGGCTGAAGGGCTATACAGCTGCAACCTGACCTTCAGGATCCATCCGTACAGAAAATAATTGTCTCTTGCACGTATGCGCACTCACAGCAACGCATGAACAACGCGTATGTATTACACACACTGCGTGTTGCATCGGCGTCTGGACTGTAACGGGTGCGCAGGCGAATGGACTCCGCTCGTAAAGCGGAGCTGTCCCTCGGGCTCGTGGTGCTGAAAGTGTGCGGCGCTGGGCGACTGCCTCGCGCCCCGACAGCAACGCGGTGCCGCGCACGAAGACATCGTGAGCGGATAAATAACCAAAAAAAGTTACAATTTCAAAGGCGATCGCACTACGAGCAAAGTAACGCGAGCAATGCTCGAGCGATCCGCGCGGCTCTGCGGCGCACGGCGGGAATCTATTAGCGTCCGCGCGCGTGTCGGGAGCGCCGGTCGCGAAGCGCCCGTGCGATGTGCTGGAAGTACCTGGCCATGGTTGATGAAGCCGCGGTCCCGCGCCACTTGCCCAGCAACGCCGAGGTCTCCCTGATGCAGCTGCACCAGAAAATGGTTCGTGAAGAGCGGGTCGCCGCTCACGAGAGCCAAAGCTGTCAGCGGCAGCAACGCGAGAAGGGTCACCCCACCGTTGCACGCGCTTCTCAACCGCATTACGCCTCTGTGGCTCCTACTCTAGTCGAGCGCACTCCACTACTGCTACTAATAACAGCAGCAGCAGCAACAGCAGCAGTAGCAGCGACACTACTCCCTAAGCATTCAGTAACAACACATCGCTGGGCAACGTCTCGGCTAAAGTGTAGGGCCGCTTATGAGCGCGGCTTGCGCGGGTCGCCCCTCCCAGTCGGCATGTCTGCGCGGAGGGGAGCGGCGCGAGGAGTATAAATACGAGCGGCCGGCTCGCCGGCTGTTTGCTTCTGGGCGCTAACGCGGAGCGGATCGTCGCGGCCGACGGGACGGATCATCTGTATAATTCATGAAGGTTTGCGCCGCGAGCCGCAAGCAGGGGAGCCGCGTCACCGCGCGTCACTCAGCCGTCCTATAAACCCTCCCGCGCACCGCCGCCACCCCCGCTGGAGTGGGCGCACACGCGAGCAGCAGCGCTCAACTCTACCGCGGCGCGCACACTGCCTTGTGGGAGGGGGGGGGGGGGGAGTTGCGATGGCCTATTGTTGTTGTTGTTGCTATTATTAATCTAAGAGCGCTGTGTAGCGGCCCCGTCATGCGGAGGTGGCCCAGAAGAGAGGAGCGATTTCTGGAGCGGCGCGGCCCCACAGTGAACACCGCGAGTGCAGGGTGTCCTAGTTACGACGAGCTCGCGTATTCGCTGATTTCTCACGAAGGCGTTCGTGGGGTCCCGCGAGATTTAAAGGCTTGCTTCGGTCGGGCTGGTGTGGTGTGGGAGGGATGGGGGGAGAGATATCCTTCCCCTTGCTCAGCCCGCGGATTCCGCTCGCTGGCAGCGCTGCCCGTAAATCGTGGAGTGGAGTGGGGCCGCGCGGAACGGGGCGCTCGCTGTCCCCCGGCTAATTCGCACGGCGAGTTTCCCGCGAGCGCGCGCCATCGACGGGGGATGTCCACGTCCAGAACGCACGGCACGCGCCGAGAACACGGCCGAGGCATTTCGAACATGACGCTCTGTTAGCGACGTCCCTTAGATGACTCATTTGTACTCTAGGACTATGTCTCTTATATAACATATACAAATCCAGAAGGCTAGATTGGTGGCTTTAGTGCACAAGCGCACACGTTGAAAAAAATACATTCGCCCCGTTCATCATTCTCACTGCCTGGTAACAGTAAAATAAATAATAGACTGACGTTTTGAGAAATAGCTCTTCTACAGAGAGAGCCGAGAGAATGGCATATATATAAAATAAGCAGACAATATGATTATTTTCCTTATCTGCTCCTCCACGAATAAAATGTGTTTTTATTTTCACACATCCCATCCACCACAACGCCTTCTGGACCTCCATAGTTCCGGCAGCATTGGTTTAACGCAAGACATTTCTGGACCCAGTTCGACATTCGGCGTGGCATCAGCAGAGTCGGGCTTTGCTGGAACCAATGCCGGCGAATTGCCACCCATTTATAGGAAATGGCACTCAACTGAGATGAATCCTAGTTCGTTGCATAAACTATATAATACGTTATTATATATTTCACAGCTGCCTCTATATAGGTCTATATTACACTTGACGTCCCTCGAAACAATGTGTCTACAAAATAACGACCGCATATTAATTTGTGATAAACCTACATTTTTTATTACAGTCCATTCCCGCCCGTGCGTGACATTTGCAAAAGCGCCTTGTTCCGAGTGAACGTGACTTGTTACCACTGCTGTGGTTACCGTTAATAGAGGAAAGGAAATCGTAAAGCACAAAGGGAGAGACTTAGTCTCGCATTTAATAGACGAGAATCGACCCCGCGATGCTTGCGTCCCCGAGTATTAATTCTTCCTCCGTCACTAACAACAACAGCAACTACTGCAATGGATACCCATGCAGCTTTCGAAATGCCACAGCATCTCATCTCGATGCGATTCACTTAGCGAGGCCAGAACACTTCAGCATGGGTATCGATGAAATGTGAGAATTTTTTTAAGCCAATCCGGTGCTCCACCATAGGACTCTAGTGACGTCATTGTGCCCCCCACCCCCGAAATAGAAATGTAAAACTCACCAGTATTGGTGCGACTGTGGTCATCCAGAACAGACCACACACAACGTATCACGGCGCACTGCCCCGATACAAATACGAATGAGACGGCGATGCACTCGGCTGCTCCTGACCCGGTTATCTATCTGGCTTTGGTTACCTGAATGTGAAATTGTAGTTCTTTCCCTGCATCTACATCAAGCATACGGAAGAAGCTTGTGTACTCCACCCCCCCCCCCCCACCACTGTTCAACATCACCCCATGTTTCTATCACTCAGTGATGGGGACGTCACCATCACGTTGAGCGTGGTTCGTTGAAGACCCCACGGATGCGTAAGACACTCACACTCCCCCCCTCCCCACGAGCAAGTGCAGTTAGCGAGCACCTATCCTGGGTGACACGGGGCGACGTCAACACTCATTAGGGTCTCCTCTGTCGCTCACGTGCTGACGTTCTTCCCACCGCAGCGGAGACGCGGTTTCAGGCCAAATTCCATTTTTAAGAGACCCGTGCCACCCTGCTCATAACTCAATTCAATCGTCCCTGACGTGTGTGACATTTTGCCCAAACCAGCAGAGCCGCTTGGAGACGCCACCGCATCTTCTTGCGGTCGACATAATTCAGCAGCATCAGCTGAGATACAACGCCTGCTCGAGGCGATACAATCTGCAAGATACGCAGGACACGAGAACAGGCGGGGGTGGGGGATATTATAAGGGTGGGGGGGGGGGGTCCGGAGGGAGGGAAGAGGGAGGTTGGCAATGAGAGGTGGGGGAGGGAGACCGGACTGCCGTTGCCGGCAGTTGCGCCAGGCTGAGTAATGGCCAGGCAGGAGGGGTGAATTATGGCCAGGATGCACGCACGCAGTGGGCCTTTCGTGTCCAGCGGTGCTCATTAAACGGATGCCGTTTCAATTCCACCACGAGCTGATCAAGCCCACGATAGAACCACAAGAACGCGCACAAGCGTTTGGAGCTGTGATAAAAAAATATAATTTTATTTGCATTGCGTAACCGTGCTATAATACTCGCTCCGCTCCAGTGGAAGGCCGCGATCCGGCCCGCGTGTTACTGATGGCCCTGGGGCTGCGTGACTCGGACCCGTCGTGGCTCCATCTCCCGTGCCTGTGGCAACCCACGCGGTGTCACAAGCGGCTCCGCGTTGCGCACCCGCGCGTCGCAATTAACGGGAGCGTACCGAGCGCGGGACTTTATCGCCCATAAAGGCAATCCCGCTTGTCGTTCAATCACCGCATAACAATTTCATGGTATTGACAATCTAGTTTCTGCCTTTGCGAATTTATAGTTCACTTTAATGATTTTCAATTCTGACCTTTTCGCGCAAATAAATGTGCGCTTAATAGTCTTCCGCCCGATACGCACTCGCCAAATATCAAATCCATATTCGTTGGAGGATACTGACGGCTTAAAAATCAACGAGAGATGTCTGGGGCTGAACTCTCGAAAAAAATGTCCCCTCTACCACCACTATCGGTGGAGTTGGGGGGGGGGTTGGAGGGTTCCAGAAAATCTTCCATGAGAAATTCAGAAATTAAGACACAAGCATGGACCTTGACCATGACTGAATGCAACACAAAAACCCTCGACGCATTGCTGATATTAAATTTGGAAACGATGACGTCGACATACCCATTCGAGTTGATGCAATGCGCGTCTCGCTGTGCACCAAGGACCAAGTACAGCTCGCCAGCCTCGAATCCCTTCAACGTGGCCAGTCTCAATTGACAGGGCATCTCACATGCAGGCAGGGGGCGGGCGGGGGTGGGGGTGCAGATCAATACAGGGAGCTTCTCCCACAACAGCGACGTCAATATCTGGCTGGGGCTTATTACTACAGAAGGGGCCGTCTCACAGCTACTACAGGGCCCCTTCAATGCCCCTGTATATTGCAAATTTCCTCGGCGCATGTTTTGCCGAGTAAACACCGCTCTCGCAGCCCCGACGGTCAAGGGAGGAGCACGGCAGTTATTGCGTGTTTGCGTTCGCTAGCAAGGCGTGAAATTGTCTGTTTGACTCATTCCGGGGTAACGTAGTGGAAATTCATATCGGCGCGGAGAGGCGCCGCTCCTGTTCCCTTGCACGCGAGGTGCTCTGCAGACCTTGTTCACACACACACACACACCGGCATCCTCTCGCGGACTCGCCTGCCCACGCGTGCTCGCTCGCGTTAGCACGAGAGCGAGGTTCACTTTCACACGAAGGGACACGCGCTTTATGCGAAACGTACAAAGCAGCGAGTCGGGGACACTTGTGTATTGTAAATGATTGTATATTCGTGCATCTCGAGTGCTTCTCCTATGACATTTTACAAGGCGATAACGGCGGAGCGCTCCGCTGTAAATACAGTTTAGTTTGTCTCTAACAAGCAGTGGGCGGTTGTTGGAGGGCAGAGGTTAAAATCATCAAGCGCATTCAAGATGTTCTCTCCGGTTTAAAACCAACACAGTGAGAGCCTTATCTCAGCGTGCGAGCAGCCTTCGAGGCGGGGGTGAAAGGTCACTCGGTCCTGTCATTGCAGGCACAGCCATCCGCCGCATGCTCGCCACGGGTCCTGGAACAGCCGCTCGGCGGCAGACAAAGTGCATGTTTGCTCTTCCCCGTGTGCGATCGATGAGAGAGGCTGTTTTACCCAAAAATATATATCATTCAGCGTTCCAAACAGTTTTATCCAATTCGTATTGCTTAGCAGCGTGTTTCTCACTTGCGCGTGCATCACGTCACGTCACGGAGACAGTGTGTCCATTCGGAAACGCCGACAGTAAGCATTGCACCACCCTGTGCTGGGAAACTGTCTATGGAGGAGATATCACAGAACTACTGACGAGACTCCTTCAAGTGACCTTTTATCCATGTCCTTGACTCACACACCCTGCTTTCAAACACACCCCGCTATTGTTTTATGGCAGAACACCCCAATATTGTTTAATCTCAGAGCTGGCATTTTGCCAAAGTGAAACAAAACATTTAATCTGATAGGGCTGTTTCGTGCAGTCATTCGTAACTGACCCGAGACCTTCACCTTGCTACACTCGAACAAAATCACTCAAGTGCTTTATATATACAGTATTTAGAGCAATAGATGCGACTTTCCACACTCTCTCAAGACATGGTTTGCATGAGAGCCGAACCGATACGTTTCATTCTCAGGGCGGGAATAAAGCCAACATCGGATGCTAAATCAGATTTAATGATGGGTTTTTTTTTTCTTTCTTGTGCAGTCATTTGGGAACTGGGCTGTGATCATCACCTTTGCTACGATTAAGAACCGAGCCTTAGCACGGACGGCTGAACCCCAGAATCAAACTCAGTTTCTCAGCAGTGCCGGCTCAGTGCTCGAACCCTTGGGCGAGCTAAGGAAGGTCGGTTACCAAGTGATCCCTGTGGGTGGGAGGGGGTCAGCCGGTGGACAATGGCCAGTGTAGCCCGACGCTTGGGCCTCTCGGCTTATGGACCTGTGTGCAGTTGCACCGCCGGCACACTTGATAGCGATGCCACCGACAGCGGCTACTTTGCTGGGATGCGTGCGGCAGCTGCTTGCCCATGGCTCAGGGTTGCTTTCACTGGATCACGTGAACCTGAACCAGAGCTACAGGGCTGTGCACAAACCCGAGACCGTAATGGTGCACATCCAACACCTCGCAGGCAAACAAAGCAACAGCGTCTAGACAATGGTGCCCGAGCGAAACGGGGTTTCCGCCCCATGTAGGAATACGTTAGCATCATTAACAATTTTACGAATAAAAAAACACACGGACAGCATAATTACCACGGGACCAGTTCGTAAGAGTAAATGAAACGTATGTTTAACAACAATAATGTGCTGAAAAGTAGAAGGGGTACAACTCAATTGAACCATTGCTCGGTGGCGGTTAAACGTCACTCGCGTTGGTCCTCTCCCGTCGTGGGCACAGACTCCCTGCTCCGGATATTGATGATCACCTGAATCTGCCCACCCGTGTCCCCGACCACAGCCATCTTCGTTTCCTTCCATCCAAAGTCCCCGTGGCGACTCGCCCCAGCGTGCGCCGTCGATCGATCCCTCTCGGCCCGGCTTGGAGGACTCTCGGCATCGGCAATTTGACCGTGGAAAATCTCCGCGGCGTTGGCGCCGCCACCGCCGCCACCGCCGCCGCCGCCGCGTCCAGGTGGCTCGCGGCATCGGTTGCCCGCCATGGTGGGGCCAGTCGCGTCGAAGCTATTGTGCGGCTTCGGCACCGATGGCTTAAAGCGGGCTCGCGGACACCCTGAGATGTGCTCCTCTCTCAAATCAGCGCCGATTGCACATCGCCCTAGGAAAACACAAGGAGCGACGTCGCACGTTGAACGTGTATGAGAACGATCAAAAGTCAGCGGTGGGCAATGAGCATTGAGAATGAGTGTTGAGGCAAGGCAAGCAGAATTGCTCCGTTATTTCAGAACGTCTTTAATGTAAAACCAAACTCCTTTCCGCAACCCAGGTCTCCATTTGCAAAAGGCTCTCGTGAGGTTAATAAAGTATGGATCTGTGCGGTAAACCCTAGAATCAAGGCACATGTTTTTTGATGAGGTTGTTGAGACCAGAAGGAATGGTGTCACAGTGATTAGTGAACCAAACGACGGCGAACCCAGAAAGCCGAGTTCGAGTTTTTGGCCACAACTAACTGCGGCGTGAGGAGGCCTTCATCCAGCAGTGTATTAACGCGGTTGGCTACGTACGGTGCGAAAGTTCAACATACATACAGACAAAATTACTGTACACTATACCTGTGACCATATTTAAAATCTACATATCTTAAAGCACTTTGCTACCCCACATGAAATACCTCAAATACATCACATAAAGTACACCCACATTTCATGCACAATTACATGTTGCAACATGGCTATGTGTATATAGTTATTGCAAAATCAATCCCGAGCCAATACTTTAATATATTTAACAAACTTAAGTTTTCTTTATTGTTTTCATTTCGAGCTATCTCTCTCTCGCACATCAGCCTCTTTTCCACAATTATGTCACGTTTCATCTCCCGGCTTGCAAACACCATCATATCACCGCGCCGCTTATAGGAATTTGCGAGGGAGGAAGGTGCTCCGTTAACCTCTTATCATCGGCAGTGCCTGCCAATCAACATGATCGTCGCTTCAGTGGGAGCCCCCTGGGATACAGATAATGATGTGAGTGGGCGGTGGGAACTAAATTATCGGCCAAGTTCTGGGATGTTCTATTAGATGATGATTCTTGGCAATCTCTGATTACAAGATGACCGTGGAATCGCATCAATCTACTTGTCTCCTCGACAAGCACCTGCATTTCTGACTTGCACCCCAATTAAATTGTCTGGGAATACCGTTTTGTGAATACTACTAAAAACAGATTCATTGTAAATGTTTAAACCTATTTGTTTAACGAGGTGGTCGGGTGACCCAGAGGTCACTGCACTGACCCGGGGCCGCTGAGATCCTGGGTTCAAATTTATGTTTCAGCCGCCCACGATTAATTTGGCTTTCCCATTGTGGCGAGTTTATGGTCTCAACCCAGCTCCCAATGATTGCACACAAAAAAAGCCACCATATTAAACCTGATATTTGACAAGATTTGGCTAAACTCCAGCTCTGAGAATAAAAACAAAACACGTAGACTATCGGTTTAACCGTCATGCAACAATCTCTTGGATGCATGCGTGGGGAATTGTGTCCCTTTCTGTTGAGAAGATAAAACAACGACTTGAAGGATTTGTAGAAATAAATCTCCTGAAAAATATCTCCCACTGGCTGGGTTGTTTGTCCCATGATGTAACTATGATAGCACGATTGAAAAAGTACTTAAAATCAATAGATTTCCAGTTTGAAATTATTCTAAGAGGACTTCGTCACCTCCAAAAGCATAGGCCGCAGCGTTGCGTGTAGCCAACGCAAAGGCTCCTTCACTAATGTGCGCAGGGATGACTTCATCGCTTCTATGAAAATATTGACAAACGGCACTGGTGTTTTGTTGAACGCTCTGCATCAACCATTCACCCTTCCAAATCATGCGACACAAAGGTTGTTGAGGAAGTACGCTCATGCATGGCAGATTGATTATTTGCTATTAAGTATGAAATCACTTATGAATAAATATATGAATGAGAGTAATGACAACCATACTTCACCAAGAGGTGTTCTGATATCATTTACCGTGGACGTAAAGCTGTGGCTGAAAATGAACCCCGGGTTGTTGGGCTCACAGCGCAAAGTGCAAACCACTGTGTCACTACTCTCCTTTTAGGGCATGAACACAACTTTAGTTAAGAGAACGATGCTGTTTCTTCTGAGGCTATATAGTCATAATAACCAAGCTCGCGATTTTAAAGTGTTAGGGAATGCACAAACTGCGTATTGCACTGCAATTGACTGTCGGCACAATCCCATAATCCAGATGTTGTGATTTACTGTCCACCTCTTTAAGTAGATGTCTGAATGCTGACAAAATTCTGTGGGTGCCAACACTGGCTCAGCATGACATCTAGATGAGATAATTTCAACGATTGCCAGGACGCACTTTAATGCCAGTGGCAGGTTCAACAGGGAAATGCGTCAATCGGTGTGAGGACTCGGGCAGACCCCAGGAGTGGTGAGTCACTGCCCTTTATGTTCGGGAGATGTAAGGGTCAGGGTGTGGGCGGTGTGGGCGGTCGGCCTCTGTGCCCGGGAGGCAGACGGGGTTGAAGGAAAATGGATGTGAACCACACTAATCAGGGGGCCGTCCAAAATGCTTCATATTGAAACATATTAAAGTCATAAAACTTAACTACGATGCAATTTTTTATATGAAGGTTTTTTTAACGTCATTTTTTTATGGGTAGAAAAATAATCAAGCAGACACCCCTATGAATGTAGCTATCTTCATTGTCTTGTGTTTTTTTTGTTTTTAAATCATGACTCACGCACGTTGGGTTAATGTAAAAAAAGTAAACTTCTGACAAAATGTTTGAACTGGCGTCTCACAGACAAAAGACAACAACGGCATTCTCATCGCACATTTTTACAAGACGCGCCTGCTCAACGGGGGAATGTGGTTGCGGCGCACGTATACGTGGCGCGCGCGCAGGCGCTCCACAGGGAGATGACCCGGAACATTCTGTTCCAGGACAAACACTGCAGTTGCTGCATTCCCATTCTTTGCATTCAAGACAGCTCGGGCTACTTTCAGGGCCTTCGGACACAGCATGCGAAATAGATAGGCGTTATAAACGCGGGAGGCTATTATTCATTTCCATCTGCAACTGTTGATCTCAGGAAACAAACCAGTAATAGAGCGGTTAGCGCAAATAGCATGGCAACACGTGTTGAGAAACACACCTCCGCCGTGTGGTTCACTCCTGTTTAATTCCCCTGCCGCCCTCGCTCCACTCAGGGCAACAGGTATGTGTAGCCACACGCTGGGAGGCCTCTGCAAAGCACAACGCAGGACACGTGAAAAGCATTTGGCATTAATTTCAGCGACGAGCTGCACACACTGGACTCCTTGGGGAACGGCGGGTTGGCGCCTCGGCCGTAATCTCCAGCGCTGGGCTATTTGGGCCCCTGGTGGCCCCGTCGAGCAATGGATTCATTGCATCGCCGCCTCGATTTAATATCGTGCTGCCCGTCGTCTTGACATGCCACTGCACTTGGCGGTGCAGGTCAGCACAAACCAACCGCATCGTTGATTTTTGCAATTCATTTTTTTTACAAAAAACAACGCAATTTTTTTTCTTGAGTGTAAAAAAACAAGTAAATAAACAACCATTCAGAAAATTGCAAATTTTGACAAAATACACTGCTGAACCAGAAACTGCACTCCAGGTCAATTGGTGCTCTCTCAATGACTCCGCTCTCCATCCATTGCAGAAGCAGCCACTCAGATACTCATTCTTGCAAGCCTGCCGGCCGCCGGAACCCTTGAGGACCGGGCAGATGACAACATTTGTTGTAAACGATGCCCTGAATGAAACTGCCGTTTATGCCGTTACTGCATCAGTCAACCTAATACCCCCCAGCCACGCTGATCAACGTCCTCTTCGCAACAAGTCTCTCGTGCGACCTCATGTCTGGGTTGCACGGATATCCACGCAAGATGTAGAATTCACATACTCGTGAAAAAAACCCCAATAACAATTGCCACCGAGTCGTGAAAAAATGCCATGGCGAAAGTGGGCAGTGAATCTATTGCAGCAGTCTTTTCGGATTCTACATGGGAGTCGCTGGATGTTTCGTAAAACTGAAATGAAAACAAACATTTTGTAACAACAACAAAACATACATTGTGGCATTCAGTATATGGCCTCTGTTCAGTATCAACACGGAAATGGGAGAAGCAGCACTCACAATGAAACATTGCATATCAAATGAGGAGATACTCACATTGGTTGGTTGTTAAATAAATCAGGCTCTATTGTGCTGCCACAGTTGTGTTTTCATAGCTGCTGGTTCTCTTGAATTCACCCTCCCATAACACGGAATGGCAGCCCAATAGGATGCGAGCTGGGCATGCAAGGATTCACTCCACCACAATTCAATGCATTGCTTTCAATGAAAAGCTGTTAAAATATGAAATCCTTGAGTTTCATTTCAATGTATTGTATGTTTATATGTATGGTGAACTTCTGTCGCACCGTAAGTAGCCAACCATACGAATCGGAGGTGCGAAATTGTATAGTTTACCTTTAGAAGACCACGTGTTTAACAATGGTGATACAAATAGCCTGGTGTCTGAGCTATACTATAAATTGACACTTGTTAGGGGCACATTGTGCTTGCGTGGCATCACAGGATGGCGTCGTGTTCGCTCTCTACGGGACGAAGGCTCCTGCCCCACGCTGCTCCCACAGAGATGCACAAACCCTCGTTAGGGGCAGAATCAAAGCGGTGAGGACCGGAATAATCAAAAAGCCAGCGGGCAGTCCTAGACAACAGCACCAGTGCTGTTGTCTAGGACGGCGGGGGGGGGGGGGGATTGTGGCATTACCTTATCCGGGGAACGCCGCGCGGTGCTCGGGTTGGCGCGTCTGCCGGGCCGGCCGTTCACGTACGAGGCTCTCGCACCGACGTCACCGGGCGTGAGGGTCAAGGCCCTGCAGTTTCGCGCAGCTGGCGAGCTTTGCACTTTGTTCCGAACGGACAAACAGGAAACACAAAACCCTTGATTTTTTCATGAAAAAAATAACTCCGAGAAAACATTAAAAGCTTTTTTATTATTACAGGAGCTATAGAGCTCTGTGATCGCACACGCCTATGCCATGGCCTTGTGGAAGGCATCGCTATTGTAGGAAATGAAAGACGGAGGACTGCAATCCCCCTTTGTGGACAACATAATGCATTCCATGACCACAACGCATTGCATGGCAAGACGTTTTCTGAAAAGATGATTATACATCTCGGAGCTACAAATAAACAACGGACACCGATTCAATGAGATAATTGAATCTCAAGGGAGATGGGTGATTCAAGAGGCTAATGCCATGTCAGCTTGCAATATGGGCCAGCTACGCATGATTAAAAAGACTTTTCACGTGCAGCAAGTCCATGCTTTCAGCTTGGAAGCCAATGATTGTGTAGAATAACCTTGAGTTAAATGTGTGTTTTTCCTTATGCCAGGGCTTAGACTTCTCGATGCAAGGCATATGGGGTGCCCGCAGTGTGGATAATGAGGCCCATTACAGTGTCCTCACAAGTTATTCTGGGACACCATCTCCTGAAGCCACTTTCAGACACAAAGCAGTTAACTGCTAGCGGCAAGAGATGTAAATAAACGTGTATTTTATCCTATGAAACGATGGCAATCGTGCAAATATAAACAGAGATGGGAAAAGGTAAAAATAATCCAGTACAAATCGAATATCATTTCAAATTGGAGAGTACGGCTACAGAAATAGCAGACAGTGAAGGACACAGTCACAGTGCAAATGAAGTGCCATTCGCAGGCAAGTGGCTCATCAGTAACCGGCCCTTGCCAGTGATGTCTGACGTCGCAGATTATACGGCAGGAGTGGCAGGAGAAGTGAATGTCACTCTCCTTCGCGCCTGGCAACAGCACGACTTCGTGTGAGCAGGGAGAGGCGGGCTGCGATAGAAACTACAGAAGTCTACACAATTATCACGCTCACCCACTCTTAAAAAAAAAACCCATCACCTCACTCGCTGTTAATCTGACACCAAGCAATTACGGTCGAGCGGTGGCTGCCCCTTTGAACAAAATGTGTGGCTTGGCTTGGCACAAAACCCCAAGTGCATTACCCTCACGAGTTACGAAATGCAATCATCTCCCCAGTGCTCGGTAGCTAAGGGAGAGAAAAGTGGCCGGATGGACAACTTTAATCTGTTTGTGGCAAACCGGGCCTGACGGCCGGCCGGTAGGCCGAGCGGGAGTTGGGGGAAGTGGGGCCAGAAGCTGCCAGGGCCCGACCTTGTGCGGGCGTTACGTGGCGCAGGTGAAGTATTGGACGCGGGTGTTTATAAATGTAACGAGGATAAACTCTCGATGAGGTGGAGCAGTGGTGCAATTGTTTGTGCACTTGCACGCACCAGAAACCCGGCAACCTGAGTATGATTCCTGGACACAGCTATCGCACCAATAGCTTGCTATGTTTTATTTTATTTTACCAGATAATGCCCACTGAGCTATGAAGCTCTTTTTACAGAAGCGACCTCGCCATAATTGACAGCTCTACGAAGTGGCTTATCACGTGGAAATTTATCGCAGCCAAATACTCCGAAACGCATGTTGATTCTAAATGAGGGAAAAGCCAAAAGGCCCGGAGAAAAATCCACATGACTACTGGGAGAACATGCAAACTGCAAATATACAGGCGTCAGGGTCGAGAATTGGGATCAAACCCATGACCTCCTGCATACCAGACGAGGTAGTTAACATCTCACTACCGTGGTGCCCAGAAACGGTCCTGACCCCCCCTCCCCCTTCAACTGGTAAAGTGTGGTCAAGCAACTCCCATGAGCAAAAGGTGTTGGGCAAGATTTCATCCAGCGGTAGATTGACAAATGGATGATGATGATAATAATGATATCGTGGACATTCAGATCTAATTTCCAAGGGAAACCTGGTAAGATTGGCAAAACCATTAGTCCCATTTGGAATTCACAAATTTAGCCCACACAACCAATTAATATTGCACAACAGAGAAATATATAAATATATACACATACATTTTAGATGTTGTTATTGTAAGACTTTAGAGACGTAATGATTCACCATGCAAAAGACATTAAGATGAATTGTCATGATTCAGCGTCACTACTCAATTCATTAATCGTCTTTAAAAAATGTGGGCTAGGAAGTGGCAACAAAACACTGATGGGGTCACGTGAACCCACTCAAGCAACATATACATGAAGGGAAAATATTAATTCTTACACACAATTCAAAACGTGTATCATGAGCTTAACAATCGATATTAATTCATGAATCCATGCATAATTACACCCCTACAAAGAGTTCAAATGAAATTGAAATGAAAACAAATATTTATCATTTAAAATATTACAAAGTCATCAAAACGTTGGCTACTTTGTACAGATTTGGTGATAAAGAAAACGGATTTGCCGATCGAGAAAACAAGTCGCATCCTGAATTACAATCACTGGGTTTTACTGCTGCCAATTGCCAAGGGTCCTGGGCCAGTACGTAAGTTATTCCACTGCAGAGAGGCCACAGCAAATTCCAGCAGTTAATCTCAGATATGGAGCAAGAGGCAATGAAAGAGGCAGAAACCCTTTCACCAGACAGTATCACCTTGACAGAATCTGAATGGCTTTGGTATATCTGCAAAAAACATTCCGTTGCTTCCCACATTTTTTTTTTTTGGATAGCGACGTCCATTTTGTCGTGAGCAAGCTATCGTAGAAATGCGCTGAGCGGGAGAAAGACAAATAAATAAATAATGTTGCAGCAGTTTGAATTGTGTGAAAAATATTACGATTTTCATTCAAGAGCTACGTCCATATCCATGTTCTTTGAGGGCACCTGAAAGGCATGCGACAGAAGCCGCGCTATGCGTTGTGTGCAAGGCTAAGGTGTGCCGCCATTTTTACACAAAGAACTCTCAGGTCAGAGCCCAGTATGATGTAACTATGGCGTGCGTCTGCAGGTCAAAATCACAAACGATATGAAGCTAACTAAACCAACGATGAAAATAAAATATATCTTATCGAGTATTAATCTTATTAAAAAGGGTCAATGAAAGCTAAGACAAGAATTGCAGGCGAACGTCTCAGAAATGCAACGTTTAACACTGTCAGCAGCTTTGGTTGAAATTACTCACCAACGTTCATATTTCACCGTCATCCTAATTGTTATAATTGTTGGCAAACTTTAACTCAAAAATGAAGATCATCGTATGAAATTGTTGGGTACATTATGGCCCGACTACCATATATATTTATTATATAACTGACAAGACATTACCGCAGCAAATAAATGTGCGAGGCTATGAACGGTGCGCGGGTCGCACTGACTGGGGGGGGGTCCATCCGGGTGGCTTCTCCCGCCGGCACCGCCGGTGCCCACGATGCCAGAGCAGGTGGTGATCGGCCGGGCGGTGGCCACCAGCGACGATACGTGCCGAGCACCAAGGAAGGCAGGGTTGGGGCAGCTCCGTGAAAGATGGGATGGCTGCGCGGAGGAGCAGTCGTGGAACGAGTGTGGAAACAGCGAGAGGCACGGACCAGGCAGGGACAGCAGGCGGCAGTTGGCGAGCCCGCGCGCCCGCCTGCGGAAAACCTCCGACACCTGCTCAACGCGCCGTGGCTCGGCCGCCGTGCGAAGGCTCCTGCCGGGTTTGGGGAGGAGGGCAGTGGTGGAAACAACAAAACGCGGCGATGAGATTCGGTGCGTTGGAGGAGGGGGGGAGCGCCGCGCGTGAAGCCCTGCCGAGTTCTATTGATGACCAAACAATAGTTTCATCTTCCACTCCGAAGGGCACCAAGTTTGGCAAGTGAAATTCAACTTGCGTGGCGCTGAAATTAACACGGGCAGTCAAGTTGTCGAGCGAATCCCGAGATCAGAGCTCTCCGTGGTATTCGACTGTGCCGGACCGGACGTGTGCTGCTCGACTGCCGCGTGTGCCCGATCTTAGTGCGACTTGACAACACCGCCTTGCGCAGCGGCCGCACCCACTGTCCCACTGCCTCTGCTTACAGGACGGTGAGCGGGTTGCCGAGGGGAGACGCCAGCGGGTGGACGTTCCTGGTGCACAGCACCCTGGCGGACGCCGGCGCTCGTGTCGTCAGTGCGACGTCCCCCTGCAAACAGACGACGCGCACACAGCAGCCACATACTTGTGTCCCGCCAAACCAAGAACATGCATCACACGGTCAAAGATGCGCTCGTTAAGGTGGCCGGGTGGTTCGGAGGCCAGAGTGCTTGGCTGACGCATCTGAGATGCTGGGTTTGAATCCAGAGGCAGCCACCCATGAACAAGCCGGGCTCTCACGTGGAGTGAGGTTATAGTCCCAGCCCACCAACGATTGTGCTTTAAAACGGTTTTGCACTTAAATTTGGCTAAACGACAGCTCTCCGTTGAAAAGCGGTGACTTGAAGAGATTTCGGAAAGAGTTCTGCGATACCCTAACTGATGGTTGCACTGCTGTGGGAGAGTAGTGGATGGATTATTTATCTCTCAACGCATAAAGCATTATCGGGATTAAATTAGTAGCGGGGGTGGTGACGGACTAAATAGAAGATGTGGATGCCATTTGATATTTGGTGACCTTCTCAAGAATCTGTCATGTTGCTGTCTCACTGGCAACCGGTTCAGAAAGGGGACCGTGGGACCCTTGACACGAAAGACGTGCCTTTCCACGGCGACACACGCGTTGACTGCTACTTGCTCAGGTAGCTGCATTCGCCTGTGAGACGACACTGCACGTGCACTGTCCCTGCCGAGATACATCGCATAGCGTGCGTACAACATCTCTGAAGACGACACTAATTTGCACTGATTAGGACTGCGAAATAATACACAATTCACGGTGGATTCGAATGACAGCGGGCAGGCAAAGAAGCGTAGAAGTGAGCAGGCAAGCGGTTCCTTGAGGGCTCAGTGTGAGATAGAGGCTGCCTCTCCAGCATCTTGCTTTAACGGACCTCATCCATGAACAAAGATGCATGCATAAGATGTTCAAGTAGCCAACAGAGGCACAAACGAGAAACAACGATTCTCTCTTGCCGTTGCCACCAAGACTGCGTGCGCAGGGACAAAAACTGTTCCAGGGGTGCACGATCGCAACAACACGCACCACCCCATTCGGAAACCACGTGACACGTCAGGTCACATCGGTAGCAGTGGCAGAAGCGGCAGCAGCAGCAGCAGCTTTTGCGTTGGACATACGGGACACAGGGAGATGGTAGTAGGGACAGCTGTGGTCTGTGCAGAACATTCATTTAACTTGTAGAACAATGGAGGCTCATGCGAGACCATGGTGTGGAAAATCTATAGAAGCCGATGCAAATCGATGTAACGCAACAATGAATTGCCGATGGCCCATGGCAGCCTAGGGTCCAGCAACAAGCACAGTTAATTGTTTAATTGTTCCTACAGGACGGTGGGAGTACAAGAATAACGACTTGAGCAATGTGGATCAAAGGATTTCCCATTCACCCAAAAAAGACGAGCACCAAAAGGTCATTGGGCCATTATATATTCGTTTAAAAAAATAACCAAAGGCATTTCATTAACCTTATACTCGTTACACATTATACGTCGCATTTATAATTTGCATGTTCATTCTGAGCCGATTTTACCCTTTGCACCACGAACCGTGCACAGTTATAATTTGTTGTAATCTCCATTCATTATTAGGTCCTTGACTACAGAGGGCTCTGAAACGAAGTTAATCATAAAAGCATGGTCAATTTGCAACGTGGGCTTAAATTGCATGTTTTCATTTAGGCGCACGTCATAGCCCTATCTTTAAATACGCTGATTTGATTGTTTTTTGTTTCGACACGATTAGAATTTTAAAAGCCCCTAACATCGGGAATTGCACTCGTCGCCCGGATGAAAGCCCTCGCACATTAATGCCCCATGCGTCAGAATTTTCAAAATGCTATTTCACCAGAGCTTCGGTTACTTCCGGCGGAATACGCGAAGGAAAATAATTACATCTCGTTTAAAGGTACCTTTTCAAGTAAATGACACGAAAACTAATTCTATTACACCAGCCAAAGGTTGACTATGGTCTACCTGCCCACCATCTGTCTGGGTGTTCAGCAAGCTATGCTACTTATCAATTGAATGCGACTAAATCCGCAACCGTTTTGTTATTTAAAATGTGGAGAATTTTAGTTTTTTAACCAAAGGCCGTTTTCCTTCACGGGAGCTCGCCATCACAGCATCGCTCGCCTCTCATCCTGAAACGCCTCTCAATAAAATGACTCTGAAATTTCCCAAACATCCAGTAAAAAGGCGATTTTATGCGACGACATTATTGTTAACTTGGCGTCTGGAACACCTGGTACTTTCGAAATAAAGTGCAAAGAGGAATTTTTAATAAAGCATTCTATAAGCAGTCGTCGCTGTTGAGCGTGCGTGTCTACTCGACTGCGTAACAGCCCACAATGCACTGTGGGGGCACCGTTTTTTTCGCGTGAGTACTCTGGAGCTCAAACAATAAATCACACGTGTTCTTTAAAACCAATTCACAATTTTCTTTCATAAATATCTGTATGAGTGGGTTCTATTTATGGTGTCACTGAGAAAAAACCAAACAATTTTTAAAACCCACAACATACCCAGCCCAATCAATAACGTTCATGGAAACATCAGCACATTTTCTCCCAAAAAATATATAAATTCGCACAATCACCAACCCAAGAGAAATCGGGCAGATCATCTCGAAAGCATCTGTATCAGCAAAAATAAACTGACCAACAGAGATAAACAACTGCAGGGTTAACTGACAGCAGCTGTCCGCACGAGGTAGATGTAATTACAGCACACGAACCATCTGCTCCGGGGTTTCAAGCCGAGTCTGAATGAGGGACGTTGAGGCACCGCCCCTTAGTGCCCAGTGTCCTTCAGCATCAGAGCTCACCACATTTTCTATTAACACCGCGTTATATTAGAAATAAACAAATATATAATGAGGACGTTCCAGGTACTGGCCTTCTGCTCAAATGAACGGTCACTCCCTGAAACATCAGCCTATTATTTTTCTTTTTGATTTAAAGCTTTCGTGACTGCAGGGATTCATATTATTGTTTCTTTCGGTAAACTCACGTAGAAGGGAAATAATAAAATAATAAAAATGTTGAAACAATACAACATATTTCATTATTTCCCTTCTACGTGACTTTACAGCGCGGAGCAGCGGGCAGTGGTGAGTGCATTGCACTATGAATTCGACAACCAAATTTCAGTTCCTGGCCACACCCAACATCAAGTGCAGAGTGAGAGCTGAGACGGTTGTAGCCACCCCTTCATGAACTCACACTGACCAGTGTGATGCAGTATGGTCAAAGAACGCCCACGACTAACACGACATTGGGGAGCGCTTCATGCAGCATGGCCTTGACAAAAGGCTGTAAATTATCATTTCTTTCCCTTTCACACACGTGGATTTTTTCCAGGGTGCTACAATTTCCTCTCGCACGTAAACACTCATTAATTAGGCCAAAACCACAATAATATATAGAGGACTGCAGAGCTTGGACAACTATTGGCACCAGCTCACCGTGTGGCCGCCTCCCCGCTTGCCTGCTGTTCCTCACACCTCCGAGTCGTTCTTTCTATCCGAGAGTGAGCGAATACTGTTCGGTGGCGCGTCGCAAGTTGGCGTTACATATCTACATTTGTATCATTCATCATTATTCAGAGAAGTGTATGCAAAACAGCGGCACTCCTCCCCCACCTTGCTCGGGCTCAGCGGGCAGCTCGGTCGGGCAGCGTCACCGCAATCTTGGAAATGCACGGCCGTCGCCAACCTGCCTGTCTCTCCTGGCTCCTGCTCGTGCACCGGGGCTTGCTGGTGCTCGTTCCGAGCCCCCGCGCCCACAGCGTGGCGGCTATCGCGAGCTGTCAGGACCACGTGGTCCAGTCTAGGCCGGGGGCTCTCCCACATATTTCTCCTGCGACACAACATTGCATGGTTTCAGATCCGCGGGCAACCTCCTTCTCGGTGTTTCATCATCATCATTTATTATTTCCACTGCACCACCCATGCAGCACTTGTAGAGTCGACGGAGAAAAAGTGGTGTTTGAGATGATTACTCGGGAAGGAAGTGATTGCAGACCAAAAATCAAATGTCAAAAACAACGCAATGCAGACGATATGCACAATCAATGAGAGAACCAAGTTTTAAAAGATAAAATGTGCTCGAGTCTTGTCTCCCGTTTGTCCGCTCCACTGTTTGATGGGAGGAAGTGACAGTGATGAGTATGGTACTACAGATCAGCATGAATATCATAGAAGAAACTGGATGTGAAGACATTATCTGCTGTACTGATTTTAATGCAAAACATCAGATGCTTATGTCACACTAAAGTGCAGGTTCAGGCAAGGTGCAGATATTGATTCCAATGGGCCAGGTATTGAATTTAATAAATATTAGTGCAGTTCTACCCACAATGCAATAGCTCCTCTGGAAGACCACATGCACATCCCACAGGCGTTATTTATGTACCCGAGTTTTAATGAACGACAGTAAACATTTGATCTAATTTCGATGTTTTTTTTCGAAATTTTGGGAGGACAAAAAAAGGAAAGCTCTGCACATGTGGTAAATGAAGAATTTGGTGAATGCCACTCATTTATCAGCGCCACACACTCACTAATGATGGCGGGGCGCGGACAATGCAACCATTAATCTCCAGCTGTGGGAATCGATAGAGAGTGTGCGCAGCGGGGCATAGAGTGGCACTGTCAGGCGCCGGGTTTCAGCGCCGGGCCAATGGGGCATGTGTTCTGGGTACAAGCTTCGCACCCATCCTGTCCGGTGGCACCATCCGAATAAATTCCCCATGGAACCGCCGAGTTGACCGGATTAATCGTGAACGTGCCTCGTCACCAGCGGTCAATGCCATATCGTGGAGGAGATAGGCCCAATAAAACGGGGATAAACGGTCCCTTCTTATCAGTGGAAAGATTTTTAACTAAATAATTATTTACCATGACTAAAACTGCGACGGCTACATTGCTTTACGTGCAGATCCGCTTCCTGGGCATTGACTCACGCACCGGTGCTGCCGCACGTGCATCCGATGTTGCGTAGGCTATTAAGAAAATCTCCGCATGCGTCCTCTGTGCTATACCCGAATGCAATGCGGCTCGTGCGTACATTTATGTTAATGTGTTCAGCTTTGGGAGACGCACAACTATCGCCGCGATCTTAATTGAAATGCACCGCCTTGCCCCGGCAGTTCTTGTTTTGTGTCGTTGTTGCAAATGATAACGCCGGTAACAGCATTTACACCCGGCTTCTTCTCTAACAGATGCAGCCGCGCGCACGAAACGTCAACTGTCAGTGCGGATGCGTCAACGCGTTATCCCCAGTTATCAATGGCGTGCTCAAAAGTTGCTTTAATCTTCTTGGTTCTTTCGGTAAAGTCACGTAGAAGGAAAATAATAAAATAATAAAAATAAACATAATAAAATAATTCTCACGACGTTTCGGCCACAACGCAAGCAGCCGTCTTCAGGTGGAATGGCACGCCCCAGGCTTGGAGCGACTATTTATGCTGGGACGGAGGGGCGAAGAGCGGCTTGACAAAATAATTTGCATATCAAGAGGAATTTAGCATATTTATGGGAAATGCAGATATGCGATTAGTACTACTTGTGAAATGCGTAGGAGGTTTGTTTAATCGTTATTCGCTTGTTATTTAAACGGCGCCACGTGGCTCCGTGGAGACGAGCCGCCTCTGGACCACAATCACGCCCTGGCAACGCCATGCGGTGGTGCGTGGGAGTCTTTGAAAGTCAAAGCGCTTCCGGTGGCCGGTGGACACGGCTGACAGACATCAGTCCACCTCCGAAGGCGCACGGTTAATTCACTCTAGAGCGCCGCGCCGGCGGCCAGATCGCAAAACGCTGCAGAAATAACGGTCGTCTCGTGAAGAACGTCTGCCGTTAGGTCTCACAGTCCTGCAGTCCCAAATCCAGAGGGAAGATAAAAACAAATCTCAAAGAGCACACTGACAAAACATCAGGCGATAAAATCATCATGCATGCGGCGGTGAATGGACGTCTTGTCTCAAGCCCCTTTTCAGCCAATAACTTTAGTGTAACAGAGGTTGCATTGTAGCGGCGCTGCGGTGAGCACCGCCGGTGCGGGCAGTCGAGCACTGGTGCTATGCGGCATCATGCGAGACCAGGCATGAGGAGTATGGCATATTGAGAACGTTTTATGGCAACACTCCACAGACTTTGCCCCAAATTATATGCGTTACAGAGAGAAACAAACACACGCAGAAAGCTGCAAGTGTCTTCGCAGTTCAGGCTCGTCACACCTAGCGTCAGTCTCACACCTCGAAGATCACACACAGCAGCACATGGGCACAGCCACAGCAGCACACTTCATAAAATAGGGTACTTTATGCGTGAGTTGATTTTGCTTGTGCGTTTGTGTCTTTTCCCCAATTTCATCCTAATTGTGCCATTGGTTTTGGGATAATGTGTCCATGCAGATCTCTAGCAGAGCAATGCAAGCCTTGGCATTCGAGAACGATGCACGGGAATGGATATCACAGAGGTGCCTTTGAGAGCCACTCAAGTGACCTCTGGTCCACACGGTAGAGGGCAGCACTCTCTCACTTCATCATATGGCAGGCAAATAAATTAGTTTAATTATCAGAGCTGGAATATAGACAAATAAAAGATAAAAAAATTTTTAATGCGATGAGATTTTGTGCGATCATTGGTGACCGAGTTGAAAAAGCTCACTCAACTTGAGAATCCGGTATTAACCTAAGTTAATTCTAGATTTGAAGCTTTCGTGACTGCAAGGATTTATACTCTTAGGTTTTTTTCGGTAAAGTCACGTAGGAAAAAATAAGTAATAAAAATAATAGAAATAATAATAATAGAAATAAAATAATAAATCACGACGTTTCGGAGGCAACACAAGCTTCCTTCATCAGGTGTAAAAAGGCACAGCAAAATAACTGTAGTGTATTATTTTTACCTACGTGACTTTACCGAAAAAACTAAGAGTATTAACCTAGTCGTCAGTGGTGCCAACTCAGTGCTCTGAACTCTGAGACACCTGGTCACCACTTGTGCATATTAAGCGTTAAAATGCGTGCACAAAAAAACAAATACATTACATTTCATATTCTTGGTTCTTTCGGTAAAGTCACGTAGAAGAAAAATAATAAAATAATACAAATAAAACACAATAAAATAAAACAGGAAATAAAACATTATTTTATTATTTCCCTTCTACGTGACTTTACCGAAAAAAACAAGAATATGAATCCCTGCAGTCACGAAAGCTTTAAATCGAAACATTACATTTCAGTTGTACCTCGACTATTGGTACGTGCTTTAAAACTGCGGCGGTGCGTAACGGCTATGGGTATGTTTTGCATCAATGTCAAGATGCCTCCAAATTCCAATTAAAAATTGGTGGCTCCTTCGTATGTAATCCAATGGCAGCCTCAGGCCTGATTTGTCCAATTCAGGGGATAATTATCCAGTGCAGCGAGCGTGCAACATTAAATCAGGTCACGCTCGGCTTGCCCTTTCCATGACAATGAAGCACCTTCATATTTGCAACTCCACCCATATATCTCACTCCTCCTACGCCTTCCACTTATTTTCTTATCGGTCGAGTAATAAACTGAAAGTATAAAACCGTTAGGAAGTTCAATTAACACATTAGATTTGTATTTGCTGCGACTGCAATGGCCCGGGCATCTACTCTTTTACGGATACCTCAAAAACTAAAGATTTTAAAACTATTTTTCAAAAGCTCTAAATATACAGGCGTCAGGGTCGGGATCGACACCACGACCTCCCTCAATACCGGGCGAGGTAAATAACATCTCGCCACCGTGGCATCCCACGGCGGTGGGAAAACTGATGCTGTGGAAACCAACACACAGCACCAAACGGGAAGACATAGTGGAAGGATCTAATAATAACAACAGCAGAGAAAGTGGCAAAAGATTGGAAGTGAAGAGAATTTCGTGCGGATAGCGTACGCGGAAATGGCATAACACTACCACACAATGATCGTCACAAAGAATTCTCAATGGATTGCAGTGCTCTAGAGCGATGTGTGTGATTTCGAGACATCACAATGAAATGCGTGCTTTTATTTATAGAAAATAACAATAACTGGCAGGAAACCATCGCATGAATTTGGCCATGTCGCCAATCGCCATCCAATAATGACATTGAATTCAATCACAACGATTTGCAATCATGCTCCATTGAGTAAAAGCTATGTGCAGTTAAATAGCTATCAAAAAATTGTCCATTTAAAATATGTATTCCTGATGCGGTCACTGGTGATTGGGCTGAGCACATCATACTTGGCGAGGAATAGAACCAATTGAGTAAGAATCCACAGCTTCCACTCAGGACACCTGAACCAGTGGCTCGGCACTGATTGTGTGTCTTAGCGCCCTCGGGCACATAACCACTTACCCATTATTTCCAAGTCAATATTTTTCAATCAGACCTTAAAGCAACAATCGTTAGTGGTGTTGCAAGTTACACACAAAAACGGCGCACTCGATCATCGAATCTTAGGATATCGGTGGCGACGACAGAACATGTGAAAGATGTCATTCTATCATTGAAATAAAAGATTTCGAGCTGCAACCTTTGCTCAATACAAGTGTAATAAAAGGACTCGGACACTTCCTTCTGTCTTCGTGTCTTTTATTGGGTTCTCGTCTTCACCCACACGGCACTCTGTTATAACTCTGTATTTGTAGCCCCCGGCTATTCACTGCTATTATAGCTTCTTCTTCCCTCTGACTCTCTGCTTCATCTACTGTAACCTCCTCCCTGCAGACTCGCTGCTACCTCTATGCAGACTCCCGCTGCTACCCCTATGTGCAGACCCTCTGGCTGCTACCGTATGCAGACCCGCTGCTGACTCTGTATGCAGCCCCGCTGCTGACTCTCTGTGCAGCCCCGCTGCTGACTGCAGCCTCCTCGCTGCTTCGGGTCGGTCACCGCTGGCCAACGGTGCCGATCCTCGCTCCCCCGTGTTCGTGGCGATCTCGCCACCCTCCGCTTCGCCCTTCGTGGCCTCTCTCTGTTCCTGGTTCCCCGTCACTCCCGTCCTCTTCCGGTTCCCCTCCTTCTATAGCCTAACCCCTCACCCCCCCACGTGACCTAACTCCTCCCCTCCTGACGTCACCTCCGGAGGGCCGTTTACGCTCGCATTACATCACCCTCCCCCATAAAGAAAATCCAGCCGACCTCGGCTGAATTGCAACCTGACAAGAAATGCGGGTGTAAAGGGCCAACACGTAAAAAGACACGAAGCATGCAACAACAATATAACCAGAACACAACACAATACAATTTTAACGAAACGTGAGGGATTTCGAGCGAGTACGGGCAGCCGGGCCGTCCCGGACGGTCGGCAGACCACCCGCCGAGCGGGAACGTGGAAGGGTTTTAGGGGCGACGGGCGCAAGTTCTTCCGTCGCCATTGGAGGCCCGCCACTGTCCCGCTCGCGTCCAGAGACATCCCGTACTCGCGTCCGCGGAGAGATAGGAAGAGCTGCAGGTCCCGTGGGTTCTGCGGCTCCAGTCGACGTCCCACGAGCGGAACGTCCTCCTCCCTGCGCTGTCACGGCCGGCTTGTCTGTGAAGGGTACGACAGGCGCTCTCGCAAGGTCAACAGACACAGGCAAGGGCGAGTCGGCAGCAACAGACCCGGCAAGGCAACTTCGGGAGATGACGCATCCGGCCGCGGGGCAATGTATGGCTTCAACCGGGATGTATGCACGAACCAGCGCCGTGAACCAACCTGAACACGCGCCGACTGTGGGTTGGGAACCTCAATGAGGCGGACCGGACCCTGCCAAGGTCTATGTAATTTAGGAGAGGTACCTGGCCGCACCTGTGGGCAATGAAGCCAGGCCAGGTCCCCCTTTTTCCAGGGGCACTCCCCCTTTGATCGTCGGGCACACCGCTCATTCCTGGCCTGAGCCTTGGCAGTAGCCATGCGGGCACTTTCCCTCGCCTCAGCGACACGCCGAACGTTGTCCTTAATATACTCAGGAAGAGGCTTAACAGGCCCCCTCGCGCCGGTTCCCAACTGTTCATTAATCGGCGGCACATTCTCCCGGCCGTACATAAGGAAGAACGGCGAGTATCCAGTAGCCGCGTGCGGCGTCATGCGATACGCCGAAAGCACCCCAGGGATATGCAAATCCCAATCAGATTGATTTTCCCCGACTGTATGGCACAGCATGGCGGACAGAGTCCGATTCAACCGTTCCACCATACCATCCGTTTGCGGGTGGTAGGGGGACGTCCGTATCTTTTTAGTTCCAAGAGCCGCACACACCTCCCCCAACAATTTGGACGAAAAGTTACGTCCTTGATCCGTAAGGAGCCTCTCCGGCGCCCCTTTGTCCATTACATACCCAAATAGAAAGGCGTCAGTGATAGACGCCGCTGACTGGTCAGGCAAAGGCCAGGCCATCGGCCAGCGAGAGAGGTACTCAACCCCCACCAGTAAATACTTATTTCCCTTAGCGGATGGCGGAAAGGGTCCCAAAATATCTAACGCCACCAGCTCATTAACCCGAGATACTTTAATCGATTGTATCGGCGGAACATATGGATGTTTAGGTGGTTTACGGCGGGCGCAATCGGGACACGCGCGAACGTGACCGACGACATCCGTCGTCATGCCGTGCCAATAATAGTCTCGTTGCAGCGTCAATAGGGTTTTCTGCACCCCCAGGTGTAAAAGTGTGTCACAGTGCAAAGATCTAATCAACTCATACCGCAATGACGCAGGCACAACGAGACGCCAGTGTTCCTGTATCCCTTCCCTCCACATCAGTAACCCATCTCGGAGAGCAGTTTCCGAAATACCACCCGCACCGACTTCCTTACCCGCCTTCTCCGTTCGTTTTCGCAACGACACCAAAGATTCGTCCAACATTTGCTCCCGAATCCACACAGACCTTGGAAGACGCAAAATCCCGTCAGCCGGTCCCCCATCAACCGGTCCCGGTGTAAGCGGAGTTTCGAGAACATCCACTGCCAGCGCGACAGGCTGAGGGGGGGGCTGAGTCGGTCCACACCTATGCGTCCCCGACGCACACGCACAAGGGGATCGTTGCAGGCAACCTGGACAGTGCGTCCGCGTTAGCGTGACGCACACCCTTCCGATGGTGAATTTGGAAGGAGAATTCTTGCAACGTGTCCAGCCATCTCGCCAATTGTCCGGATGGCTGGTCCATCTTAAGAGCGTACTGCAAGGCCGCATGGTCCGTGCGGACAATAAACGACCGACCGTACAGATACGGTCGAAATTGTCGGAGAAAAAACACAATAGCCAAAAGTTCCCTGCGAGTGACGCAGTAACGGGTTTCCGCGGGAGATAAAACCCGACTCCCATACGCCACCACACGCTCAACACCACCTTTTGACTGGGACAACACCGCCCCAATACCAGTGTCACTCGCATCAGTATCCAGAATGAAGGGATGTTCAAAATCCGGATAATCCAACGTCGGCGCAGTAGCCAGTAAATCGCGCAGGCTCCGAAACGCCGCCTCCTCCGGCGGTCCCCACACAAATTTATGCCCCTTCCCAGTAAGGAGATGCAAAGGCCTGGCGATAGTAGCGAAATTCGGAACAAACCTCCGATAATATGAGGCGAACCCCAAAAACCGACGCACATCACCCACCGTGGCCGGGGTTGCCCAATCCCGGACACAAGCAGTTTTCTCAGGATCCGTGGCCACCCCGTCCGCACTAACAATATGTCCCAAGTATCGAACGGAGCGTTGCAGTAAATGACATTTCTTAGGCTTGAATTTCAAATTAGCAGAACGCATTCTGGCGAATACAGCCTCCAACCGCAGTAAATGCTCATCAAATGTGCGGCTGAAGACTATAATATCATCTACATAAATGAGACATGTCTCCCACTGCAACCCCGTCAATACCAACTCCATCAACCTCTGAAAAGTGGCAGGGGCAGCATTCAACCCCATCGGAAGACAGTTAAATTGGAATAACCCCTGCGGCGTACGGAAAGCTGTCTTTTCTCGCGAGGGCTCGTCAAGGGGGAGCTGCCAGAAGCCCGAAGAGAGATCCAGCGTTGAAAAAAACTTAGCCCCTGACAAGGCGTCGAGAGAATCGTCCATACGCGGCAGGGGATACGCATCTGCCACCGACACTTTATTCAACTTCCGAAAATCCACACAAAATCGCAATTTACCATCCTTCTTTTTAACCAACACAACAGGCGCGCCCCATGGGCTATTAGACGGAGATATAATATCCGCTTTCAACATGTCTTCCACTGCCCCTCGAACATGCTCACGCTCAGCCGGACTCATCCGACGCGAGTTCAAACGGATAGGGGCAGCGTCCCCCGTGTCGATATGATGAGAGAGAAGCGAGGTGCGTCCCAAGTCCAAATCGTCCGAGCTAAACACATCGGAATAGCTCGATAATAATTTATGAATCGCACAACGCTGCTCGGTGGAAAGGGCCGAATTTTCCCCACATAATTCGGCGATCCAACGATCATCAACCCCTCCATCGTGTGAAACACCACCCACAAGCCCCCCGTCCGGCAGGTCACTCTGAGCCGTAAACGCCGTAGTGGCATGTGCCACAACGGTACCAGCCGGCACACACACGCTTTCAGCACTCGCATTTAACACCTGCAAAAACGGGCGCTGATCTGGACGGACAATAGTTTGCGCCCCTACCAGCGCTAAGCCGCCCGTAACCGCGGCGGACGGCGACAGCAAAATCCCAAAAGCACCCTGCCGACCCGGAACCGGCTTCCGGTATCGTAAGGGAATGAGCATCTGAGAGCCAGGTGGAATATCAACCGAAACTTCCGATAGCGCCTGCACCTGGGCGACAGGAGCCGGTCGCCCCCAGGCGGACTGTAACAATTCCAATTTCCGGCCCCCCGGTAGTTCTATGCAATTTTCATTGATTCTAATTAGAATGGGCATCTTAGCCAAAAAATCCGTACCCAACAGGCAAGGAACCGCCAGGGACCTCGAAATCAACACAACGCCCGAGGCCGAGACACCCCCGATAGAAATGTTAGCGTCCACCTGTCCCACGATGCCCATACTACCCCCGTTCGCAGCGATGCAGGAAGCGTAAGCCGGCCTCACGGCCCCCGGTGGGATGTTCAAAAGATGGAATATCACATCCGAAATAATGGTCGCGGACGCACCGGAATCCACCAAAATACGTACGTCCACCCCTTGGATGGACCCAGGTACGGTGGACGAACCGGTAGCGGCCGCGACAACCCGCCGAGCCAGCTTACGCCACTGCGTTATCGAGCGACAAGGCTCAGATACTGGCCTCCCGTATTTTACAACATCCGCGTCGCATAACAACGGCGATGAGTGAGGTGTCAGGCCTTGCCGGGTGTCTGGTGCGCACCGACTTGCCTGTGCCGGAGGGTCTTTCTTTGGGGCGTCCGCTGTCGAGGCCTCCTGCTGGGGCGGCCCCGGAACCCGGGCCCAGCAGTCCCTGGCATAGTGGCCCCGACGGCCGCAGCGGAAGCAGTCGACGTCGGGGCGGCGCGCAGCGGGCACCCCGTCCCGACGCGGCCGCGCCGGCGGCGGAGCCCGCGGCCCTGGCCCGCTTCGAGCCGGCCACGGAGTGGAGGCGGCCGACAACTCCTTTGGGCCGGTCGCATCCGGCACGTACACGGCCTTCGTAGGGTCCCACCCTACGGCCCCCCCATCGACGACAGGACCGCCCGTCCACGCCGTCACCTGTTTCCAGCGGCGGAGATTGAACTGGGCGTCCAAACACTTGGCCGCGGTCCGGGACGTGAGTTTTTCGTGACCGCACGCCGGCATAGGAATGCCGAGATCTCGGGACAACTCCAACATCTTCCCCAAGATGAGTGGTTCCAGCAGGTCAGGCTCCGTCTCCGGGTAAGCGGCCATAGCGAGTTCCAACACGGCGCCCCTGTACGCTACAGGTGACTCCTCAGGTGCGCGTTGCCGCTGCACGAATCGGCGATGGGCGTCATCCGGTGGCTCGTACGCGTCCGCCATTTCCTCGAACACCCCTCGCAGAGTTTTCTTCTTCGCAGCTTTTATAGAGCGAAAAAAACGAACGGACTCATCATCAAGAAGAGTCGGGAGCACCTCCAGTGCCTCAGCGTCCGTCCACCTTGCCGTACGTACCGCCGCCAAAAATCTGCAGGCGAACGCACTCCAATCGCCCCCGATGGAGAACTCTTTGACGGTTGTAAGGTGACGACTGCGACTCCTTGGCTTGCTTCCGTCCGTCGCTGACTCTTCCGGCGGTAAGTTCAGCAAGGCGTTGCAACGCTGTGTCGCCAAAATGGCGGACGATCCTCGCGGCGGCCCCAAAATGGCGGCTTCCCGCCTTCCGTGGTGCGCCACGCCCAAGATGGCGTCTTCACGCCGCGTGGCCGATGGCGGCGCCATCGAAGACGACCCGGGCTCCTGCCGATCACCACCATCACCTTCCAACGCCGCCCTTGGCGTGACAAGGTCACACAACTCTGTGATGACGGTTTTTAGGGTTGCCAGTTGCTCCGCCATCCGGGTCCATCTTAAATCTTCGTCCTTCAACGCAGATGGGTCGGACGAAGGGGCCACCTCCTCGACGCCCGGGCCCCCACGGATCTCTCCCTCCGCCGAAGTGAAGCCGACCGCAGGAGGAAGATCGTCGTCGTCCGAAGATGAAGCCGACGCCGGGGATGGAATATTCTTTTTCCTCAGTTGTTTCGCCATGCCGTTTCACTTCTGACTCCAGTGTAATAAAAGGACTCGGACACTTCCTTCTGTCTTCGTGTCTTTTATTGGGTTCTCGTCTTCACCCACACGGCACTCTGTTATAACTCTGTATTTGTAGCCCCCGGCTATTCACTGCTATTATAGCTTCTTCTTCCCTCTGACTCTCTGCTTCATCTACTGTAACCTCCTCCCTGCAGACTCGCTGCTACCTCTATGCAGACTCCCGCTGCTACCCCTATGTGCAGACCCTCTGGCTGCTACCGTATGCAGACCCGCTGCTGACTCTGTATGCAGCCCCGCTGCTGACTCTCTGTGCAGCCCCGCTGCTGACTGCAGCCTCCTCGCTGCTTCGGGTCGGTCACCGCTGGCCAACGGTGCCGATCCTCGCTCCCCCGTGTTCGTGGCGATCTCGCCACCCTCCGCTTCGCCCTTCGTGGCCTCTCTCTGTTCCTGGTTCCCCGTCACTCCCGTCCTCTTCCGGTTCCCCTCCTTCTATAGCCTAACCCCTCACCCCCCCACGTGACCTAACTCCTCCCCTCCTGACGTCACCTCCGGAGGGCCGTTTACGCCCGCATTACACAAGCGTGAAGGGATAGCAGCGCCTAGAGCAGTTAGGCTCAGATAAGAGGCTTTAATGGTGGCCGCCCTGTGCGTTGAAGTGTGCCCCCCGGGGCTGCCGGCCTTCAGCTCCGTGTGAGCACACTGGCCATGGTGAGTGGGCGGCTCGGAGACTCTGAGCGTAGAGACCTTACCTCCTGGCGACGTCCACGGGCTGTCGCAACACACTATTTGCCGCAGCGGCAGCGTCCACAAATTCACGGTTCGTGAGCTAAGGCCAAGGGTCCATAATCCAAGGCAAGCAACTCCACCCCCGTCTTTTTTTGTGTTGTGCGCCAAATTCAGGAGCGTGCAGAGAGATAGTAAACTTAATAATAATAATATATTATTATAATAACCTCGACAAAGGCAGAGGTTGCGCAACGTGCATGATCGCTGGTGCGTATAAACGGAGGCGTGTACAGGTCCAGCCATGCATATGGAAGCACACTGAAATTTGTGTCTGTAAATGTGTAAAGAAAAAAAGCTACCGGTAGATTTTTTCCCAAACACCCACAGTAGACACTTCTTACCATTAAAAAAGGGCTTCTTAGCCCAACAGGCCTTACCTAAACTCATCTGATGGACTGACTGCTGGATAACAATATTGGGCCCATCGTAAAAGCAGCGCCTGCATGGAATTATTTGGCAAACGTATGTGGAGATGATGGTCGCTTCACATTTACATGCACAATTAAATTCCGCACACAAACGATGGCAGCACGGTATACGAGTGTGATTTCATCTCTTTTGCCATTTCCCCCCCCCTGGTCTTATTCCAATTGCGCTTTGGTGTCACGTCATGACGCAAACAGGGCACACGAGATGCGAAGGTCCGTCCACAGTGGGAAATACCACCGTGGCCTTTTTGTGCACACACCAGGCGACAAATTCGCACATGCAGTCAAATGACATTTATGAAATTTTCAGATTTTAAATACGGTCAAATTAAGTAAAATACAATTGGAGAGGGTTTTTTTTGCAGCTCGTGGTGACAGGGCTGAGACCATAAATCCATACCGCTGGAGAATCCAGTTTAATCATGGACCAGATTTTAAACCCAGATTTTTGCCGGGAATCTTAGCAATGCCATCCTAGAGCTCTGACCTCTGCGCCACTCAATACCTCACAGAAAATAAATGTAGAAAGGAGCATATATTGATATTGCACTGAGAGTATTCATTTAATTTTTAATCGTGATTACTGTACATCGATGTAGCAACTAGAAGCACTACTTTAGCTTGCGCGAGAAGTCTTCCTGTTCTTTGGAAACGGTGTGGGATTTTCAGGATTTTGAATGGAACATTTTAAAGTCCAAGCATGCCGGGCAGCACTCGGGAACGTGTAACATGGAAAAAGTGAGCACTTATCGGCAAAGACTGTACGCAACTGCACAGGTGGCTAAGCGCTTGCAACAGGAAAGATGGACACACATCGCTGGCCACACTCAAACCAAAGTGCAGCTGACCCCTGGCCGACCTTATTTTCACCATTAGCGCATCCAACACGGAATTGCTCAAAGCTGCACGATTCACAGAGCACTGCACCATCTGTTTATGTCTTGCTTGATTCACGATGTCATGCAATTTAAGCGCACACACCTGCGGTGGCTACTTCAAAAGGTCAATCGGCTGCTGGAAGGTTGTCCAAACGCCAGCACAACCAATGCATTGTTTTTTTTTGTTTTCGCGGCAGTGCTGTGCACAATGGCGCATCGCGTTTTAATTAAAGAACACCGCGGGTTGTTTCAGTTTGTGGCTATGTTTAGTAAGCGCCATTCACAGGCGGTGTCTGCAACAGGGGTTAGATCAGGCCATCTGCACGTGCCGCTCTTCACGCTGGCAAGGTCTGCTCACCAGTGCAAAGTATCGCACGAAACACAATCGCAGATCCTAAGTTCTACAAAAATGTGTTGTGTACATGGTCCTTTTTGCACAACAGTATTGAATCGAGCATTAATTAGGTAGTCTACAATGTGTTCCTATATCTCTAAATACGGGTTATTTACATTCGAAGGCTCTAAGGATTAATACAAAGAACATTGGACACAAAGACACACATACACATGGCACCAAACTTAGATTTGGGTTCAATCATAAAATTAAATACCTCTTCATTTCCTCTCTCTTTGCGCATCGCATTCGTTCATTTTCGGGGCACCGAGAGAATTTGGCATCGTTGTGATTTTAATTGTGAATGAAACGTGCGGACTGCCACTGCACAGGTGACGACGTCGGGGACAGACATAGGAGATATAACATCGCGCTTGGAAACGGCAATTGATTTAAGTGTAAGCGGTTCACGTAATCGGTCGTCGCGAGCGTGGACGAGCAAAAGCCCCGGGGCGGCTCGTTACCTGGCCAGCGCGTGCAGCTGCCGAGTGGATGAGCGGGAGGAGTCGTCTCTCCCCAACGCGGCCAGGGCCCTGGACGGCCCTGAACGCAACCGCCTGGGCTCCCCGTGCTGCCCACGCACAAGACGCCAACGGGAGAAAAACAAAGGCAGCAGCAGCAGCGGTTGGTATTCAATGTAGCAGACCTCAATGTCGAAATTTACCATAATAAACCTCAGAAACCAAGGCAACGTGTCTTCCTGCTCTAAAAAGGCGGAGGGGGCAATGCTCCGTACCGTTGGTGACTCTGAGACAGCAAGAGAGATTCAAAATAATGGTGGCACTTTTTTAATGGAACCATGGAACAGTCAATAATTACTTCTCATAATGTGCTACATATTTTGGCAACTCAGGAGTAACACTGGGCTGCATTGGCTCCTGTTCAGGGTTTGACCTCGCGACATTCCGAGTGCGGGTCCAAGGACATGACGCAGCGCCGCTTGGCCAAATTCGAATAAATATTTTTTTAAACCTGTGTGGGATATACCCGTCTCTCTCTCCCCGCCAACTTTCTTTGAAAAAAAATATCTACGTTAAGGTCAATATGGAAGCAGATGACAGTCGTTGCACTATATTTAAACACACCTTATGCCTTCATGTTAACCCTGCGTAATATTCCCGGAAGTCATTACAATAATTGCCCTCCTTGAAGGCACTGTGCCAAGATTAATATCATTGCCTTGTTTCTGCATGGTTGGCCTTCACGTCATCAGCTATTCCTTTTACTGTAAGTGATGGGCTTGCGGTGTGTTGCCCTCTGTACTGACGCAGATCTTGGAAACGTGTGTGTTCAAGCCCATACGGATAGGGCACACAAAAATAAACCCATTAAAAACGAACATTTTTACCATGTAGTTCGGTATTTACAACAACTACAAAAATTATCTTAAAAGTAAGCTGTTTCCACTGGAAACAATTCATAGCAATTTAACGTGCAGAGAAAATCAAACAGATGATCGCAGCAATTGTTTGATGTCGGGAGTCCAAAGAAAGCTTTCAGTAATATTACGATAGGACGCGTTTAATTTCTAAGGCATTTTAACGTGTCCTGTGTCATGTCAGCACCAGCATTTGGGACAGTGACATCATCGTGTATGAGCGGTACCATCTGCCTAGATAGCACTGCCTTTTTAAAACGTTATTTAATGCTTTAAAACGCTTTATGGCTAACTCTTATCAGGGTTGCAGGGACTCTTGTTGAAAACATACATATGTAATGAGAGAGCGCCATCCAGGGGGTGCCAGAGGGTAATGGGCACAGTCACCATTACGTCATCAGCATCCACTCCTGATGGGGGATATGATCTGGGCCGGAGAGGACGGGCGGGGTTGCTGAGAGAGGTTCGGGAACTATCGAGAAGGTTCCCCGAGGGGGCGTGGCGAGAGGCGGGGCTTAGCTCCGCCGAGTAGGATATAAGGGACATCAGGGGACGACTCGTGGTCGGTGTGGGAAGCCTGGGTTCCGGACCGCGTCGCTGCTCATCTCCTCCTCGCCACGGGCCACGTCGCGGATCCTCCCTCGGAGCTCACCTCCGCTTCCAGTGCGCCGTTAGCCAGCGGCGAGGCCGGGTTCCCCGGCTCTGGTGACACCCGCCATCGCGCACACGGAGGCGGTGTCTGCCATTGCGCGCGCGGAGGAGACGTCCGCCATTACGCGCCACGCGGCAGGATGCTGCCATCTTGGACAGTGCGGCGAAGGCGGGTGGGGAGCCGCCATTTCCAACGAGCCGCGTGCTGGGAAGGGTGCGGCAGCCGCTGCTGTCGTACGGAGCAGTACCGATCGCGGCCAGTCGACCTCCCCACGTTAAATAATTAATCGCGGCAGGCGGCGACTGGAACGCCTTCACCTGGAGGTTGGAGGCGGCGTTCCGGTCAGTCCATTGGACAAAGGAAGAGGCACTGGTTGCTCTACCGATTGTGCTGGACGACGACGCTCTGACAGTCTTCAGGCCCATTCCCCCGGAAAAAAGGTCAACATTACAGGGTGCATATGCCGAGATGGCGGAAGTTTATGAACCACCTTCAGACACACGGAGGAAATTTATACAGCATAAGCGGGGCAGTTCGGAATCTCCCTTGGCCTACCGTAGTGCTTTGATAGTGTTGGCTGTGGACGCCTGCCCCGAGGCCCTCAGCTTGCTCGTCATGGACCGTATGTTGGCACTGGGAAGGGACATGGGGGTTATCCTTCCTGCATGCGGCCACGAAACGCAATTATCCAGATGGGCTGCCAGGTGCTTTCACGCGCACGAAAATCTGCAGTGCTGGTCACAAATGGCGGCGTGGACGGGTGACCCGAATCATGGCGGGGAACCACAGGGTTGGTCACGAACTAAGGTTGTCGATATTCTGCCTCAGGAAGAGTCTTCGGACGGTGATCTGGCCGCTGCAGCTTATCGATGGGATCGGAGACGGGGCAATGCTTCTCGTCGCCGGGGGACCGACGGACCATGTCTTCGTGAAGACCGGGGGGCTCTGAGGCCGGCCGTCACTTGCTACCGATGCGGCCGGCTGGGTCACTTCACGAGGGAATGCCGGAGTCATCCTCGTTCTCCATCTTCGACTGCTGGTCCGACTCCTGCTGCCCCTCCGACGGCTCATCCTCCGAACCCGCAGGCGAGTCGGTACACGTCGGACACACGGCCCATTTTGCAACCTCATGCATCTCGAGTCACGGTGCCTGTTCGCTCACAGCGGGATTTGATTGTTGGGACTGGTCATTCGGGTTCGGTTACACAGAATTGGCCCAATTCGCTCACACAATGGAAGAAATTGGTGTGTTGTGTGGTCGCGGCGGCTGCGGGATCCTTGTCGGTGCCCGGTTCAATACAGGGTGTGAGCGTTTGTATCTTGGTGGACACGGGGCTTCCGCTACTATAATTTTGGATGTCATTTTTCAATTGTTGTCTATTCCCGTTGCTCAAATACGGCCAGTCATTGATGCTTGTGTGGCGGCTAATGGGGTAGCATGGGCGTCATTGGCCAGGTGGATGCCCTCGTTGTCATCGGTGATGTTGCCGTATCGGGTCCGGTTTTGATCTCGAGGTCGTTGGCTGTGCCCTGTTTGCTGGGAACTGATTTTATTCGTCGCATGCCTGTTAAGATCCTGGTCGATCAGGGTTGCTTGGAGATGCCTTCAAGTCGCAAATTGTCCTTTTTGCCCTCTCCATTGCTGTGTTCAACACCGAGCGCTGCAGTTCAGGCCCTCATTGATGTCAAGGTGGAGATTCCTCCGGGATCTCAGATGCTTGTGCCATTACGCTATCGCAAGGGGATCGGACATGTTGTTTCGGCGGCTGGAGTCCTTCTGACCCCGTCTAATGCTGTGACCCGAGGGTTGGCGCTTGTTGGCACGCAAACAATTGTTCGATCCAAGCAAGCCCCCTTCTTATAGGTACTCAACGGGGAGTCGGACGCTGTTATAGTTCCTGCTAGTACGGTGCTGGCTCATGCCACCACCATGTTTTTGGACCACGATGAGGTTCAGCCGCAGCGGTTGGTATGGGCGGTTCAGCCTTGCCGTGAGACGGATGAGCGATGGGTTGCAGTGTTGTGTGGGGAAAATGCATCCTTGTCCTCCGAACAACGGGGTAAAGTGCGCTCCCTGCTATGCAAATATTTGGACGTATTTAGTAAGGATGAATTCGATCTGGGTTGTACGAGCTCGTTATCCCACCGCGTGCAACGTGCGGTCAACGACATGCTGGCCGCCGATATTATCTCCCCTTCAAATAGCCTTCGGGGCACGCCTGTTGTACTCGTCAAAAAGAAGGACGGTAGCCTCAGATTTTGTGTTGATTTTCGCAAGTTGAATAAAGTTTCGGTGGTCGACGCGTATCCACTTCCGCGGATGGATGACTCTCTCGATGCCTTGTCCGGCGCAAAATATGTTTTCACCCTTGATCTATCTTCGGGGTTTTGGCAGCTACCCCTGGACGAGTCGTCGAAGCCAAAAACCGCGTTTCGCACGCCTCAAGGTCTCTTTCAGTTCAATTACCTTCCGATGGGCTTGAATTCGGCTCCGGCCACCTTTCAGCGGTTGATGGAGCTTGTTTTGGCCGGCTTACAGTGGGAAACGTGTCTCATTTACTTAGACGACGTTATTGTTTTTAGTCGCACTTTTGACCAACATCTGCAGCGACAGCGCTCCGCTCTTCGATAGAATAAGCTCCGCTAATTCTAGACTTGAAGCTTTCGTGACTGCAAGGAATCATATTCTTAGGTGTTTTTGGTAAAGTCACGTAGGTAAAACATCAAAATTAATAAAATAATAAAATTAAAATAAAGATCACGACGTTTCGGAGGCAACACAAGTCTCCGTCATCAGGTGGGACAGTCACAGCCAGATCAGCTGCATCAAGTGAGGCAATGATTCAAGATGTAATCCCTTAAAAGCGAGATGCAAAGTTTGGCCATTTATAGAATTCAAAATTAATTATATGCCATTTATATAAATAACTTGCATAAATCTTGCAATATTTACACTTTCAGTTAGTATCACGAATAACATTATTGAGATGTACTTGAATATATATTGTGGTACCAGTGAAGATGCACTCATGATGTTTTGTCTTCGTGGTGGACAATTGCGACTTAAGAGGTGAACATAAGCTATTGTGGACATTGTGGTTGTGTAACTCGATGTGGCTCGGTGTGGCTCAGAGTGGCTCGGTGTGGCTTGTTGTAGCTCGGTGGTCAATATGAGCCTCTCCAGTTCGAGAGTGACGATGAGGCTGCTCCTGCTGTGTTGCCAAACAAGACCTCGGAAACAATGCAGAGTGGACGTTTCCTCTTTGCCAAAATTTTGCCATGCTTCCCTTCTTTGTTGTATTTGAACATTCATTAATTCTTTGATATAAATGAAAAACATATCGCCCACTGTTTTTAAATCCTTTATATTAAGTTCGCATGCTTGCTTGCGTGCTTGCTTGCTTACGACCGTGCAAATCTTTCGGTCGTTTTTTAACCCACTTCCCGTGATCCAATCGAGCTGACATTTTGCACACAGACTCGTTGTGCGAGACAATTAATGTTCGTGAATTTTTTTTTCCAAAATTTTACACTGTTTAGGGAAAACAAATTAAATATTTAATTACCAATTGCTCAATACTGGCAGACAATCATCTGACCCATAGGTGGCAGCCATCTCAAGCCAGAGGACGAGAGGACTCTAGCCGCCACGCATATAAAGGATTTAGAGTGAAAAACTTTGTTTTTACGGGTTATACTTATTTCACACGCTGGTGGCCTCCTTTGAGTTTTTACCCACCCAGCAGCATAGCAAGGGGCTGCTTGGTCCTGGCTTGCTTATCTGCCTCTGTCATCTACATTACAAAGGCTCAGTCCCAGCAGCTTTTTTAACCATCGCACAACAACTCCTCTCCCGCGGCCCATCCTGGCTCCTCCCCCCTTAACCAGTATATATAAGGTCGGGTTTCTTGGTACTTCTCTCTACTTGATACAGCAATTGTGCTGTGACGGTTCCACCTGAAGACGGAAGCTTGTGTTGCCTCCGAAACGTCGTGATTTATTATTTTATTTCTATATATTTTTCTATTATTTATTGTTATTTATTTTTATTATTTATTTTTTATCTACGTGACTTTACCGAAAAAAATCTAAGAGTATGAATCACATATTAATTCCACAGAATTAAAAGCCCTGGTAGAATCAAAATGTTTAATAACAATCATACAAAAAAATTACAAAATGTGTGCTTCTCCATTCTCCTATGGAGAAGCAAAATGCTCCTTCATGGAATAAAAAAAACTAAGTATTTTTTGCGCATAAAATACTAAATCGTGCACATGATATACTGAATCGTGAGCGGTTTAGAAAAAAAATCATTTCCATAAGGGAACTCCGTAGTTAAATTAAAGATCCAAAATGGTTCAATTCAGTCACTCATGGTTCATAGTAGGACAATGGCGAAAAGAAGCATGATGCCATTTTTTGGGTACAAAGGACTAAAATTTCACGGAGGAATAACTAATCCTGGAGGACGCGTTGGCTATTGTACGCTTGCCGAATGATGTATATTTAGTAGGTACTCCATGATTCATTATCCCTCCATGCTAAAAAAATGGCTGTTTGATATCTTTGTACTCATAAACTTTTCTCTCTATATTATCATATATGTTATCGTAACATGATAATAGTATACAAATGTAATACTGATATAAAAAAAAACATTTAATAAAAAAATGTGTGCGTTTTAAATTCTGTCGATTGATATGACAGGAACAATAGTACTTACGTTTTTTAAATTATTATTCGAAACTATCAAGCGTTTTTAATATAACGATTGCATTAAAATTGTATTTGCACTTCCTCTTCCTGACGAAGTATTATTCTTTATAATAGTGTGACGTAGTTTAACTTCCGGTTCTTAAGTTTAACATTAATATAATCTCTCCTAAAAATAAAAGGTGACCATGACAAATTTAAATAATCAAAAAGTTAATAATAATTATTAATCAAAATTAGTGTTGTTATAAAAATTATATTTAATTCAGTAGAACGTGTTGTTTGCATTTATTTAAAGTTGCGCATTTTGATGTGACGTCACATTTCTCAAACCCCCCCTCCTCCTCTCGTCACACATCGTCACAAATGTCTGACCCCCCTCCCCCCCTAGGTGCGTGACGTCATTTATGAACGGCCCCATACTTGCATGCACAAACAACAAAGACACATGCGCTTGCTGGCAGAGGTTCTTGAAAGCAAACAGCTGGTGTCACATGTACCATGCGCTTTGGGTAAGAAGCACACTAAAACAATGTTCCTATTACCTTGGACTATTACCTTTTTTCTATTACCTTTGCACCTCTGATTAGCACACGGTTGATTACGTAAGTTAAACACACACACGCGTGCACTACTTTTAAACGAACAAAAAACTTATTGGAAAAATCCCACCGAAAGTGCTTAACACGACTAGCAAATGGACCCGTGCCATTTGCTGAAAGGGTTTAATTTGGCTGATTGCTTGATTGTTTCCAACATCAAAGAAACAACGCGGCTGAATGGAACAAAATCCGGTGACCCGTTTCATCCTCCTGACCTGGAAATGAAGCGCAAATCGATTAGCCTTGGGAGAGCATTATACGAGAACAGCTCCAGGTCCTCGTAAACAGCATCGCATGCTCGCGAAAGGTTAACGTGATTACCAAGTCCAGCTTCCCACCCAGCCGCTACCCACGCTTGTATTTTAAACACAGCACCAACCCAACAATAACCATTAGTGAGTCTATATAGTGTGTGTGTGTGTATATGGCTTTGCAGTGTGTTTGCAATATTAACTACCAAAAATTATTATTTGAATTATTTATCAATGAGACACATTGAAAGTGGCAGATCAACGGAGACTGTGCAATAAAATATAATTATTCAGTGGAAAAATCCTTTAGAAAACCATTATCATTGCATATTTATTTACCAGTCTCACATTAGTAATCGCAAAGAGGGACTCGGTACTCAATTCAATGTCTTTATAATTCCAATAAATTCGGTGTATACAGGACTCTCACTCTCTGGCTCTGCATATAAATGATGGGTGAATAACACATTATGGAAGATAATGAAAAGGAAGTGCAATGCTAATTTAGTAGCTATTCCATCTGAGTCAGGTTTCATTAACCTGTAAAGAGTAAATATTCGGCAATTACAAAAACAAATTTCTTAAATAAAAGGCTACGTTGAATATTTTGTATTCTGAAATACAAAATATGTATGTTTTATTTCTTTAAAGGTGATGTTGAATTATGTTTTCTCTACTTATGATTATTTATGAATAATAGTGGTGTAAAAGTATGTTACCGTCTTTTTATGCTTTTATTTTGCTTACACATTGGAGTTTGTTTGCGGTTTCCTGGGATAATTGTAGGCCTCGACAAATACAGGGTGGATCGGTGGTGTAGTGGTTCACGCACTGCACTATAAACCCACTGACCTGAGTTTTTGTCAAAGCCAACACAAGGGTGAGTGAAGTGGTCGTGATCTCCCCCTCACCAAACCGCACTCACCATTGTGAGCAATTAAGGAATCCACTGCGGGATGAAAGCCTCCCCACGCAATATTGGTCATTAGGAGGCCTTCATCCAGCCATGAACTTGACAAAGGGCTAAAAATAGTTAGAAATAAAAATAATGATAATAGGTTTTTCCCTTTTTTTCTGGCAACAAAATAGGTGTTAAGATGTTAAAACACCAAACTGAAACCTTTTACAAGGAATCATGTCTGCATTAACCACAATGCTTGTGGTCAGAATGCAAACACCAGTCTCTGGTGTGGACCAATCAGTTTTAAGGACAATGCATATATTACCAGAGTATGTGTTTTTTATTTGTATTCTGACTACAAGCATTGTGGTTAATGCAGACATGATTCCTCGTAAAATGTTTCAGTTAATTGGTGTTTTGACATCGTAACACCTGTTTTGTTGCCAGAAAAAAGGGGAAACCTATTCTAATATTTTGGTACTGTCAAAGGAGGTCCCATGATGTAGAAATATATAGTTGACGTGACTTGACGGAGTCACAGCCCAGGAATGGAACGCGCCTCAGAGGACGTCCCACCGAGGATATGGAGCAATGAAATCAGCACTTTGTGCAGGTGCTAGGTGCTCATTACATCACAAAATTGTGAGAGATGGTGACAGCTTGGGGGGGGGGGGCTCTATCCAGCCGTGGAATGGCAAATGTTTTAAGACGGCCAGTGCGGGTTGGTGAGGGGCTGCTGGTCAGGACTGGATGTTTGCTGTGGCTGGCAATAAAACTCAGGTGACAACGATGAGTGCAGGTTATTAAAAAAACTAACCTAAGCTCAACTGGTTTGCAAATTCTTCCGTGTACAGCTGCAAACAGTTTTGTCTTTTTTACTTGGCATTGCAAAAGACTTTGGAGCCAAGAGATCGGAGAGGCAATTTCATGCAAACCGTTCACACTCGCACTGTGCCGAGGCCGGTGGATGCACGGTGTTTCCGACCCAAGGGATATCCTGCTGCTGCTGCCTTCATTTCCACACGGCAACATTTCTGGGCCGTGTGCTCCAAAGGTTAGGAAGAACACAGGCTGTGAGGTGAAGGCTCTGCCTTGAATGTTTATTCCCAACCTTCGTCACAGAGGCCCAAGGCGCACAGCCACGCATTTCGATGAATAACGCTGCGCGCCATGGGTTGTTTTCGCGGCTTTGTGCTGTACAGCTCTCCGATGTGTTGTACCGCGTGCTGGTATAAGGCATGATGGTCTGACGTTTCATGAACTGCATTCAGTGCCTGAACAAACTCGCAACACGTGGAGCAAAACTCCGGACGTCGTGCCGAATAACGCACGGACGTTACAGTCCTCAAAAACACGTCTGAGAGGTCCATGTCTTGCCTCACGGCAGATGTGGAGCGTACATTCACAGGAAGTTCCTGTTTTTGTTGCTAATTTTGGTCACGTGACCAGGAAGTGACGATGTTAGATTTTCAGTGAACCACGCGGGCATCTGCCATCTTACTGATAATTCAAGATGGCGGCACGCATCGCATCTTAGTGAGACCACAGCCGCACTTGTCCATTGTGGGAGCTTAAGAAGCATTGTCTGTAAGTTTGTTTATATTCCTATAATATTGGCAATGCTGTTGTAATGTTGAAATGACCGTTATAGCGATATAAATGCCTTTATGGTGCCGTTAAGTTGTTGTAGTAAATACGAGGCCTAGTTAGTAACGAAGCCTGCGACTTTCCTTATTGTGGATGTTACTTGTGATTTAGTAGGTCGAGTCAGACTTGTGCCTATGTTGCGATCCTGAGAGTAAAGATGACGAAGTATCTCATCCACAGTTTAGTGTTATGTGTAATAATGTACATTTGGGGTGCAGTGGGATGAATACACGATGTTCTTGTATGCAACGCACCGGCTTGTGCTCTTGTCTAGCTGTTCAGTGGTAATGTAGGGGCCTGGTCCGTCCAGGATCTATTGTTATCTAAGACAATGTTCTGATGTTGCGGTGTTCATTGTGTTGGTGTTTCCGGATTATAACAGATGCTGTATCTGTGTTTTCTCACCAGTTTTACCTTGTTACAATCAATAAATGACGATTGGAGTTGGACGTTCATCCTGGCTCCGAGGGCTTATTGAACGCAAGGTTATCTACTCGACTAGCGGTGCAACGCAGCGCACAGCGAGGCCGAGATACTCCATGATATATCTTTTTAAGTTTTAAAAACAGTGGGCGATATGTTTTTCATTTATATGAAAGAATTAATGAATGTTCAAATACAACAAAGAAGGGAAGCATGGCAAAATTTTGGCAAAGAGGAAACGTCCACTCTGCGTTGTTTCCGAGGTCTTGTTTGGCAACACAGCAGGAGCAGCCTCATCGTCACTCTCGAACTGGAGAGGCTCATATTGACCACCGAGCTACAACAAGCCACACCGAGCCACTCTGAGCCACACCGAGCCACATCGAGTTACACAACCACAATGTCCACAATAGCTTATGTTCACCTCTTAAGTCGCAATTGTCCACCACGAAGACAAAACATCATGAGTGCATCTTCACTGGTACCACAATAGATATTCAAGTACATCTCAATAATGTTATTCGTGATACTAACTGAAAGTGTAAATATTGCAAGATTTTATGCAAGTTGTTATTTATATAAATGGCATATAATTAATTTTGAATTCTATAAATGGCCAAACTTTGCATCTCTAGGCAAGGGGATGTCAACCCAAATACGGGTGCAATGCAAACGCAAACAATTAATGAACTACGACATTACACATTTTGCAGTAGATATGGCTTGACAAAAACACATATTTACTTAAAATAATTCGCAAGATCAAAAAAAGAAGTCAAGCAGAAGAAATGTAGTTTTTTCTCTCTTTCAAAACCAAACCGTGGATAATATAATCCATGACCATACTAAAATTTCAAAATAAAATCACCGTCACAAAAGCTCGAAATGTACGGTAAACATTGCGAGGTAAGAAAAACAATGCAATGGAAAGAACAACAGGAACAAACAAACAAAACCCCCACTGGACACAAACGCGTGCAAGAGCACGTTTAATTTCTGGCTCATTTTGACGTTTAGTGCGTCAGTCGGCGAGTAATTGGAGCCAAGGGCGGCTGGACACGCTGTGCCACTAACACGCGAGGACTCGGCAGGACGCGGGATTTTTGTTGTTCTGTGCACGGAGGCAAGAGCCACCGTGGCGGCTTAACGTGACCGAGCGATTCGATTTGCTCGCAAAGCCGAGTCGGCCTCGTTTATGTCACGACGGGCGCTGTCGGTCTAACCCATGCCGCCCAAGGGTGGTAACGGCAGCGCTCATACATTTGCAGATAGTGATGGTTAGAAGGCCCAGCGATTGTTAAACAACCTTCTGTTGTGCTGTGCCACGTCTGTGGATTGCCTTGCCCACCAGTGTTGTCCGCGATTCGGCGACCACGGCATGTGGCCAAAACCCGTCTCAACACGTGTTCATTCTTTCTCACTTTGGGCTCTCTTCATGCGCTCCCATACTTTTCAGTTATTCCTCCCCTTGTCAAACAATGTATCCATTTGTGTGTCCATTTATTTATATTTGTGATGTACATCGTTTTGAGTGCCTTGTAAGAAAGGTACTTTGTACATTGTTCACACACTCTTGAAATAGAATATATTAACGATTTTAAAAAGTCAAGTTACGGTATTAGTCGTGCAATGAAGCACTTAAAAGGTGGGTCACGTAAAGGCCACCATCTCTGACCCTGCTCGCCAAATGCTAGAATTCGATTATTATTGTTATCTGAACTGCTTGAATATTTTAAAATTAAAACAGAACGTGTTTCATCATACACACTTCAAATATAGTTTATCACAGTTGGCTGCGTACGGTGCGAAAGAAGTTTAACATACATACAAAGAAAACACCGTGTTCTCCTTATAAATGACAAGAATAAGAAATATACCCTCGTATATTTTTCGAAGTCTTCGATATCGTTTTTTTGTCTGATTGAGAATAATGAATGGCAATGCTCAACATTAACATATGCTCGTCTGCGAATGTTGCAACAACAACAAAAACGATTTGGACCAGTAAACGATTCACGGAAGCAAGGTGAATAAAATTCACCCTTGGAAAGTTGTTTGCGAGACTAAAGCGTCCGAGGATGGCTGTTTAAACAACCTTCCCACGAATGCCAGTGCATTTTTCCCTTGCGAATGAAATGCCCTGCTATTTCTGTTAATGCTATGCAGGCATTGATGTATGTAAATAACATGTGACCCCATTTCACCACCAGCATCTCACTGCACAGGATATACCCCCCCCCCCAATACATTATACATCACGCTACAAAACAGATCCTGCAGAAATGATTAAACTACAATTGAACAAAAAAAGAACACGTAAACAAACACATATCATCACACCACCTTGCCATGAGTGAGGCACACGTGAACTGAAATAGAATCATGTGCACCTTAATGGGAATGTAATATTGCACAAGACATTTTTAAGTACAATACTGCATTATACTGTACGCCTGGGATGGAATCGCCCGGAATATAATGCGCTCAATCTCATCACATCTTGGCAGCTAAAGCGGGATTGAGCTCGGAAGGCGCTTAGGTGGGCGACCACCATGCATCACAGGTGTTGCAGGCTGCTTCGGGGCGACGTCGTCAGCAGAGGGCATTGCGGGAAGATCAAGTGTTATACTGTACGTCTATGCTCCGACGTTTATGCCTCCCCAGCATTCACAAACCCGCACTGCCCAGCGAGGTGAAGCGCACGGTTCAATACCCGCCTCCCCCCCACGACCCACGCGGCGTGGGTAAGACCTTCATCCAGCAGTGGATTGACAAGAGGTAGCCGAATAAAAGACGCCGCCAGACGAGGAGGCATCAACCTACGACAAGAATCGTCGATGCTGAGCTGAGCTGAGCGAGCGCGGTTGCTCTGCGTTTGCGCCTCTTCTCGAAATGCCCCGGGGCTGTCAGATCTCAACCACCGCGCCACCCGTCATCTCCCGGTGGCAGTCGCCGGCAGGGTTCAACCCTCCCGGGTCACTGCCCCGCGCGAACCTTGCACAGGCGTCGTGCTGCGGACTGCGCCTCATGCAATTCTAATAGCAGCAATTGTGAGCCGAAAATGCTAAAAAAAAATTGCTTCGTGTGAAAGGTGGCATTATGAGGTCGATTATATTCGAAACCCCAAAAAATTGCTAAATTGCTTTGAGCAATTTTTGCATTTTTTAAACGGCTGCAATTAATAGTGGCGGAAGTAGACCTGCACGGGGAGAGAGACAACAAGGCTATTGACCTCACGCATGCAGTGGAAAACGATGATTCCCGTGTTAGCAATGGACACGCTTTAACCCTGCAGCAGCAGCAGCAGCCTGGCTTCTGTCGGCTGTCACTGCCGAGGCAGTAATCGGCAATGGCTCCCTCCGATTAGCGCCGCAACCTCCGATTAGTGCGGTTGGCTGTGCACGGTGCGAAAGAAGTTCAACGTATATACATATAACCATCGTTTCGTGGGGATAAAAACTAAAGCTGTTGCAAGGGAGGAATTATAAAATATGTTTCTTGTTCAATGTGAACAATGTCCTCTCGGTCATGTCATTGCCATTCATTATATAAGGGTTTTCGCGGTTGTTCTATATGCCGAGAAAAACGTCAGATGTATTCAATCTAGATTTGAAGCTCGGTAAAGTCACGTAGGAATAAAATAAATCACGACGTTTCGGGCGCAACACAAGCGTCAGTGTGCTGAGGCAGACTGTTCTAAAAGGTTTTAGAACAGTCTGCCTCAGCAGCAGACCATGCTTTCCCACCTAATGACGGACGCTTGTGTTGCACCCGAAACGTCGTGGTTTATTTTTTTATCTTACACCTACGTGACTTTACCGAAAGAACCAAAGAGTATCAGACGTATTTATTAAGAAAATATGCGATACAACCAGAAAACATGGGAGAGAAAAGAAAAATCTGCTTTTATTTTATTTAACGAATGTTTTATACATTTTTATTGTCTAGCATATTATGTGTGAGTGGCATTTTTTATTGTCTAGCATATTATGTGTGAGTGGCATTTTTTTTATTGTCTAGCATATTATGTGTGAGTAGCATTGGAAAACGTGACACACCAGGGCCATGACACACAACCACGGCAATCCCACCACAAATGGAAAAGTGACCCACGTACTACTATCATGTTGCACTTCTACATTGCTTTGCGGATGAACACATTTACGAATGCAAAAACTCGGTTTCCACTGGACACGAACACACGTGGTATTGAGACCACATGTCTTTGTGTAAAAAAAAAAACCATTAACTCACGTAATGGTGTTCTCACCTCAGAGAACACATTGATACAATGAACGGAATGTTCTCCCACTGAGGGTGCAGGCTTCACCGAACAATCGCGGCACGCCTTGTAAAACCAGGCCACACGTACGGTGTCATCTGAACAGCTCCGCCGCAGCTCCAAGCGGTGTTATGTAAACACATCCCGTGCGCGACACGAAGGAGTGGGGGGGGGGTACGCTGCTCTCATAGCAACACCCTCCCATCCCAGGAGGAACTGCCCTGCACTCCCGACACGAAGCAGAGACCCGAGAAGGGTCATGTATGTCAGTGGCCAGTGGGGTGTATTCACAAGAACGGCCACTGGCGTTTCAAGGAGGCGTCATGATGTCAAACAATATTGACATCACCGGGTTGCATCAACAGTGACGGATGATTGCGGCTGCAAGCGCTCGACATCAGAACTACTGCTGCTACTCACATCGCCTTACATCAGCCGTGTCTGTCTGGGACAGTGATTCGGCAATATCTATATATCCGCGCCTGGAACACCGCATCATCCATCATGCCTCTCTCACTGTGGCTGTGTTTACTAGTCACGCGGCTCCTGCCAGTTCATCAACGAACGGGAAAATAATGAGGTTAGAAATTAAACCCTGGCTATGAATGCGGTCACTACTGCTAATGATAGCAAATTTTATCAGCCAATTAATGTCTGAGGAGTCTACCAAAGCCTGACAAGCAGGTTCCTTGGTAAAACATTTCAAAGATAATGAACACAACTGATAACTGCTTTGCAAAATAATGAATTTTATCGATTAAATGACTCGTCTTCGCCGAATGCCCTGGTCGCTTCGCGTCCACACGCGCTGGAAGAGCAAAATCCCCCAAGAGGCGGCAGGAGGAACGCGATTGATCCGCCGCTCGGTGCGCATGAATTACTCTGACTCCTTCTGTGAAATGTGTCTGGCCAAATTATAGATCAATTTAACGGCGTGCTGCATCAAAAAAAAAACAACCAAAAACAAAAACGACCCTTTCGCCAATATCAAATGATACTTGCCGAGAAGACCTCGCATTTTTTCCAGGGCTAATTTTAAACGTTTTTTTCACCCCCCCCCCCCCCAAGCTTTCCTATCGACGCCGATGTGGCTGGAGTGGAGCGGTCATTCCCACACCGAGCGCACGTGCCTGCACGACTCTCATTGGCGCTAACATCTTACATTATACATGACACAACTCCACATTTCGCTGCCACCATACAGCCCGGTCCCGAGTCCATTTATATTCTTCCGACTTTGTTACAGCAACAACCCAATCTAACGGGCAAATACGTGGATTGATTCGCTCAGGCACAATTCACCTTTAAGGCATGGGGCAGGGCAGCAAGCCTGACGAACCGATACGGAGGCACTCTCTCGCTCGGACACCTTCACGAACTGAACGCGGCACAAGTGGTCAATGACGCCGAACGTGAACGCGCATCGAGGCCACAGAGGGACAGTTCGCCTGCTGCCCCGTGTCTCCAGTTCCCTGGCGCAATAGAATAAATCACTTCTGCCCCACATTGTAAAGCCACGTCTATGAGTTCCTGCTCGTGCCGGGGGTCGTTGTTGGTATTTCACCACGATGGTCAAAACGGTTTGGCGAAATCCGTCGATCGCAAGCGACGTAGCCCCATGGCAGGGAACTGAACATAGGTGGCTGGCTTCGCAGGGCAGCGCGCAAACCCACTGCGCCCCAAAAGCCCTCTGCCCGATAAAAAAATAAAAATAAAATTCATCTCGATTTGATTTGTTTGACAAGAGCTCCTCTTGTTGCCCCGGTTTTAGGCTCGCTCGGCTCAAGCGTCTCTCGGCGAGCACTATGAATCCTAAGTAACAATAAACAGATGCAATAAATATAAAGCATGCGCAAGGGATCGGCCTCCTCGGGGCAAGCTCCATGGCAACCCGCCCGGCGCCCCCCGTGGCCGCCGGCGCCCCGACGGGCTCCGATGTCCCCACACCCGTGCGCGGCGCGCCACGCACGTACGCACCATTAATCCATCCACCTCGGTGGCTTTCCACCATGGCCACCGCTCGTGCGCCCACCACTATAAACAATTAGCCGCAGAGCTGCGAGCGAGCGGGCGCGATGGGCTTTGACGCAGATGTTTTACGGCGACAACGAACATGGGAATACACGGAGCATCCGCATCCTCCTGGATCTGTCTGTGTGTTTGTGTGTGTGTGCGCGCGAGTGTGACTGGTGGGGAGCGGTGGTGTGGTGGTTATGCGCGCTGCGCTATGGAACCCGGCCACCCAAGTTCGATTCCCGCTCACGGCCAACCCCAGTGACGAGTATTTGAACCGGTCCTGGGTCTCCCCGAGGTCAACTCCGCATTGATGTGGTTTGTAAAATTTGGCACTAGGGAGAGAAAGGCGGCCGGGCGAGGTGCTGGCCACCCATCCCCTCGTATGCTGTGCGAACCTTCATAGCTGTTCACTAACAGCACTTGTCCCAAAAGTCTCTTGAGGCTATAAGGGAGATCTTTGTCTTGTGACTGGAGGTGCAGTGGTTTGCGGGGGGGGGGGGGGATGTTGTGGGTCACGCACTGCGCTACGACCCTGTCGACCCGAGTTCAATTCCAACTCACGGCCAACACCAGTGACGTTGATCTGAATTGGTCCTGGGTTTCCCCTAGGTCGATTCAGCCTCAAATGAATACCCAATGCGGCGTGTAAACATCGCCATTAGGGAGACAAAGGCGGCCGGGCGTGATGTCAGCCACATCACCGCCTCGTGTGCCCTACCACTCTTCGTAGGTGCTCACGAACAGCACTTGCCCCAACAGTCTGTTAAGGCTACGACGGGGCTTCTTTGTTTCTGCAGTGGTTCTCGCTACAAACTGGTCGTCCCGAGTTCAATTCCCAGCCACGGCTCACATCAGTGACGAGTGGTATCTGAACAAGTTCTTGGCCTTCCTCTCGGTCGACTGAAATGAGTACCAGATGTAGTATAAGCACTGCGGATACAAATATGGCCAAGCACGGTGTTGGCCATACCATCCGCTTTTCACGGTTCGGGATTAGATAGGTGCTCATTAACAGCATTTCTATAAAGGCTGTAAGGTGGGCCTTTCATCTTTGCCTTTGTGCGAGTATGCGCGACGTTGCATTCCGTAGATTCCCTTGAAAGCCTAAGACAATTCAGCATGCCACAGTGTCCATCCGTGACTTGAGACGGCGCATGGTACACACCTGCTACTGCACTCCAAAGCTCTTAATTGCCTGGCAGAATTACAAGAATATGATGAGACTGGAATTTGGAGAAGCACCGCACGGCGTCAAACATCAATATGTTTTTTATTTTATTTAGCCGGATAGAGCTGTGTGAGAAGACGTGCAAAAATGACGTTTGGGCTTAGGCGTAAAATGTTCCTACTAAACGTTGCCTGTGAGGATTAAATAAGGTACTGTAATGGGAAATATAAACTATTGTAAATTAAGATTACACTACTTTGTGTTGTAAGGGGAATTTTCTTAACTCAATTATAGTATCTGATGGTAACTTTGTACCTTGCAATGAAGGCGATGTGCCACCACATGAATAAAACACGAGGCGTTCTCCGGACGCTGTACGTCAAACCTCTTTCCATGGATTAGCTTATATAGTACTTTCCATTACTCAAAAAACAGATATGCTCGGCTTGATTAAGTAATTGTCATTTCAAGCGACTCCATGCCATGTGTGATCAAAAACACACATCCGTCTAATCAAACGTTTCATTATTACGTTCCCAATAAGGTTGCCTGCGCTGGGTTTTATGACCGAATTTTGTTTGAATATCAGCGCATTTAATATACTTTAACAAACATGGCACGGAGACCACGAATCGTGTGCGGACATGCGGCACACACAGAATGACCGTGTGACTCCAGGCCTACTCGGCGGTTCGCAAAGAGCCTGCTACACTAAAAGAAAAAAGTGGATTTCTTTGACACGGTTCGAATTGATTTAAACCCTCCATTATTCTGCCGGACTGCCATTAAAAGGAAATAAATATATATATAGCTACAAACGTCCTATTTGTACTCACACAGTTGCAGGAGGTACTGTTGCAATTTCATTGATCTTTTTTCAAATATATATTTCATAAAACTCCATTTGCAAATTGGTCCAGAAAACGCCATTAAACATATCAGAAGCCTCCTGGTCGAAAGGAGGCAGGTGAATAAGTGAAAGGTTACTATAAAAGTTATACATTATGGTAATGCCAAACACTCATTAATGGTATCAGCCAAACATCATAATGGAGGATCCTCCAGTAAAACAAATCTACAGATCCAGGGGTATATCCCTGACTAAATAATTGAAAAAGACAAGAAAAATGAGGGCAAGCACACTCGCCTATCAAGAGCTTTTATACGTTCCAGATAAACAATTTAACTCTTTATACACCGTTGTTCATCCAAGTGTATCGTCCCCACTGGCTGTAAGCACTCATGAATGATTTTTGCAACAATTATTGCCCCTTTAAAAGGTAAAGGTGCAGCCCTGCAATTGTATTTAATGATTATAAATGTGCAAGCATAGATTAAGTTTAACATAACTGCATGCACCCCATGTGTGCGTGCAATTTTTATGTGTGTGCGTCACACTTACACACATTATCATCGCTTAAATAAGATGCTTTAAAATACAGAAAGCCTAAACATAAAACAGATATGTTTATGGAATGGTGTGAGCTGGGGCATGAGCAAAGACAAGCTGCCTGGCATGACTGGCAAGGTGAAGAGGGCAAGTAATTTATTTCCGAGTGACGACCGGAGACAGCTCACCTTCACGACTTGCCCAGAGAAGCCACTTCTGACCTCAATTAGATTTAATGCCTCATTCCCGGCGTGCTGCAGGAGACGGAAAGGAAAACAAATGCACAAACGCACAAGCACAATTTAAGACCTTGACGTACGAACGCTCACTATTGTTTGACGGGCATTCCCAGCCAGGACAACAGCGCGACATCAAGTTTGCAGCACGCAGGTATGGCATTGTCATGAATTTTATTTGACGGTCCTTAAATATCAAAACATTTGCATTTCATTAGTGAGCCGAACAACGCTGCAAAATCCATTTGTGTCTTTCCCCAATTCATAAAATCAGTGACATTGACCCCGGCGCATGCATTGCCACATTTGTCTTGCGATGGTCATGTTTGCTAATTACCGTTGGGCCTTGGACACTGGCATTACTGTATTATCAATAGCGATAATTGCAGCAAACAGGCACCTGGCAAGTCGTCTCTATTTGAATTGTCTGCTTCTGATTGCTGTTTGCCCGCCTGCCTCGTTTGCTGGAAATATATATCTTCTGGCCAATCTATTTTCGCGTGCGTGCGTGCGCGTGTGTGTGTATGCACACGTCAACAGTTCGGAATGTCAATTTTCCAGGAGACGAAGCGACATTGCGGCTTCTGTGTCTGCATCTGGCGCTCGTCAAAAAAAGTCTCCCCCTTTACAAAATCAATAGACTTTTTTTACACTTTTGCCTTCCTATTGCAAGCCACGACAGCTTTAATGCACAGCGACATCATACTAATAACATTACGCAAAGTGCACACGCAAAAATGTTAGATTAACACACACCCATTATACATCGTACAAACCTAATGTGTAGAATACTAATGGCAGCAAATTGTTCGCCAAATATTTAATATGCACTCAATGAGCCGAGAACATTTATTGCGTTTAATAAAAAAAAAGGAAAACTAGGACATTATTTTATGCTCAAGAATATTAAAACATTGTCTTTTGGAACGAATTAAATGGGTTTATTTTTGCAACTTAATCTTTGTAAAGCCTGCCACCTAGTGTTCATTGACTCATTCTCAGGTAGATAAAACATCGATAATTTTAAAAGTTACCTTTATTACACAAAACAACTACAATGGGAATGCTGGTTTAATAAAGAATAACATTTTAACAGCCTCAGAATCACAAGTACAATGTTCTGTCAGTTTAACCAGGCAGTGGTGTAGTGTATGCAGATGCCTAGTCAGATGGGTATGGCATAACATTTTTTGCTATGCTCGATTGTACGTAGCCAACCGTGCTAATCGGAGGTGCAGATGAAGGACAACAAACTAAACCCAAAAAGCAGTTTAAAATAAATTATTTTTCAAATCTAGATTTAAAAGTGCATAGCTCCAGTGGCTTCTTCATTTCGGAAGAGCATTCCAGACGGCCGCAGAAGCGCATCTTAAAACGTGCAATGGGGTCACCATCTTTGTTCGATGGCTAGCCAAAAGCTGCTGCGAGGATGACCGGAGTTCACGTGATGGTTTATGCTCCTTTAAAAGATCAGCAAGGTGGTTCATTTGTGGCAAGCACTTTGTGTGTAATGACTTGCGACCTTATGAAGTATTCGTGAACGTTGTCGATAATTGACAATATACTAACTACTTAATTTCATTTTAACACGTAGGCTTTCGCGACCAATTTTATTCATTATAAAGGTTTTTGGGTTAGATCGCGTTATTTAATTTCATGTTGCCGAAAATGGAGGATACATTACATGTGTTCATTCAATAAATGATCGAATATCAAAAATGTTTACATAATCAAACATCATTCCACAGATGGTTTCTTTTCACTGGCGTGCGATTGGATGAGACATTATGAACATCAGTTGGAGTTGGTTCCAATGGGGGGAGGGGGGCCACTGGGCTTGGGTATTAAAGGGCAGTTTTCAAGCCAGACAGGGCAGTTGCTCCTCTACTGCCCACATCCATCATCCTTCTGCTCCAGCACCCGCAACTGTGGGCACGGCACCAGCTTAATAGCACGCTGTAAGTCTGCCAAATTATTTAATAGTTGTGGTGGGATAAATTGCCATAGTTGACCGTTTTTCTTTTTCCTGTGCCTTCATTTGTTAAACTGCAGATGGTGAACACAGGTGGAGAGGCGACTCGGCAAGGATCACGGGGCAGACACTTCCCGGAACCCCACAGCATCAGCTCGTAGGCGAAGGAGGTGCCACCGGGGATTTTGTGCCTCAGTGAGGGACCCCGTAGTCTTAAGCTGTGGTGGTGCTTTTTCTGCAATATTTTACTGTCTTTTCTTGGATTTTCTGTTTGCACTCAGTCACATATTCACTTTAAGATGTTTTTTTGTTCATGTTTTTAGTTTGTTGCGGTTGCACCCGATTCAAGAGCCGAATGGCTCACAGGGCTCTATACCTAATAAATGAACTTGAACTTGAAACTTGATAGCATGCCGAGCTGTGCACCCGGCGAGGTGAACATGTGTTTGCTGGATGCCTATTTGCTGGATATGTACGAGTTGAGTGTATGGAGGACAGGGTTGGTGTCGTGGATGCTGATGGTGGTTGTTGTTCTATTGCCATTGGGTTTTTTTCTAACTGGAGGGGTGATGCGTGGGACATCACACGAGGACCTGCGAGAGTGGGACTCAAACCCTGAAGTGTCTCTTCCAGTGCCGGTTGGTTGCCTCTCTACTGTTTAGCCATGGAGCTCACTCCGAGGTGTGAGCCCACCCCTGGCATGCGTGCCACTCGGGAAGCCAGCTTCTTTACACTTCGAATATCCGAATGTCATACCAGTGACCCAGATCCAAGCACAGCCACTGGGCTAACCACGGCTTAGTTTCAGCCGAAGCTGTCTCAGTGCTGAGATCTGGAAATTATTTCCCTGTCCCCCCCACCCCCACCCTTCCCTGCAATTCCCACTGTCAGGGGGCTGGACAGTGGGGTCCAGGGGGTAGGGGCTTGGAGGGACCCTGGGCAAGATTCCTTGAGAAATTAAGCCCTGGTGCTAACTCAGCACCCGACAGTCTGGCTCAGCCGCGAAAGATGATGAAAGCTTTACTCCAAGCAGGTCCACGTGTACACCCAATAAAAGGGCTCACACCACACATCAGCATCTACCCTTGCATTCGAAACAAATAGTGGATGTTTTAATCTGTGCTGTTTATCAAAGACAACTGAAATATAATAATAATAATAATAATTTATTTACATCCCTGTCAATCTACTGCGCGACGAAGGCCTCACTAGTAGAATACTAAAGACATTTTCTCATAACATTTTCCATCCTTAAATTTTCATAATTGCTTGAAATCTAAACTTGTATTTAAAGTAAACACTGCTGTATACACAGTTTTAAATGTATACAGCCATACTGGAAAGCAAACACTAAGTTTGCACTCAGAGCAAATCAAAGCAGAGCTGCGCCCAGCGGCATGAAGTGTTATTCGTTGAGAGGCTGGCTGGTCGGACCAAAAACCCTACTCCCAGAACACCCAGCCATCGACGGTGCTTCAGCGCATGAGGGGTCAATTACTCAAGAACTCTTCTCCGCCTTGTCGCCTCCCCTTGATCACAGCCGTGCTTGTGGGAATCCCACACTGTGAAGGCATTGGGGGCTGCATCTCTGCGAACTCGCCACCTCTGTGCCGAAATAGTAGGCCCACTGACGAGAGGTGGGGACACACACCTCGACGAGTGCGCATGACGCCAGGGTGCCGGTAGGAACTGAAATACGGTTGGGAACGAAAAACACATTCCTGCGGAGGGAGCTGGTAGGAACGTTGGGTTGCTCGGTCAATGGCCTGCAGGGTCAACGGCGGCGTGGTGTTTTTCGCAAATATGCCCGACTGCGAGGGCGGGCACAAGCCGGCGTGAGTAGGTTAAACGTTGAGTTTTATAAGGGCACCACGGGGTGTCCAGCCCCTCCCCACCCAGCCCCACCCCTCCCACCCCCCACCCAGCCCCACCCTCCCCACCCAGCCTCTCCCCACCCTCCCCATCGATCCCCTCCCCATCCCTCCCCACCCAGCCCCTCCCCACCCTCCCCTCCCTACCCAGCCCCTCCCTCCCCACCCAGCCCCCCCCCTGCACGACGGACGGACACAATAATCCCCTGTGGGCTGGTGTAACCAGAGGTTCCTACCAGTATAAAACCAGAAGCACAAGACCTGCACAGGGCTGCGCTCCAGGGGCGAGATATTGATTTCATTGTCTCTACTCGGGTTATATAAATGTACTGTTACATAAACACATACATTAGTTACTCCGGTTTATATCGGGATAAAAAACTCTCAGTCTACATGTTAAATGTTATGATTTTTTACCTCCGAATCTTAATTCATTTGTATATTACTTAACATTCATGAATCACGATGCAGCAGCTACATATGCAATACTTTATAGGAAGAGACACCACGTCAAACGGCACAGTGGTGCAACAAGACACCTTTGAAATTCCACTCACAGAGATGGTCTATTTGTCGGTTACGTAACTTACCACAGCCAACGCATGGAATATTGGTTTCAGATTCGTGCATGTGACAATCATGGCCGGTAGATGGTGTGGGGGGTAATGTCAGCATGCGGCTCACCTGCTCCAGCAGGGAGCTGCCAGCGTGCCACCTACGAGCCCAGGCGGGTGGCTGGGCACAGGGCGACAACCCATCCTGTGCCCCAGAAGCAGAATCAGAATATGTATTTATACTGGAAGAAACCGATGAGCTAATTAATGCTCTTTTTCACAGAGGTCCAGTTGGGGCGAGTCAGAACGTTGCAACAAACAATCAATACAAAAACACGATATGAGTGCAAAGTATAGGGAAAGTAAGCAAATCACGAAAGAAATATACTAATAAATAAAGTTATTTGACCAGGTAAAGCCCACTGAGCTATTAGCTTATTTTTTCAGAAGCGACCTGGCCACAAATGATAGCTCAACGTAGTGGTTTTTGACGTGGAAATTGATAGCAGCAGCCGAGTGGTTTTGCCGCATGTTCCTGCAGTACCCTCATTACGCATAGATACCAAAGCAAGCTACATCGAGATGTGTAGGAAACTTAATTTGGCCATCTCAGAGACCATCTGACACGGCGCTAAACTTAATTGTCCATACAGACCTGGAGCAACCAAAGCAGCTATTGTATTGATAATGGGCGATGTTTAACTATATGACCATTGATCTTGTCAACAAAAACCTCGACATATTTTCGACATGCTATTTTTATGTTTTTTTAAATACATTCTCGATTCTCTTCCTATCCCTCAATTTTTTTTCATGTTGAGAGTTGCATATATTGTGGGTTACAACTGGCATTTGTGGCCTCTTTATAGGTAGTAATAGAAACAGATCCATATCGATTATCTCAACGAGATGCTGGTTGCCCTGGCGCTCCAAGGGAATTATGCCCGCAGGCACACTGACAGCATACATGTTTGACTTGGAGCTGTTTCAACAAACTATTTCAGTAGTTTTGTTGAGCGATGGAAACTACTTTGACCGCAGCGACATGACGCGTGAATATATCATCGAAAATGATTGCACACCCTCGATTCCAAAATACAAGTGTCGGAACGCATGGACACTTTTGAGATTGACTCCACATTCTTGTCTATTTACTTCAAGCATCACTCTTTTCAGTCACTCGCGGTCGGCAGGCAAACTTAGAGCTATACAGGGACTACGATGTTTAATTACGTTTTACATCACCGTACAGCGTCGAGAAAATTGTTTTGCCAAGCATTATAGACACGGTATCGTGCTACTTTAATATCAAACGTTAAATGTAAAAATGCTACCTGTATTTTACCGTGAGAATTGTAAAATGTATTATTGACGTCTCTCTTCTCACCTTCAAAAGCACGACAATACATCGTGTTTAATCAATGGCAGTTTCTCGACTCTAGTTACACAAATGCTGAGTACTGCCTGCAGATAAATTCACGCATAATTACGTGCACCCTGGCAACAGACGGGCCGCGGCATGCCGTCACCTGGGGCAGTGGATTTTCACTTTTTTATTATACAACAAACCATATGTCAAGGTCGAACATCTCAGCGCCAATGGCCCAATGGCCAAACCTCCCCCCCCCCCCACCCACGCGTCTCCCAAACACTCGATGTATCGGCATGCACGACGTACGGTGGAAGGTGAGCGAGGAGGATGTCCGAAATTCTAGTTATGGCCACTTACCATGATCACCACACCTGGAGTCTCGCAGTGATCGAGCCGCGCTCTCGGAGTTGAGGCTCACGTTCTGCAAGTCCCCGAAAATGTCAACATTGCCACCACGGGCACGCGCACTCACTCCACGCTCTTCTGCTGGACGTGCACAGAAAAACAAGTTATTAAAGCACACGTTTGGTTTCTCCCACAACGCACGGGCAAACCGTGAACGAGCCAACAACAAGAGTTGGTTACAAAGGGGGAAGTGTCTTGACGCTTGCGTTCCGAACAAAGAGTGTGCTGTGACCAGGGGTGGCTTTGTACGCAATGCACCAGGCAACCAATGAACACTCCCTCTTAACAACAAGAATTACACAGTCATTCAGAATAATTGTAATGCTTCCCAATGTCACGTACGACATGCACTCACTGTATGCGACTTAAATATTTACAATGTATAGCATTTGAACAAAAAACAATTGAAACAACTTTTTTACGTGGGGAGGGGGGGGGGTTAAAACCATGTTACTGTGCACGCTCTTTTGAGTGTTCAATAACAACTGCTTACGCTGATTCAAAGCTTTCGTGACTGCAGGGATTCATATTCTTGGTTCTTTCGGTAAAGTCACGTTGAAGGGAAATAATAAAATAATATAAATATACAATGAAAATTCTCACGACGTTTCGACTGCAACACAAGCAATCGTCACCAGGTGTGAAATCCACAAGAACCAAGAATATGAATCCCTGCAGTCACGAAATCCACAGATGTGGATTTCACACCTGATGATGATTGCTTGTGTTGCAGTCGAAACGTCGTAAGAATTTGTATTGTTTCATATTCATATTATTTTATTATTTCCCTTCTACGTGACTTTACCGAAAGAACCAAGAATACATCTGCTTACGCTGTAAATTCTTTAAACAACCGAGTCGATGTTTCTGGTCGTTCGTCTCGTCTTCTTCAACACAGTCCTCCTGAGATCACAAGAGGAGCCGAGGAGAGCACAGAGACTCACCGCAGTGGCTCTTCTTCCACGTGGAGCTGCAGCGGACGAGAGCCACGGAGATAACCTCTCCCCCAGAGGACTCTTGAGTGAGCTGGAAGGGACTTGTCCACAGTGTACCGGGCCACTGGGGCGGGTAGTGAGGGGGGTGGGAGTAGAACTACAGACCACGTGAATAGGGTAGGGGGAATGTCCTGGAAGCCTGGTGTGGGTTGAGTATGATATCTTGAGCTGGGATATCCAATTATTGAATGCATCAATATACTCGACGTGTTTGAAAAAAAAAGTCTCACCTCTCTTTCCAATGTGTGTCAGCCACGTGCGTTGTCGGGCCGAGGTAATCCACCACAAAAAAAAATAAATATTGATGAATAAAGTCACGTAGGTAAAAATAAATAATAAAATATTATTTTTTGTATAATAGAATAGAAAATAATATAATTTTTTTATTATTCTTTATTTTTACCTACGTGACTTTACCGAAAAAACCTTAGAGTATGAATCATTGCAGTCACGAAAGCTTCAAATCTAGAATTAATGAATAACTTTAGTCGGTTAATTGGCTTAGTGCATTCGTTTACTGAATCGATTAATTGAATAGAGCCAGCTCCAGGAGGTATTCGGCGAACGTGTGGAAGGAGTCGGGGCGAAGAACCAGGCAGTGGTCCCAAAACATGCACCAACCAGATCACAAATGTCGAAATGTAACCTCTTGGCCACACCGGGGGCAAGGCCATCGCTCTTGCTCGTGACAATCAAATGAGATCAACGTCACACCGCACTTCACGCATGAAGTGGAATGACTGCTAAAGGCGATCTTCTGTGCAGGGTTATGGTTTCAATGGCTATTTTCACTTCGAGTGTCTGCTTGCCGCAGAAGGAATGAATAATGTTGTAATTTGCATGACAAGACGGTGACACCAGCCCTGATTACTAAAACCACTGTTTGGAGGGTTGTGATGACAGCACGTTGTCTAGGGCAACGACGCTTTATAATTGGCCTAATTGCAACGTGACAGAATAACAAGACCCCCACTGGGCTCTCTGCGAATGACTCACTGCGAAGCCTTAATGCGATGTTTGGTAGAAACACAAAAGGCACAAATTGCCTTTAGATTCGTGCAGTCGCGAATACAGTTGCTTTGATGTGCAAAAACGAGAATACTGAAAATTAACATGTACAGTGTGTGCATCGTTTTATTGTGTTATAGGATTAGTAATTTTCAAAAATTGCAGAGCGTTATGGATGTTAACAATCTAAAAAAATAATATCGTAAAACGATACAATGTTGGTAAGAATGTAGTAGAGCTATGCAATGCTGTTGATCGCAAATAAGGTTGACTTGTGAACAATAATCATCTTGATTTGAAGCTTTCGTGACTGCAGGAATCCATACTCTTTGGTTCTTTCGGTAAAGTCACGTGGGTATAAAATAAAATAAAAATTATTTTATTTAATAAAAGTATTTTATTTTATAAAATTATTATTATTTTATACCTACGTGACTTTACTAGCTTGTTTGCCCATCCTAGGATGGAAGCTGTAATATTTACGAAAAAATTGAGCGGAGTATAATTGTATCTTGTGTAAATTTAATGGCAGGGAATCTTGCACAAAATATGTCATCGAACACTTCACTGCATTTTACTGTAGCACTGTATTAATGGCAGTGAATCTGGCACAAAACGAAGGCATAAAACACCCCACTGCATGTCACTGTAGCACTGTATATAACTGACCTTCAATTTGTTCAAATTCACTGCTCTGATACTTTATTCTCTTCTGCTTTCGGTCGCTGGGGTTGAAATAAATTGGAATTCGATACAATATCTGGAAAATCACCGAGAAACGTCTATTTTACCCTCAATCTTAATTTTGGAGCTTTCGTGACTGCAGGAATAATTCTTTGGTTCTTTCGGTTAAATCACGTCTAAAGATAAAATAATAAATTAAATAATAGCATATTACGACGTTTCGATTGCAACACAAGCAATCATCAGGCATAAAAGAAATAGCAACAAAAATATAACTAGAAAACTATAGACAGGCATACAAGCAGACAGACATCACAAGGACACACAGAGAGCGACACATATCGGCACAAAGAGAGAGGTCGTTTCTGTGACGGTCCCTTAAATATAGAGAGGGGGGCGGGGGCGGAGAGAGGGAGGGGACAGAGAAAAAATTAGCATATCAATGAGTGGACGGCAACGTGATGCTGCAAGTAAGATGACGACGCGGCACGGCAACGCGAGCTTGAAAATCAGGAGAAGTTATAAATTAGACTTACCTTTTGTCTCAAGTGCTGAAGAAATAAATATAAGACACCAAATCCACTTTGTTGCTGCGTATAATTATTTATTAGATTCACTTTCAATAAAAAACGTGAAACTTTTAGCAAATTTGTGAGAAAAAAATAAAGTCTGCATTAACCACACGTACTTGTGGCAAAACATGCAAACACACATGCTCTGATAATATATGCATTGCCTTTGAAACTGATTGGCCTACATATATTATTAGAGCATGTTTGTTTGCATGTTTGGTGTTTGAACATCTGAACACCTCTATTATTGGCAAAAAAAAATCTAGAACCTATTCTTATTTTTCACACTGTGATACTGGCTAAAAGATTAATGTTTTTTCCCCCATGGCAGTCAAACCGACATGGCATTTTCGTTCTTTTCTATCATGTGCATCAACAGGTGCTTGTGCACAGGCATGTCCACGTACACTTGCACCCCGTGCTCTCTTTTAGCCCCCCCACCCCTTCCAATACGTTATCATGTGTAACAACAGGGACTTGCGCACAAACACTTACACGTCGACGCCTACGAGCACCTCGTGCCCTCTTTAAGCCCCCCCCCCTCCCGATACGTTCCATTCATTGGCTACCACATTCTGATAAGCTCCCCCCCCCTCTCCTCCCCTTTAACTTGTATTTAAGAGCTTGCATCTTGAATCCCTGCCTCACTTGATGCAGCAAATCTGGCTGTGACGGTCCCACCTGATGATGGAGACTTGTGTTGCCTCCAAAACGTCGTGATTTTTATTTTATTTTTATTCATTTTAATTTCATTTTTTACCGATGTGACTTTACCGAAAGAACTAAGAGTATGAAACCGATATGTATTTTAATTCTCAGAGCTGTTTAGTTTAGTCAAATCACGTGTCCACCTAAATGTGATATCTTGCTTGCAGTCATCAAGGCGAGTGCTGAGAGAACGACTCACTACACTTGAGAGCCCTGTCTGGATTCGAACCCAGGCTGCGGCGCGAGCTTTGAAAATGACAATCTGAGCGGCAAGAGGATGTGTTCACTTAATATTTTATTTATTTTTACTGGTAGGAACCGCTAGGTTACACCAGCCCACAGGGGATTATACTGGTAGGAACCTCCTGGTTACACCAGCCCACAGGGGATTATTGTGTCCGTCGTGCAGGGAGGGGCTAGGTGGGAGGGAGGGGCTGGGTGGGTGGGTGGGGAGGGGAGGGGAGGGTGGGGAGGGGCTGGGTGGGGAGGGTGGGGCTGGGTGAGGATGGGAGTGTGGGGAGTGGCTGGGTGGGTAGGGTGGGGAGGGGCTGGGTGGGGAGGGTGGGGAGGGGCTGGGTGGGGGTGGGAGGGGTGGGGCTGGGTGGGGAGGGGCTGGTCACCCCCTGGTGCCCTTATAAGACTCAACGTTTAACCTACTCACGCCGGCTTGTGCCCGCCCTCACAGCCGGGCATATTTGCGGAATACACCACGCCGCCGTTGACCCTGGCCATTGACCGAGCAACCCAACGTTCCTACCAGCTCCCTCCGCAGGAATGTGTTACATTTATTTTATTTAAATCTTTCCCTTAAAAATCTCTCGGGGCATGGAACATCTCGTTTGTGAGGGTATCCAGGGTGTGACGCACGTATACAAAAATGTTAAATATGTAACCTATACAATGTCCGTGTATACAATGAATAGCACACTCATTCAAACACAAGTATAAACAATATTGTGCATAATTAACTTGGGCATACTGCCGGTTCAAATACAATTTATTTTAGCTGTAACAGTTGCAAATATTGTGTAAGTGTGGTTTAATTTGGTATCTAAGTTTATACTGCCTGCTTAGTCTTCGGCTACTAATCCATTAATGCTAATGATGCATACCGTGTCAACCCAAACGGGTTACCCATATTTTTGTACAGGGAAATTGAGTTTTCAGGCCGATACGGCGTACGGCCGTTTCAATACGGGTAAAAAAACATGTGTTGTCTATTTGTTTGTGTTTCTCCCTTGTGATGGGACTTTGTAGGATGAACGTTGAGACTTATAAGGGCACGGGGTGACCAATAAGGTCTGAATTGGTCTGTAATAAGGTGGGGCACAAAGGGATTGACAGGTATGATGATGCTTGCAATGACCTCACAACAGGTCCATCCAAAATGCAATGGGGCAGATATATTTTATAATTTGACTTTTAATACAAACGAGTTTATTCAGGAATATATGTTTGATCATTGAACGATTAGTTTGTTCGTCAATAGCTACGAATACATTGTTAGGGGCCGTCCATAAATTACGTCACGCACCTGGGGGGGGGGGGGGGTCAGACATTTGTGACGATGTGTGACGAGGGGGGGGGGTTTGAGAAATGTGACGTCACATCAAAATGCGCAACTTTAAATATAGACAACACGTTCTACTTAATTAAATAGACTTTTAATAAATGTTTTCTCCTGCAACATCAGAGTACAGCGGCACATTAAATACACAATGCAATGACAATAGTTTAAAGCGATTTGAAACATGTTTTATTTTGTGGGGGGGGGGGGCAGGGCTTTGTGACGTCATATTTGAGGGGGGGGGGTCTGACTTTTTGTGACGCCGTGTGACGACGGGGGGGGGGGGGGGGGTCAAAATCGTCCAAAATCGCGTGACTTCATTTATGGACGTTCCCTTATGCATATGCCAATTCAAACATTGTTCATCAGCAAAACTAAATATTCCTATTATGCCCGATGATGAAAAGTACAGCCTCAAACTCTTACATCGCCTATCTCTCCGACCTCGACATTTCTGTGTGTTGCAGAAGGCCCATTGCCCGAAACGTCGCCTTAAATGATGAGGGGTTTTAAACGAATTAATCGAACAACCACGATGGGCGGAGTTTAAATACGCGTCGCTCGCGAGGCAGCCAATCCGGTGCGTCGCTTACGAGACAGCCAATCCCCGTTACTCTCGAGACAGCCAATCCCCGTTACTCTCGAGACAGCCAATCCGGGGCGTCGCTCACGAGACAGCCAATCCCCGTTACTCTCGAGACAACCAATCCCCGTCGCTCACAAGACAGCCAATCCCCGTCGCTCACGAGACAGCCAATCCCCGTCGCTCACGAGACAGCCAATCCCCGTCGCTCACGAGACAGCCAATCCCCGTCGCTCGCGAGTCAGCCAATCCCCGTCGCTCACGAGACAGCCAATCCCCGTCGCTCACGAGACAGCCAATCCCCGTCGCTCGCCAGTCGTAGACGCCACGCCCCTTGCGGAAGTTGCGTGCGACAGTGTTCCGACAGCAGTGGGGGGGGGAGCGCAACGCGTGGGGAGTTCGCGATTCCCACCGGCTGGGGGTGGACGCGAGGCCTCGGCCCATTGCCGCTGCCGCCGCCGCTGCTGCTGCTGCTCCTCCACCTCCTGTATGCACCCCACCCCCCACCACGGAGCCTTCACTCACGCACTACGAGGCGAGGAGAACGCGTGCCTCCGTGATGCCCGCACTCGGCCCGGGCTACTGGAGCGGCTACCGGCTCTGAGGCCGTGACCCCGAGGCACACAACAACCCCCCCCCCCGCCACCTCTCGCCCGCATCGTCCCGTCGCTTGCGAGCAGGATGCAGTGCGTCCCTGCCAGGTGCCCTTTGCTGCTGTTGAGGCTGCGCCAGGGCTCCCGTGCCCCCCGCGTGAGCTACGGACGCGCCGGGCGCTGGGCCGCGCCGGCCCGTGGCCCTTGCCGCACGGCGTTGGCGGCGTTGATTTGCCGCGGGGCTCCGCGGTTATGGCCCCAAGGCACGACCGCGTTGGCGAGGGCTGCGTCGGGCTTGCAGGCTTCCGCGGAGCGATGGGCCCAGGCGACGAGCGGCGGCGCTGGGGTGCGACGAACGGGTCTGAGGGTGGTGGTCCCGGGGCTTCCAGGGGTCATCGTGCCCTGGGGGGGTCACCTGGGATTCGCGGCTCCCGACGCACGGGCCTGGAGCCTCCACCACGTCAGGAGGTTCGCGAGTGGCCCTGACGATGGACGAGGCCTCAAGCAAGCGGGTGACACTGGCGCGGCTTCCGAGGTTGGGGGTGTTAAGAGCGCCGATGACTCCTCCAAGGACTTGAAGAAGCTGATGGCTCTGGCACGACCCGAGAGTCGGACGCTCGCCGGTGAGACAGCGCCACATTTCGGCTGCCCCGGGACGTTAGCAGTGCGTCGTGATGACCGCAGTGTTGCCCACCCCCACCTGCTGTTGAATCCTGGCACGAGCACTGCACGCGATTGACCGTGACGGGGGATGAATGTGGAGTGGCGCATTGTCAATTGCTGCGCTCGAGTTATTGTGCGGAATGCACAACATAACTTGTTTTGATATTTTGAGCACACGCAAGGGTAACGTATTCTTGAGCAGAGATGGAATTAGATAAGGTGAAATCCTTATGCTCCCTGGGTTATAATGCACTATTTTATGCCATTAATGGATTTGGCACAACACAAAGCACAAATTGACTTGTTGAGAGGAGCAGGGCAGCTTGACCTCTCATTTAGTTTGAAAGGCTTTGTGAGTTTAGTGAGATTGTGTTTATTCAAACTTCGCTTTCTAATCGCCGGTTTTGTTTTCTTTGCCTTCCACTCGTGGCAGCGGCGGTGGGGCTTCTGTGCATATCGAGTGTGGTGACAATGTCGGTGCCGTTCTGCCTGGGCAAGGTCATCGATGTGATCAACAGCACTGGCGGCGTAGACATGGCCCCCACCGACTTGGCTCACCTGGCCACCGTGCTCTCCGGCATCTTCATGGCCGGGGCCGTCGCAAACGCCGGCCGTGTCTATCTCATGCAGGTGTCAGGTCCGGCCTGCCACGCACCACACCACCATCACCACCACCACCATGGCTCTGTGATCGGATTGTGGGCCTCTACCGGTCCAGGCCAGATTGTCTGTCAGTGTAGTACATTGCCTCTATAGCAGTGGTCAAATGTGAAGATGCATTCAGTGTTGCCTGTATTAAGTGTATTTGTCTTATGTATTGCTCATTAAGTGTGATACAATTTATGGAGAGCTTAACGTTTTTTAAAGCTCGGGAGGGGGTGGTGGCAGCACAGTGAGGTTTGTGCACTGCACTCAGAAGCCGGCCACCTGAGTTTGATTCCGAGTCATTGCTAACGCCAGTGGCAAATCGTATCACAGCCAGTCCAGACCACCTATCCCCCTGCCTGCCCCTCACCTTTCCCAACTTGCAATGACCAGTGTGGTATTGTCCAACATCTCCCGTGACTGACATTGCCCGCGGAGGCCTTCGTCCAGTCGCGGATTGACAAAGGGCTTTAAAACATCACTTAAGAAATATGAAGTCGTTTGTAAATAATGAAGATGTTTAATGCATTTCCAAACTGCAAGGAACAGGCGGTTGTGAAACCCTTGATCTCTTATCGGTAATCTCACCATCGTCCGTTGGGGCATGTGATGATGACATCTGGTGCGGTCGCAGGCCAACGGATTGTGCAGCGACTCCGCGACTCCCTCTTCCGTGCCATCATGCGGCAGGAGCTCGGCTTCTTTGACCGGACGCGCACGGGCGAGCTGGTGAACCGACTGTCTGCTGATACGGCCCTAATGGGCCGCGCTGTCACGGAGAACTTGTCCGATGGACTGAGATCTTTGGCCCAGGTCACGGTCGGCATCGGCATGATGGTGCGTGAGGAGTAACAGTTCTTACCCGAGGGTAGTAGCGTGCACAGCCTGGTTAGTGGTGTGGTGCTACATTGTGGCACTTCTGTAAAAGATTAAATATGTCTCCAATTCATACAATATTTCACTGGTATTTTTTTTTATATAATACGGGGAGCGGTGGCGCAGTCGTCGACATGCTGCGGCTTGAACTTGGAAACCTGAATTTGAGTCCTGGTCACGGCTGACATCGCCTATGTTTTACATTCCCATGAAAATAATTGTAATTGGGAATATCAAATATATTCTATCCATCTTCTTATATTAACACAGTGATGTGTCGAAATATAAGAAATATAAGAATTGGTTTTGCCCTTGGCAAAAAGGGTACAACCAATTCTGATTCTGGAAAGAAAGGTCCCATGATGTAGCTGCTCACCCTTAGCTATAAATACCCTGATAGTGCATTGTCTTTGTGCTGTTTGCCTTTTGGTGTTCTATGGTCTTGCAGTTTGAGGCTAGGATCTGGTGTGGACCAATCGGTTTCAAGGATAATGCTTATATTGCCAGAGCATGTTTTTATTTGCATGTTCACCACAAGTATGTGTGGTTAATGCAGATATGATTCTTTGCTAACGATTTACGTTTGGTGTATTAACATCTTAACACCTGTTTATTGCAAGAAAGGGTTAAACCAATTCTTATACAGTGATGTATAATTATTGGTCATTTGGATTATATTGCACGTTATGAATTAATGTTATGGCATATTACTGACCTATTTATGACACAAATTGTGCAGTAGAACTTGCATACAACGTTGTGTGGAGGAGATATGTTACAATTAACCCTCATTCCAATTCAGGAGCATAATTCGAATCAAGAATATTTTATTTTTGATTTCCATATTAGCCTCAAGCGGCTGGAGGGTTCAGATTAACGAATTACATCCAACATCCAACACGTACGAATCCACAAACATATATCCCTGCACACTTCAAACGTATGCACCGTGAATTTGCGCATCAATGACGTGAGCTGTGCGTGCCCCCCGTCCTTTTCTAGTTCTACGTCTCGCCGAAGCTGGCCACCTTTGTCCTGGGCGTGGTGCCGCCCATCGCACTGATCGCCGTGGTGTACGGCCGCTACCTGCGCCGCATCACCAAACGCACGCAGGACTCGCTCGCCGAGGCCACGCAGGTAGAGCCGCCCACGCCGGACACCAGAGCTGTCACTTATCCAGCAGCGGGCACATTTGTGATTCACCCCAAACTCCGTTGCATGAATTGTCACCATTCAGTTCTTCGAAGGTAAAAGCCTCATAATTGCATGAGTCAGTTTGGATTCACTGGTTCGATTGAATAATTGTTTTTACGCCTAGCTTGTGTTTTGCTATTCACAATGCACATCTTGTCCTGTAATATCTCTGTGTTGTGTTTTTGAAATGACTACTGCCCATCGCATGTGTATTGTCAATCTCATTTATACTATTCTGTTTGTCTCATTCTGACCATGACCGTAATGTAAATATAAGAAATTGAAAATCGTGCTGACTCGCACAACGTGGTGTATGTATCACTAGTATAATAAATAATTGTAATCAATGAATTTTACATGCTTGGCCAGCAGCAACTTCAAGCAGGAGGGGCCTTTAAACATCTCAACGTTGAGTAGGCCTGTGCAAGCAATGTGACGGATGTATATTGCACATATGTTTATCATCAGTTATAGGAATGCTCACGTGTACTACTCGCAAGCCAGTAAACAAAGTCTGCCAAAATAAGTGTGCCAGGCAGTAATTGATGTTCAAAACAGGTGGACGTGTTTTTGTTCTGCTTCACCGACCTTGCTTTCACAGTCTTCCGTTCCGCACTGCAGGTGGCCGAGGAGCGCATAGGGAACATTCGCACGGTGCGGTCGTTTGCGAAGGAAGAACTTGAGATGGAGAAGTACTCCTCCAAAGTGAACTACGTGCTACAGCTGGCATACAAGGAGGCTTTGGCTCGAGCCGGCTTCTTTGGGGCGGTGAGAGCTTGTTAGCGCGCAAGAGCACGACGGGAAAAGCCAGGGGTTTGTGGGGCGTGTCTGCACACGCAGCATTGATGCTGCTACAAAATAATAGATATGCCCAAAGAGATCCTGACATACAGTGTCGGAATCACTCAACCGATGTTGCAGCCCCACACCGACACTATTGTTGTTTCTGCCGATTGCATTTGGAGGGTAGAGAAGGTTGTCAGGGATTGTGTTGAGATGGAATGAAGGGATAAGGTAAACAGTGAGTGTGCGTTCGTTTTTGCAGACGGGGCTGTCTGGCAACCTCATCGTCTTGGCCGTGCTGTACAAGGGGGGACTGCTCATGCAGAGTGCACACATCACCGTCGGGGACCTCTCTGCTTTCCTTCTCTACTCTGGTTGGGTGGGCATCAGCATCGGAGGTAAGCTCACCTTCAGTTTACAGCAAGGGACACTGCTCTTGCCTTTTGCTGTCTTATATATGGCTTGATGAATAGCAATTTGTACGTCTATGTTCAGACTACTTTGCCAGGAAATAAATGGCTTCAGTTTACCTACAGTGGATTGCTTCAAAGCCTCCAATGACTTTTCGATTTAAAGCTTTCGTGACTGCAGGGATTCATCACCTCCAATGACTGTTCGGAGTTCACAATGGTTCACTGTGTTGTCAATGGTCTGTTCAGTATTTTTAGCATTTTGCCTTTACCGAGAAAGGGTCAACAAAAAGTCTGTGCTTTATCTCCACCATAGGACTGAGCTCTTTCTACTCGGAGCTGATGAAGGGGCTGGGAACTGGCAGTCGCATCTGGCAGCTACTGGATCGTCAGCCGACCATCCCACTTGGTGGTACGCCCAGCCCAACCTCGAAGCAGGACATTCCGCATTAAATACCATCAAACATACAATCTTTCAACCGCGTGGGCCCTGACTTTTTGCAGCGGAAGTATTCGTCAATTAAAATAAACAGGTGTGGTGACGATTGCGATTGTGGGCTCCCTCTGGCTGATGCCGGCTGCTTGCTTTGTTGTGACGTGCGTCGCGTGGCAGAGGGGCAGGTGGTGCCGTTGCAGGCGCTGCGCGGGGAGATCGAGTTCCGTGGAGTGCACTTTGCCTACCCGACTCGTGAAACCGCCCCGGTGTTCCGCTCGCTGGACCTCGCGGTGCCGGCTGGCCAGGTCACCGCCGTCGTGGGCCCCAGCGGCTGCGGGAAGTCTACGCTCCTGTCGCTATTGCTACGCCTCTACGACCCGCAGCAAGGTCCGACGCTCTGCTGCCACGTGTCGCTCGCATAGCTAGGAGGGGTTTGGGCGCAGTATTCATTCGCAGCAGAGGTCACCCTCTCATGGGGCACACTCGCACTGCTTTATCATAATCATCATCCGCCAAAACACGTATACGGATTACATATCGGTATGGAATTGGACATGGTGTCACGCTTTCGCCAAAGTTACATATATGAGAATGAATATTCGGATACTGGGGGAAATATTACACATACACATGTTCACGATCACTGCATTGTGTATTTGTTCTGTGTTACAGGTCAAGTACTAATTGATGGGCAGGACGTCCGGGAGGTGAACCCAAGCTGGCTACGATCGCAAATTGGCACCGTCAGCCAGGTGCAAGCACACATATCACTATCAGAATGTGAACTTACAGAAAGACATTTGCCCATAAACACATCTCATCCAGTAGGCACACACCTCCGCTGTATGTCGCGGGCTGTGCGATGCGAGCTTTAAGCTTCATTAGATGAAGAGAGACTTTAATAGCGCATTCAGGTGCTCCATCATAGTCATCTCGGTGACCCTCGCTGAACTGAGATTAAAATGTATTCGAGTGACATTAAAATTCTGTTGACGTCAATGCAGCTCAGCAACAGATGGCCTGAACAAGAGTTTCAAAGATTCATACTTGCGTCAGTTGTGTGTCTGCACAGGGACATGGCTATTTTGTTTATTCTTGAATTGATTTGTGTCTAATGCCGTACATCTGCAGTGAAAGAAAAATAACATTTTATATACGAAAGCAAAAATGTGAAGTCTACGAATAACGCATTCGATATGGGGGTGGGGGCACCTCTTATTTTCTCGAGATGAAGAGGACTTTCAGATCCCTCGTAAACGCACAAGGTGGGCCACACGTCACCCAAGCGGTGACTGTCATGACGGAAGCGACCGATCATGCTGAAATTCGATTCTGCGTTGTTGCCGCCTCGATATTATTCCCCTGACATTCTTGATTAGTGCAGTTAAGATGCTGGCAGTGAAGGATAAATGTCGTTTTGCGAGCTATTTTGAAGTGGTTGGGTTTTGGCCAATGAAACGAAGTTGTTGGAAGTATATTGGCCCCTGCAGGCCATAGGTTATCTATATTACAATAAAACATTGCAACATTTTTGGTTGACAAACAGAGGAACTGTTTGGTCTCTTCCATGCTGTGTTCAACCACCACTGCAGGTCAAAGCTCCTCCATTTTTTCTTCTTACCACGCATAGCTCGTCGTGGAAATTCCCTTCCATCTCTTTAAAACGTTGCTCGGTGAAAAAAAAAAAGTCTTCATCTTCATCTGTCGCCTGATATTCGTAACCGTCAGCCATTTTTTTTGCATTTGGGCCTGCGGTCAGGAACCGTGATTTTCAACAACGAAAAAAACCCCCGCATGAAGCGGGACTCAAACACCCCTCGCGTGCGCGTGTGGCGCAGGAGCCCATCCTCTTCTCGTGTTCAATCGCGGAAAACATCGCGTACGGCGCCGCCAACCCCGAGGCCGCGAGCAAAGCGGACATCGCCCGCGCGGCGCAGGCGGCCAACGCCTTCGGCTTCATCGAGGGCTTCCCCAGCGGCTTCGACACGGTCGTCGGCGAGAAGGGGGTGCTGCTCTCCGGTAACGCCGCTCCAGCGAGGAGCTCGCGGGAGATACGGTTCAACCCGTACAGTCAACTCATCCACTGCCTGCATTCAACCTTGCACTTTACTGCGAGTCGTAATGCACATCTTCCTGCTCCTTGCCTCACACTGCTCCAATTTGGAATTTCCTCCCATTGTCTCTTTTTTCCTCGCTTCCTCCGCCGAAACCTCTTTACTTTGTAAATTCCCTCCCGACATCTCTTTTCCCCAAGTCCTCAAGGCCTTTGCTCTCAATTCGAGACATTAATTTTTACCCATCACATCGTTTCTTCCGTTTTTTGCTGGTTGCTTGGTGTTTTGGGCCTTTGGGTCTGTGCTCCGAAACATTGGGGAGAAAGCTGGAGTAACCGGAGGAAACCCATACATACAAGCCGCTAACACTTGTGTGCACAGATCGATTCAGGAATCCATTGTTGTACAGGCCCCCTTGCAGTGGTTTAGAGTACGAATATCAATTTGGCTGAAATCCCATTTATTACTTTTATTTCTGGCATCAGAAAGATGTAAAAACCGCAAAAAGTAATTTATGCGTTTGTTCTCTTGATGTGGAATGGCATTTGGGCTCAAAATCATGGCTCTTTGCCCAGTAGCTTTGCATGATCTTTCTTACACTACTGCTAAGTATCACACACTTTTCATCCGTGTTGGCAAGCAGTGCTTTGCCCCTGGCCTTTTCAAAGAAATAAGCCCCCATGTGCCAAGATTTACTAAATGAAACACTTAAAGGTGTGAATTACCAGACCGGTTTCTGTGCAATCATCATCAACGCCCAGATGGAAACCACAAACGTTTGCCGCACACGAGAACCTGGTGCTTTTAATTTCCTTGACCGTGAGCCCATGGTATGGATCTCAGTGTTACTTATTATACCACCTGTCAAGCATCAGCCTCTTTGAGGCACTCGCTGAGCTCACAAACGATAAACATTCACACGGGTTATGTCTTCCACTTCACACAGGTGGCCAGAAGCAACGAATTGCAATCGCACGAGCCATCCTGAAGGTGATGCTTTTTTTACAGTGGAGCATTTCAAATTACACTCGATCCCCCCACTGTATTTGAAGCGTAAATGTGTGTGTCGTAGCTCTGACAATGATTTTTTTCTTATTCATTGCAGAATCCAAATATCCTCCTGCTGGATGAAGCAACAAGGTAGGACAAATCGTTTACTCCGATTATCATCATCAGCCACAATCAGTCCACTGCTGGGTGACAGCTGACACCACTTCTCGCTGTCTTGCGATCCCTCATATTTGATTTTTTTAATACTTTGATCTATAAAACAAAACTCTGTTGATGAGACACAATGTTAAAACCTCTCCAGAGTTTGCTTGTATTGTGATTTAGTGCTGCTAATAATGCACTCCCAGATGGTCGCGTGGCCAGTGGGTTGGATAAGAAATATTTATATTTTTTACGTAGAGTGTGAAGAAGACACATTGCTTATTTATTTTGTTAACACTGGAAAATGGTGTATGCATAATGTTATCTTGTTGTATAGATATTTTTTATCATGAGGTGGTGTTAATGACGATTCCTTTTTTAACGAGTTGCAAAACTACATTTCACCTTTCCAGTGTTGTGTGTCGCTAAATATTTTACTGGTCACCGAAAACTGTGGTGGGCATGTGAATAGTAACCGCAGGCCATTGCGAGAGGTATGCTTGGCTGTGGCGTGCCGGATGCGGAAATATTTACCGGGGTCGCTCACATGAACAGACCCAGATTAAATGAAACCCTGGTTCGTAGTAGCAGTGGTACTCGTAGTGAATACTTGTAGGCCCCAGTAAGCCATTGTTGTTGAAGGAGGCTGGCGATGTCAACTGAAATTAAACAAAACTATATTCAACTAAACTTTTTATTTTACCAGGTAAGGCCCATTGAGCTATATAGCTCTTTTTCAGAAGCGACCTGGCCACAAATGATAGCTCATTGAAGTGGCTTATCATGTGGGAATTTATATCAGTCAAATACTTGACTCCAAATGTATGTTTCTAAATGTGGAGGGAAAAACCGGAGGACCCAGAGAAAAATCCACGCGACCACGGGGAGAGAGACACCCAATCTCCATATAGACAGGCAGTCAGGGTCGGGATCGAACCCACGACCGCCTGTATACTAGGCGAGGTAGTTAACATCTTGCCACCGACCGTGAAATAAGCCTCATCGCATTCGTCATCGCCGCCCCGCAGTGCGTTGGACTCGGAGAGCGAGTCACTGGTGCAGGAGGCGCTGGACCGGCTGATGACGGGACGCACGGTGCTGGTGATCGCGCACCGCCTCTCCACAATCCAGGGCGCGGACCGCATCGCCGTGCTTGAGCGAGGCCGCGTGGCCCAGGCCGGCACTTACGCACAGCTGACGGCCGACACGGGCGGCATGTTCCATCGCCTAGTGGAGCGCCAGACCGCGGCACACCACGCGGTCGTAGGGGACCAGCGTGCCGGATGAGCGGCGCATGTCATCGTCACCATGTCGTTGGAACTCAAAAGGCTGATCGCCAATTTCGACGAACAGCGACTTTGCCTTTTCATGTAAAGGGATACGAGGAGAAACTGCCGAATGATATGCGCGAGCTGCCCGAACATCGATTATGAAAATCTTCATGCCAGGTGGACAACACGATGAGCCAGATGATGATCGGGGTTGCTGTAGTTGTGGCGGATGTGAAGGATGTATCTTGCCAAGTCAGTGCTGGCACCAAACTACTTCCTGAGAAATCCGTTGTCCCACCCTATTACTTTTGCGTGCACTTACATTGTAACCACATTACTCTCGTTCTATAGCTGTGCTGTGTCGTGTTTTAAAACGGAGCAGACGCAAACGTGGACACGATGCAGTCGCAGGATCCAAAGTGCCACCTTGTGCCGTGGAATCAAAATTGTCCACACAGGTGATGGGAAATGATGTGGCATCTGTTGAATCTTGTTAGACTTATAAGATGATATTCTGTGAGTACTGATTCAAAAAGTCTACACAAGGCAGGTTGTGCAGTGTTTCTACCAATAACATTGCTAATTGTGTAAGTTTGTGCCGTTGGTATTCAGGGAAGATGAGAGCGGTGAATCCCACAATATTTGAAAAAAATGTAAATGATCAGCCACACGCTATCACAATAACAGTGTCTTTAAAATGCCAATATTAAAGGCCAAATATATTTTGTATATGAGATATTTTAATCTATTTTATATGTGCATTATGATGTGTAGATTGTCTCTTGTAAAAATGGTCTTTTGGTTTTTTCCCTCGGGCGCATGTCCCATACTTGTGCTCGATCGCATTAGAACCGAGTCTCCACCTCTCGAAGAACCATCCGAGCTTTGAGCGCTGGGTCTGGATGCCCCTCCCCCGCACTCTGAATATTACCCTGTAAAGAAAGCCCACCTCAAGAATTTACAAAAGGGAACTTTTTATGGTATTTTTTTTGCAATTTTGATAAAAAGCCATCGCTGGTCTGTGGAACTGCATCAGCTTGTTGGATAACCACAGGGATTGATGTGATACCAAATTACTTGGCCGTAAATGGAGGAGACGCTACTTTAGACATCGCTCTAGTGATTGGAGCAGGTTTGCCTGGTGTGGTTTTTATACATTCCACTTTTAAATAAAGACCATTCATGATGAGTTTGCATTTGATGTTTGTCGTCATGTATTCTACAGGTTGCTCACACACCGTGGTTGTGTTACGTGCAATGGAGCGATGGGTCATTGGTCCGTTGCCCCTCGATCCCTGTGCCCATTCATCAGCCGAGGCATGCGAGTATCTCGGAACCTCAGGACCTTAGAGGGAGGGGGCATCAGTAGGGCAATTCTCCTCAGGTCCATGGGGACCCCAGCAAATAGCACAGATGGTATTTTGGTATTTTCTGAGCCTCCAAAAACCTTTTGGGGCGGCCCTACCAAGGAGCCCCACTCTTATCCCCTGCCCTCCCCAGAGGCTTCCATTAAACCAGCCAAGGCCGTACCCCTGGGTGGCCCGCAGCTGCATGCCACCACTCTCGCGCGCACACAACGCATGTGTATGGGCCATCCAGAACGTGTGTACAAGTGGACTGAAAATAGCCCTGTGCGGCTGTACATCTAGAAGCAATCACCAGATCTTCGCTTTCATCTGTTATCGCCACGTTGAAGATGTTCACGCTCTGCTTTGAATGAGCGAGCGAGCGAAGACTCCGAGTGTCGTGCGGTTTCGGGTGCGATCGCCGCACAGCAGTGCACGCCTTGCCTTCTTTAGGCAGCGAGAAAAGCGGTCAGACGTAACTCGATCGGGCTCTCAAAAATACCCACAGCGTGCCACTCAGAACCGCTCTCCGCTGCCCCCAGGCGCGAGGGCAGGGTGAAAAAAAAATCCCCTCGGTGACTCCAGGAAAGGACATGGCCCTCACTGCTCAAGGTCTCTCACAGCGAGATGAGGGAGTGGCCGGCTTGTGGCTCGCAGATCGACGAGGTTGCAGACTATGCCTCGGGTTTTCCAGTCTCGAATGATGCGTGCAGGTGAATTTCTGAGAAACTGGTTTGATCATCGGTGGGTTTTTTTCGTACAAGACGGGCGCAAGGGTTGGTGGATTACGAAGATTTGTGACATCTCCCAAGCCCGTTGTTGGGCTGTGGGGTGACCAGGAGATGGCGGTACAGCAAAGCGTGCAGGTGGGATTTCTCCGGGTACGCCTAATGCCTCGGGCTTGCAACAGCAAACAATACTCATTAAAGTGAAATTGGACAAACATCTCAAAGTAGCAACCAGTCTGAAACATGTATCTTGAGACTCGATGAGGCTCACCTTGATACGTTACTATGCTATCAGTTCATCCATTCTATTGCGTTTGCTTAAGGAATTCCAACCTGCACACATCACCCGAGACGGGAAAACCCCAATGCGGAGTGTGGCTTCCTCAACCCGGAGCCATGAGCCACCACGGCCACGATGTGATCCTGACAACTCACGAGTAACGTGGAGAATCCACGCACGGCCAAGCGGTTTGCACATCTCTTGCACTGAAGGCAGTGGGAGCTTTCACCTGGTGAAGAGCGGCAGGGTTGCGTCGTGGTAACACTTGGGCCTCACCGCACGAAGGGACCCAGGGTTCGATTCCTGACTTGGGCTCCTTTCTGTGTGACGTTTGTATCTTCCCCCCACCCCTTATTCTACACGTGGTGGGTTTCCTCCTCTGATTAAAAAAAAACTGACTGGTAATCGCCAAATATGGCAATGCTGACAAAATTGGTTGAAACATTGGACCTCCTTTGCCAGTATCAAAATATGAGAATAGGTTTTCCCCTTTTTTCTGGCAACAAAACAGGTGTTAAGATGTTAAAGCACCAAACTGAAACCTTTTACAAGGAATCATGTCTGCATTAACTACAATGCTTGTGGTCAGAATGCAAACAAAAAACATGCTCTGATAAAATATGCATTGTCTTTGAAACTGATTGGTCCACACCAGAGACAGCTTTCTTTTGAGTCTCGTCTCAAAACGGTGTTAGCCTTTTGGCGTCCTCTGGTCTAACATCGTTTTGAGACGAGGCTCAAACGAAAGCTGTCTCTGGTGTGAACCAATCAGTTTCAAAGAGTATGTTTTTTTGTTTGCATTCTGACCACAAGTATTGTGGTTAATGCAGACATGATTCCTTGTAAAAGGTTTCAGTTTGGTGTTTTAACATCTTAACACCTTATTCTAGATTTGAAGTTTTCGTGACTGCAAGGATCCATACTCTTTGGTTCTTTCGGTAAAGTCACGTAGGTGAAAAAATAAAATAAAAATGAAAATATATACATTAAATCACGACATTTCGATTGCAACACAAGCAATCGTCAGCAGGTGTGACAACCACAGCAAGAAATGTTTTACTAAAGTGGGAGAGAAGCCGGAGTTCAGGAGTTTATATAAATCAGAGAGGGCGAGGGGGGGGGATAAGGGGAGGGGGAGCTGGGCAGGGGGGGGGGAAGTGGGCGGGGCTGGAAGTAAGTGGATGCGGTGTATGGAGATGATGGCGCTCGAAACAGAACAAACACAAAATAGCCGCACTGCTGAACGCTGAGGATGCAATTAACTCGGTAAAAATAGACTAGTAGCCGGTAAATAAGATGGAACAACTATGAACAATTACATTTTACGTGGTTAATTACATCTTTCCAATGATTGCTCAATTTGTATCCATCCTCTCGGTTGAAGTTATGTCTATGTCTGGATGGCTTCATGAACGAATCTTTGATGGTAGCCAGATGGCTTGCAGAACACCTTGGTCTCGGAGAAAACAATATCATGAGAGTCCACAGCGTTATAGCAATGATCAGCAACGGCAGAGGAATTAGTTCTGCCATGTTTCATATCTGATTTATACTCGCGGATACGGTCAGAGACATGACATTTCGTTTCCCCAATGTAACAATCACCACAGATGTAACATAGTTTGTAGACTCCAGGCTATTGTAAGTCAGGAATGACATCCTTCACAGATGGGATTAGATCACGGATTTTGTGTACTGTACTGAATCGGACCTGGATCTTGTGTTTGTTTAAGATTTTGGCAATTTTTTGGTAACGCTTGCTATGTATGGTAACGTGATGGTTTTGATCGGGGGTTGTTTCTCCATGGTTGGAGAAACAGCTTTGCGGATAATCTTAACACCTGTTTTGTTGCCAAAAAACCGGGAAACCCTATTCTCAAACCAGTTGCAAATTACTCGATTTGCAACATCGCCCTCTACTGCGACCAAACTTGGCACAGGAACACTTCTGAAAACAAAAATAGTTTTCCAACTCGTTGAGGCTTTGCTGGGTTAAAAAAAGTGTTATAACAAAAATAACCACAATAAAACAGAATGTTACCACTGAGGCAGGGCACACGTGGCGGCAGTGCGAGAGGCGTGTTTTCTGCCCTTTCCACAGGGCCCACGTGCAATGCCACTCGGCTTGTCGCGGTCCTCCTCCATCCACGATTTTATTGCCAAAAAATTTGAGTCCCGTATGAACTTAAAAAAAAAATCGTTTACATGTAGTCCCCGACTTACGATGGAGATACGTAAGTCGAAATGATCGTAAGTCGAAGATGGCCTCGCCTACCCAGGAGTCTAAAGAATGGTGATAATTTAGCAAAAGAGAGCAATTTACAGTACCGTACTGTATAAACTATATACTGTATGTATTTATTATTTACAATACTGTATTGCACAGTAAAATGTAAAGTAAAAAACAAGGTAAATTCTCAGCTTACCTATATGAACTGCAATTTAATAGAAAGTTTTTTCAGGAAACAATCCTATCTGCTATAAAAAAAAAACGTTTAACATGCATTGAACGTATCGTATCGTGGTAACCTTGAAATAAAATCGCTAAAGCTACGTATCACACATGCATTGAACGTATCGTAACGTATCACATTGTACTGTACTCACCAAGATTATGTCCGTCGTCTGCATACTTGAACGATGTCAGGTTGTTGATGGCAATTTTACCGTATCGCTATCGCCATCGTAAGATAGAAACATGTGTAAGTCGGACCATCGTAACTCGGGACACTACCTATATTTACACCCATTGTGGTGGATTGTAGCCCCCTCTAGTGGCTGTAGGGATCCGGTGAACTCCAGTAATTATACCAATCGCAAGTAATAATGATGATGCGTCGTGCATCGTGAGCAGCAGACGATGATTCATCGATTAATAGTTGTGCCGAGAAAGAGGCGCGCGCGATGACAGCGGATCTCTGTGGAAAAAATTCGCTCATTCTCGGTGGGGAATGTGGGAGGGGATGGGGTAGTTGGGGGGGGGGCGATGGTGTTGTATGGGGGGAGGGGTGGACCCAGGGTGGACGTGGCCTCGCCGGACCCCGTGGCCTTGCTGCCTCCTCCTCCCCCCCCCCCCGATAAGGATGAGTAGGAAGGGGACACTGCTGCCCGCGGGGCCAAGGCGGACGACGAGAAGACGCGTGGACGTAGCCGACAGTGGGCAAGAGTCAAGCGCGGCTCCCTGCTGGTGCGGGTTCTAGCCTCCGTTGTTGGCGACCCGGAGCCATTTGTAGAAAGTCCACATTCCTGATGCCTCTCCATATATCCAAACAAAGACGGCCACCGCTGACTTCACACGAAGCGGTCGCGATTTCATCCACCGGCCAAAGGGGCGATTTGCTGAGCGGGTCACATCTTCGACGCGTTTCTCCACAAATGCGCCACGCTTGGCTAAGCGTGCCCTCCTGCAGTAGTTTGCGTCGATACGGCGCTACACAATACTTGAGTGTTTAAAATCGAAATAACCAACGCTGTGTTTCTAACCGTCACTGTGAATAATAAATCTGCGGTACAAGTTCACCGAAGCGACAGCGTTACGCCGTATTTATTTATGTTCCGAGCCGCTGTACGGCGGCGGTAGTTTCTGTTGAGTTTGTTTAAAATGTCCCGTAAAGAGAACGACGCATGGAACGCAACGCGGCTCTCCTCCGCGCGTGCGTTCCTGCGTGATTTGCGGAACGGCGGTCGCGTGGGTTTGTTTAGTTTCTCTCCAAAGTAAACCGACGGCTTGCATCGCCTAAATAAAACACGCCAACGCTCGTCTCGAGTGGCGAGAGCCCTTGACAGTTAAAACCTTACGTTTTAAGGATAAATGGTTGAGCAGAGTGGCGTGTTTACTGCGAGTGCATCAACAACGGCGGAGCGGTTTCACGATTCGGATGCCCGCGGCCGTCACGATGCGCCGCAGATCCTCGTTGCACGGTCGTTTGAAAAGATGAGGCTGTGTTCGATCGGTGCCCGGTTCGTACGTGCGGATGGGTGCGACCACAACCCACCGCTCGCCAGGTGATGTGAGACGCGGAGGGCTGCGAGGTGTGGTCAGAAGGTGGCAGTGCTGAATTGTAATCACCCCCACCCTTTCTGCGGCTTCTTCAGACTCAGCTTACCACATTCTCATTCGTGTCATCGGATACACTCGCACCATAGAAGGGCCCACTTGAATAAGCGAGGGAGTCTTTGAGACTATGGGAACCTCATTTGCCAGTAAAAATATGATAATTGTTTTTTTACCCTTCTATCTGGCAACAAAACTGACACCTTTTTACAAGGAGTCATGTTTGCATAGACCGCAATACTTGCAGTCATAATACAAACAAAAGACATAACTCTGATAATGTGCACTGTCCTTGAAGTTGATTGGTCCACACCCGAGACAGCTTTCCTTAGAGCCTAGTCTCACATGGGTTGGACCAGATGACGCCAAAAGGCGCACGTGTCTTCGAGACTCAAGTGAGGCTATCCCGTGTAACGAAATAGAGGGACTCGTCTACTTACGAACTTTCAGAGAAACAAACACACCCGTCTGTATGTCCACTTGCCTGTTCGGACCGAGTTTTTCAAGAGAGGAAACACGAGCACCAAAGGGAGTTAGCATCTCCATCTGCAGAACGTGAAGAACCAGTGGCATCTACATCTGCAGAACGTGAAGAACCAGTGGCATATACATCTGCAGAACTTGAAGAACCAGTGGCATCTACATCTGCAGAACGTGAAGAACCAGTGGCATCTACATCTGCAGAACGTGAAGAACCAGTGGTATCTCCATCTGCAGAACGTGAAGAACCAGTGGCATCTACTTTTGCAGAACATGAAGAACCAGTGGCATCTACATCTGCAGAACGTGAAGAACCAGTGGCATCTACATCTGCAGAACGTGAAGAACCAGTGGCATCTACATCTGCAGAACGTGAAGAACCAGTGCTATCTCCATCTGCAGAACATGAAGAACCAGTGAATTCTACATTTGCAGAACATGAAGAACCAGTGGCATCTACATCTGCAGAACGTGAAGAACCAGTGGCATCTACATCTGCAGAACGTGAAGAACCAGTGGTATCTCCATCTGCAGAACGTGAAGAACCAGTGGCATCTACATCTGCAGAACATGAAGAACCAGTGGCATCTACATCTGCAGAACGTGAAGAACCAGTGGCATCTACTTTTGCAGAACATGAAGAACCAGTGCTATCTCCATCTGCAGAACATGAAGAACCAGTGAATTCTACATTTGCAGAACATGAAGAACCAGTGGCATCTACATCTGCAGCACATGAAGAACAAGTAGCATCTACATCTACAGGAGATTATACGACTTTTAAAGCCATTCCCCGTGTTTAGTGTACATGCCGCACAACACGTTTGGAATCGACAGGAGTAAAGTTGGATTTACGAACAAATCGACTTTACGAACAGACCTCTGGAACCTAACGCGTTCGTAAGTAGAAGAGTCTCTGTACAGCAATACCCAGATTTACAAATGTCGTCACTTTATTACTACCACTGTCAGATTTGCGTCGCCCCAGCCACATATCGCCGACAGAACCATCCGTCCTCTCTCGTATCCGTCGCCTCAGCCGTCGCCCTCACCTGCCCCCGTACACCGCTTTGGTTTACGCCGTTTCGATATTCGTCGCACCTTTCAGGAACGCATCCCCGTCGTAAACCTGCCGTATAAAAAAAACTTTCCCAATGCTCTTTGGTTCTTTCGGTAAATTCACGTAGGTATAAAATGAAAACCACAGCAAGAAACGATTGCTGAAGTGTTTCTTGCTGTGGTTGTCCCACCTGATGACGGACGCTTGTGTTGCGCCCGAAACGTCGTGATTTATTTTATTTCATTTTATACCTACGTGACTTTATCGAAAGAACCAAAGAGTATGGATCACTGCAGTCACGGAAACTTCGAACCTAGATTTTCCCAATGCCATTCCGCATGAGCAACAGTTACGCAGGCTACAACGTGACGTCTCAAAGCAAAGGCATTGGTATGTTGCCTAAGAGAGCAAGACAAAAAAAAGTGCCGAGATTGCGATGGACCCGTGATGCGATATTTCCTCTTTCAATAAATCCTTACGACTCCACCCCCCCGAGCATACAGACGTTGTCAGCTCAGTGCATTGCGGCCCGGTGCATTGCATTCACGAACACGGGCGCTCGGGTAATCTAAAATGCCCCGCGTGACCTCCAGTAATTACAGGCTGCATCCAGGCACTTTGTCACAATTACAAACGTTCAATACGTAGGCACCGAATGGAGATAATTAAATGCTAATTGGTTTATCAAAGGTCAGCGCTGTACGTTACGACGTGTTCGGAATCGTGTACAATGCCGCTGATATTTTATTGAATCTCTCCCCGTAACGCAGCCAATTTATATCTACTTCATTTCCGGTCGATAAACATAATCTTCGTCCTATGTATGCAGACTTGTCTCCTCCATAGGAATGTGGAATTCCCACCGTTGTATAGCAACCGTCAACGGGATAAACTTTGCGGACTTGCATTTAAAAACGAGCGAATCCAACTCCTTCACGTTCTTTCTCCGCTGCTCTTATTGTCAAAATTAAAATTTTTATTTTTTACCTACGTGACTTTACCGAAAAAACCCAAGAATATGAATCCTTGCAAAGCACGAAAGCTTCAAATCTAGAATGTCAAATTTACCTTCGTTTAGCCTCTGCTGAGACCCCTTCCCGGTTCATGTCCAAGCTCAAGATCTTCCTCTCCCCTTCTGCTCACTATTGTCTCTCTGGAGAAGTATCTTCTATCCGAATGCGTCCACTCTGACCCATAGAATTGTACCCATCATCCCTGCTGTGACTTTACAAAAAAAAGATATATAACTCTTGAAACAATGCATGCGGGTACCTTCCTCGTATTTTTCACGTCGTTGTGAGATGCAAAAAAATATATATAACTCTTGAAACAATGCATGGGTACCTTCCTCGTATTTTTCACGTCGTTGTGAGATGCAAAAAAATATATATAACTCTTGAAACAATGCATGGGTACCTTCCTCGTATTTTTCACGTCGTTGTGAGATGCTGGAAGAATCACCCCCATCAACAAATACATACACACATGCATCTATAACACTGAATTGTTATTGTGCCTTACCCCCCCCCGACCCATCCACGTGTTGCCCCCCCGACGCAGCTGCTCGCGACCCGAGCAGACGCGGGCGACTGTTTTTTTGTGTGCGCGGCACAAGGAGCCCATTGACGCTTGCGCGAGGCTGCTCAAGACCACGTGGGCATCCGGAATCTATCTGCTCATGCGCCGTCGCCCAGCTGTCCGTGCCATTTCGTCTCCACAAACTCCCCCACCCTCCCCCCCCAGTGCCCAGGGCACCCCGGCCTCGCGTTATCCCCTTTCCTGTTACATCTCGAGCACACGGCCGCCTCCCCCTGCTCAGCTGCAGGTCTGGGGAGCGCAGCTGCTGCGTGCCAAGGTGCCTGCTGATTGCCGCGCGGCACACTGGCAGTGGACGTGGGGTTAAACACGAGCGCGTTGTGCGTGCGTGTCATGATCTCGTTGTCATGCCCCCATGTCACGGTTCGGAATGAGAGCGGTGCATCACGCATTGAATACAGGCAAGGGAGGCGAGGGCTGTGTGTAGAGCAAGTATGGTTGTTATTTTTTTTTTAATGAGAATGAGCACTTCTGCGTACACTTAGGCTGAACAAAAACACCGCAGATAACAAGTCGCCAAACATCCAAAGGCACAAGACCCTCATTGACAACAGTCTTGAGACTTTACGCGGCTTCGGTGGTTAAACAACAACCACAATAATGTAATTATACAATTTATATGAGCGATTTATTTTTAAATTAATTACCATTAATATCAGTTAAAGGGAGCGGACTGCTTCCGCGTATTTCCGTCAATCATAGCTAGCGTCACACTGCAAGGCGCGGTGAGCCACTTGGTTCACTGATGATGTACAAGCGGTTATTGCCTCTTAAGTGTTAAACACAAGAGACGTGGAAGCGATTGAGACTTTTCGGCTGGCCATACCACCCCGCCCCCCCCCTTACAGCCGAAATCAATCAACAATCGGCTGCACGTTTTGGAGACCCGCAATTCTAAAAATATTTTAAAATATATGTATTCTAACTCAAGGGTCAGCAACGAAAGAAAACAACAAACATAGGCATTATTCCGAATTCTGTGAAACAGCTCAATATTTTAAGAAATCGCAGCAAGGCAACGCGAATACGAGACGGGTGGTGGCTCTTAATACAATGACGGTCACGAAAAGCAGTCGCATGTTGCGACCCCCGTTCTAGCTCTAAGGACAGGACGACTTTGTTGTGTTGGTACCACGCGTTCAGCTTTCTAGCCCTTCTAGAACATCATTGGGGGGGGGGGGGGTTATATCTGTCGCAATCACGACTACATATATATTAGATCACGATGTTCTGTACCCAAGTAACTACATATAAGGGCATCGTCGCTCGTCCTAACCCGGACTCGAACCCAGGCTGGAAGGCATTGGAATGCCTTCGTCTCCATTTCTTGTGTGATCTTGCAAAAAGGGGGTGGGGGGGTGGGGAGGAGGGACGTGGGACGTGAACCGCGAACAGCTTTCTCAACCTCCCAGCAGGCGTCTTGAGCTTCAGAGCGCGCGCTTCCACACTGCCCATGAAAGGCGATATCGCGCTCGACACGTACGGAGAGGCAGCCACGGGCCAGCGCCGTCCAACAGGTGTCTCGGCAATCCCCACCAACAGCAACAAGAACAAGCAGCAGCAGCAGCATCAGCAGCCGGGGGCCCCCGCCTCCTCGCGCGCCCACCCGCACACAACACGAGGGCGCGCACATGGCAGGGAGGAGGAGGCGGAGGAGGAGGAGGCATCTGTCATGCCGCTTCACATCGCGATGGATGGAGAGGAGGAGGAGGAGGGGGTGGGGGATTGCTCCTGTTCACGGCCCCATTCCAAATTCCTAATTAATCCCGCGAAGTGAGTTTTTGTTGTTTACGGTGGGGTTTTTTTTGTTTCAAGGAGGGGACGTGGGGGGAGATTGAGCAATGCGGCGAGGGACCCCCCCCCCCCCCCACGACTGAGTATGCTTTGGGAGGGGGGGCTATGTATAAGGACATCAGATTTGGGGGTCGGGGGCTCGCTGCACGATGTGAGACTCACGGCCGCGGGTGTGCGACGCGAGCGAGGGGAGCGCTCGCTTCGAACCCCGGCTACAGATCAAAGCGATCCCCGAGTAGCCTCGCGCGCACTGCGAGGACAGGTGCTGTTAGCGAGCGGCCTGTGAAGACCGGCACGGCACACGAGGGGCGGCGTGGCCGTGATCCACGTCCGACCGCCTTTGTCTCCCCCAGATATGATCGTTTTTTTGAACACCGACTTATTTCAGGTCGTGTCGACCGAGGGAGTGGAGCCACACGCGCCACTCTCTCGCTCCTCCATGGAGAGTCCCCGTCTGCCCGGGGGGGGGGAGGGGGGGGGCTCGCTCACTCCAAGTGTCGCCACGTCCCCGAGTGCCGCCAACACCGAAAGGACGAAGCCTCGGACACTAAACACGAGACCCCCCCCCCCCCCCCCATGCCGTCTTTACGCGGCAGCCACACACACACACGCGCGCGCCTGCGTTGCCTCCTCCACCACCGCCGCCGAGCAATAGCCTCACCTTCCCGGCGTTGATCTGCAATTATATATAACTCAGACTTCCACATAAGGCCAGCGCGCTATTTTGGAATACAAAGTGCAAAGTGGGCCCTAAGTTTAGCCGGGCGGGCTGCGGGGGAGCCGCGCGGCCGCTCGCTCACACGTGCAAGAGCGCTCGGCCCCTCGGCCCTCTGTTGCCCCGGGGTCTTGGCACATTGTCCTTTATTTAACCAGGTGAGAGGCACACAAAGCGAGCCTCGTGAGACGCCTTATATGCTCTGGCAAGGCAGGTCTGAGAATAACGATGATGATGGTCTGCTCTTGAAAATGATGATGTCACGCAGTCCTTGAAGTTCACTTGACAGCAAAGCACGTACTCTGCTATTAAAATCTGAACGACGTCAACATTAATTGTCGGACTGCGGCGGGAGTCGAACCGCCAATTGTGTCCAGTGACTCAGAGGCCAGCGAGCTCGATGCGCAGTGGGACCCCTGCAGGTCTCCCTGTGGGCTACCCTGGCCATCCTCCAGCCACGACAGCAGCCGTGATGCCGCTATGAAGGGTGTTACGATGAATAACAGCTCCCGAATGTATGTGTGTATGTGTACATGTTTCCATTGCTATAGGTTGTACGTATGTTGGACTTCTTTCGCACCCTACGTAGCCAACCGCACTAATCGGAGGTGCGGGGGTTTCGCGTCATCCCTCCGCCGATGGTCGAGAATTATAACGGAGTGGCAGTCCGTGGAGAGAACGTTGCCCGTGAGGCCGTCCACTGTGAGAGATCGGGACGACTTGGGAGGCCTTCATCCAGCAGTGGACTGATCATGGCTAATGATGATAGGACATCATTTTGTTAATCATGATGACCCCCTCCGCCAACTGGAAATCGCCGCATTCACCACAATTATTAAAGAAAAACAAATCGATTATGTATCTTCAATCGGGAATCGCGACGAGATTCATTGTATCGCGAGGATGGGGGAGGGGTGCGAAACGTTAGTCCCGCTAGCTGCTTATCAGCCCCCCGGAGTGGTATCGGAGCTCTGCTCGCCGAATTAACAACGCACACTCCTGAATAGGTGGAAGTAAACAAGCGCGACAATTTCTGGCCACGGTTTTCATGAACGTAAATTTTGCGTGCGACCTTTGTAATAAGACGTCGCATTATCTTACAGCGTGTCTGTTCAACCCACCAGGGGCCACGAATACAACTGGAATTATCTCGCTATTGTTATCGCGCTGGCAGAATGAGCTATGCCATCCGTGCCCGTCATTCCATCTCCACGCAAGTTCACACGGCGCGGCGAGCGATGGCACCACGGCCAAAAGCGTGGCATTGACGCCACCCTGCACACGTTAATACCGCAGTGACATTCACAACGGCAGCTGCTTAGCCCAGGGGAGCCTCGCGAGTCTCAAGACGCCTTGTCAGGAGGGTCGCTACTCTATTGGGAGTTGTTTGACCGATTCCATTTTTGAATGAGTGGCTTCGTGTGGGTAAGGAATCGGGCAAAACCCCATTACGCATACGAGAGTGAGTGACGCTCAGCACTGCCACCTCAACCAAACCTCGCCGCCCCAATCCTACAAACCCTGGCAAGCCCTGGTGCTGGTCACCCGTCTAAATACTCACCATGGTTCAAATCCTGCTACGCTTACCGTGCCAGCAATGTCACTAATAATCACGAGTAGTAGTAATAATAATGACGATACACAAATGATAATTAACACGCTTTCAGTCGCACGCTGCGTGCCACTTTATTGCTATTCTCCATGAATTGAATGAGACCATTTTGGGTCAACAATCGCGCGACGCTAGCTCCCGCCGCGCGCTACTGCCGGGCAAAGCAGCGATCCCTCTCCCACCCCTCGGCTGTGCCCTTACAAGGCCGGGCGGTCAAATCCCCGACTCGAGAAGGCAGTGCGCTTCATTCGGCCAGGACCCATCCCGGCCACCGCCTCGCCATTAATGGGGCGCCCGGCGTGGTCGATGCCATATATGGAGAGGTTCTTATGCGACTCCATATGCAGAGCGGCGTGTGCGGAGGAGGAGGTACCGCTTGGGTATAAAAGGGAGCGCAGGGTTACCTCGGCCTCCAGTCCTACGCTCGAGGAACATAGCGAAGAATTTCAGCCTTGCACGGGTAAGCATCAGGACCACCTGGCATCAGCAGCAGCAAACAGCCAGGCAGAAGCGACTTGGATCTAACGCAGTGGCAAATGTCACGCAACGCAAGTTCAGTTCATGAGCCGTGGAAACTTTGCGCAGCCGTGTCTCGGGATGGGAGCGCTACAGAAGAGGGGAGCGAGTTGTGAAGAGATGTGAATAGGAGGGTGTTGTTATAGGAGGGTCAGAGACAAAGTTGTAATTATTTTGTAGTTAATATATCACTATGAGCCTCAACGATCTTAAGTAATGGTGACACGTGGCAATTGTGGCGGCAGGCAGTCAATTCTTAAGTTGGGAGAGAAAAAAACGCGATGCCTAAATATTGGACATTACAAGGGAGTGAATGGAAATATTTACAGACAACGGCATCGATAATTTTAAAGCGAAGATCATTTCTAAGGAGGTGTTAAGCAGCTTTATTCAATTGGAACTGTGCACCCAGGAGGACCTTACTATAGCAGTGATTGCATTTCCTTAAGAAGGCGAACTAACAAGAGCACAGTGGAAACAATACAAATCACGTTAGATTGAAAAACAAACTCTTAGTTGGAGTTCTTCAAAAGATTTAGTGGAAATTTTTAAAATGATAGCTTTAAAGTAAAATAACGTAGAAATATACGAGCATAAACTTACATCGAGAGCTCACATCAGTAAAGGGCAGTGTAGACAAACAGATTATATACTTTTAATTTGGCATGCGCTTCTTAGAGACAAAATCCAGATTTTGTTTTATTAGATCGGGGAAGTTTTAAATCCAAGTTGGTCGCCCTTCTCTGCGGTCAGTATCGGGGAATCAACCACGCAGATTTCAGTGATGTGAAATTCAAAGTGCTTGGGATGGGTGCTAGTTAATTCAAACAACACTGATAGTTCGAATAAGGAAGTGCGCATTTACGTGGATCTAACTAACTCGTGGGTTTAGGGAAATCACATCAGTTAAAACACAAAAAGCCAGGAAGTGAATAACAGAACATATTAATGGGATCTCAGTCAAGTAGCGAGCTTCAATTCCGGTTATTTGTCGATTTGGGCCATCGTTATCGACGGGGGCTAGTACAACGTTCTGAGAAGCAAGCGGGATATGCCCTATGAATAGACCGACCTGCGCCATGAGAATGAAGGATTTCTACCTCTCCCAACGAATGCGAACACCTGCGGATCTCTCGCCGAGGGGGGGTCGTCGATGGGGACACAGCAGCACCGAGCCGCAATAACGCGAACCGCTCTCTCGCTCTCCCCACCACCCTCTACCCCCCCTGCAGCGAATTGAAGGAAACAAGAAACACAAGCAACCATGTGTGACGACGAGGAGACCACCGCGCTCGTGTGCGACAATGGCTCGGGGCTGTGCAAGGCTGGCTTCGCCGGAGACGACGCCCCACGCGCCGTCTTCCCCTCCATCGTAGGGCGACCCCGCCACCAGGTAAGGGGTGCCCCCACCCCCACACCCCACTCCCCCCCCCCCCACTACTCCTCTCCATACACCCTCTACCCCCCACACACACACCTGTCACTCAGACGTGCGTAGGAGGAAGAACCCACGCACTTCGGCATGCGGCGGCGGGGGGGCATTAGGGGACAACGATTGATTTGGTTTCGCCGGATGTGTTTTTTGAGAAAGCGACCAATTGGGGGAATTCGCCAAGGCCCGAGGGGGCTTTAAATTCGTGCGTTGGCTTGAAGTGAAGTGCTTGCGAAAGTTGGGCGGACACGTGGGGCAAACTCTGCGAAAGTCAGCTAAATTGGCGGGTGTCTGACGAGTCTACGGAAAATTCAGTTTCCGCTAACAAACGGATGAGGTCGTAGAAGTCGGAAGAAGCTGGCAGCAGCGAGGCGATGTGGTTTCAGAGTTACATTAAAATCACCACCTAAAGCGGCGGACAATTTGTCCATCAACTATTCACACGCGCGCGCTCAAACACACACACGCCGATTCAGGGTCTACGAGCGATTAGGCACGAGCCAAAAGCTTACCCGTAATTGCACGTGCGCGCATTCTTGAACGCCAACGCCGTTTCAACTCTTCTGACCCCGTGAATTAGCACAGTGGGCGTTCTGCTGTTACTCCGGCGCGGCTCCGTTGACGCCCGTGTGCAGAATCTCACATTTCAACCCGAAGAAAAATGTGAAATCGCTCACGTGCCTAGGGAGTTTCGGGCCCTAATAAGGACGGGGTGAAAGGGGGTCACTAAATTTAGCCGCGGGTTCCACCTCCGTGGATCGGCCTGTCCCTCCAGCACGCACTGTAGCCCGAGAATAGACTCGACGCCTGGGCAGCCTGGATCTTAGAATGGCGACTGCTGACTACGCAGCCACTCTCACTCGACGGCAATCCGACACCCAGCCCAGCAGCCGCGTTGCAATGGCATTCACTTATACAGCAAACGCCACACGGGTCGTGATCGAGAGAAGGTGTCCTGCGTTTAGAAAAAAACAGGCTGTTTCGTCAATTTCGTTTTTTGTATGAATATTTTGCGCATAACGTGGAAACCGGAATTCCCGGAGAAACCCCACCACGCAGACGCGAGGAGATATCGGTCAAGGACCCACTTGCTGGTTTCACCATCTCCCAGCAATGCGACTCGTAGAAGTCGAGAAGGTTTTGGAGTTTCACAAATCCCAGCGTGACCCACCAACCCCGATCCGCCAAGGCGCCGGACCACACGCGTTGGTGTTCGCGACACCGACACTGAGACGAGGCACGTCCTGACGCGCCACGCGCTCGCCTCGCCACTAATCACGCGCGTCCTCCGCGTGTCTGTGCCCCAACAGGGAGTCATGGTGGGTATGGGTCAGAAGGACTCGTACGTAGGCGACGAGGCGCAGAGCAAGCGCGGTATCCTCACCCTCAAGTACCCCATCGAGCACGGCATCATCACCAACTGGGACGACATGGAGAAGATCTGGCACCACACCTTCTACAACGAGCTGCGCGTGGCCCCCGAGGAGCACCCCACCCTGCTCACAGAGGCCCCCCTCAACCCCAAGGCCAATCGTGAAAAGATGACCCAGATCATGTTTGAGACCTTCAACGTGCCCGCCATGTACGTGGCCATCCAGGCCGTGCTGTCCCTGTACGCTTCCGGCCGTACCACCGGTGAGATCACGTGAAACACACTGACTTCTACATTCACACACCCACACTCGCAACATAGATGCCCCACGTCTTTCAGTATAACGGCAAAGATCCCACGTACAGTATTTCAGTATCATAGACTGTTGGGGCAAAGTGCTGTGAGCGAGCACCTGCTACGGCTCAGGGGCGGGATTCGTTCGCCCGGACGTCTTCGTCTCCCCGGTCCTGATTTTCACATCACTGAACCTGGGCACTCGTTTTTAAGGCCGCGCCGACCTCGGTGATGCTCAGCCTAGATTGCTTCAGGGATCGCTTGCCACTCAGGAAAATCGAGACCCAGGGCTGGAACCCTAAAAGTCGGGCTTGTAGCGCATTGCGTGAAAGCACTGCGCCACCGAAACAAAGACAAAGATGTCCCACGTAGCCTTCACTGGACTCTTGCAGCAAGTGCTGTTGGCGAGCACCTATAGAGGGCCGGCATGGCGCACGAGGTGGGGGTGGAGGAGGGGGCTGGGGGGGGGGGGTATTGCGGCAACTCACTGACGCGCAGCCTGCGGCACGAGCCCTGCACGCGCACAACGCGACTCGGGACTGACCGCTCGTGACCCCTTCCCGCCCGCAGGCATCGTGCTGGACTCCGGTGACGGTGTAACCCACAACGTGCCCATCTACGAGGGTTACGCGCTGCCCCACGCCATCATGCGCCTTGACCTGGCCGGTCGCGACCTCACCGACTACCTGATGAAGATCCTCACAGAGCGTGGCTACTCTTTCGTGACCACAGGTGAGCCGCTCGTCGTCGTCGTCGTCAGAACTCCCCCGCAGAACACGCGACCATTTTTCGGGGTGTTCGACTCCCCGGCTCGGGAGAGACCGCCGTTGCGAGTCGCCTAACCGCGGAGTTGTGCGCGCGCGTTCCCCCCCCGCAGCCGAGCGTGAGATCGTGCGTGACATCAAGGAGAAGCTTTGCTACGTGGCTCTGGACTTCGAGAACGAGATGGCGACCGCCGCCACCTCCTCCTCTCTGGAGAAGAGCTACGAGCTTCCCGACGGCCAGGTCATCACCATCGGCAACGAGCGCTTCCGCTGCCCCGAGACGCTCTTCCAGCCCTCATTCATCGGTGAGTGCGACGGGATCGTGGCACCCGCAGGACCACGACGTGCGGAGGCGTTTCGCGCAGCAGCGGATGGAAAGACGAAGGCTCGGGAGTGACGACGTTCAATAAACTCGCTTTCCCACCCGTCTCACAGGCATGGAGTCCGCGGGTATCCATGAGACCACCTACAACTCCATCATGAAGTGCGACATCGACATCCGCAAGGACCTGTACGCCAACAACGTGCTGTCCGGTGGCACCACCATGTACCCGGGTATCGCTGACCGCATGCAGAAGGAGATCACCGCCCTGGCGCCCAGCACCATGAAGATCAAGGTGAGTCTGAGGCCACCCACGCGACAAATGTCTACGACGCATCGGTCAGCTCACGCGCGCACGTTCGTGACGAGCTGCACAAAAAAATATACAAAAGTGTTCCGAGTCGCAGGGTTAAGATTCGCAGACATCTGAATGCAATGCTGCACTGCCATCTGTTGGATGCGCACGGCTTCTTCTCGTCAATGACCGCCTTTTCTCTTTCATCCTCCTCCTCCTCCTCCCCGTGTTCCCGTGACAGATCATCGCTCCTCCCGAGCGCAAGTACTCCGTCTGGATCGGAGGCTCCATCCTGGCGTCGCTGTCCACCTTCCAGCAGATGTGGATCACCAAGCAGGAGTACGACGAGGCAGGGCCCTCCATCGTCCACCGCAAGTGCTTCTAAAAGTATCGGTGGCCCAACGAGAACCCACGTGTGGACCCTCATGGTCCGCGGATCCAAGAGCGGGGAGAAATGCATGTTGACAAGCTACAGAATTTTGATGAGCCCTCTGTGCCCCCCCCCTCCCCTCCGTGCCCCCCCCCCCCCACAACCAATCCCACACATAACATCATCTCGGCGTCCAAAGCATTCATCGCATCTCGTCTCAAACCAGCGTCCCAACGTGACTGTTACCTGTAAAGTTTCGCTTTTATTTTGTGTGCTATTTATAAATGTGTACAGCTCTGTGTTTTGAGTAAAGTTCCCGACTTACATGTTTCACCGCAAGCCTCTTGTCGTGTCTGTGTGCTCGGGATGCTGTTGCGCTTTGTGTGACGCGCAGCAGCACAGCCACCATAGCTGTCCACAGATATTGGGAGGCGATCATTTGCAATCGGCTGTCGCCAACCGATCAGTCCCGTTCGTCAAAATGAGCATCGTAGTGAATTCATATACTGTAGATATTGATACAGACGAATCCTGATTTTATTTTATTGGACCGAAAATGACCCCAATAAAGGTCAGCGGGGGGCAATGGCATTGGTTGGTCGACATGAGCCACCCGTGAAGAGATAACGCGCTTGCTCGAGGGACTCGCAGAGGGTCAACATCTTGAAACATTACACAGCGGTAACGGCGATAACCCCACGGGACTTCCAAATGACTTTCCATCGACCTCATCACGGCGTGTTCGCCGTACTTTATGCGAGGCGTCGTCACTGCCACAACATCACGAGAGGGCATCTTAAAAGTCACTTTATTGTCGATATTAACAAATCTTCAAACGTGTGTGGTAGCCGGCCCCTCCACCCGCCGCCCCCTCTCGGCACACACAATCTTGGTTTATAGCTACAAGTGTTGTGGGTTTACTCTTCAACACACCGGTGTGCTGAATTAGTAACTAATTGGCAAGTTGTGTTTACGTGACAAACCTTACTAATTGAATGTATCGGGTGGTGGTGGGTTTAACGACACATTTCATTTTACTCGATCTAACCCAAAAACAAACCTTTATTATGGATAATATTGGTCGTGAAAGCCTCCCACGTGTTCAACTACAAGGGAGGAGCTGGCTGTTCTTTGTCTGGCCGCATCCTTAATGCGTTGCACCATGCAGGCAGCCTAGCCATGAGGCATTTAAAATACAGGTCGTGGTCACAGCTGGATCCCACTGCACCTGCTGGACCACACCTTACCACCCACCCGTCTTCGTCGAGAAAACATCGTCTTGTAACCGACAACGCATTCGAATATTTAACCTCTATCCCACACTTGGCTGTGGCCCATCTTACACAGGCTGCTGTGATAACGCCGTCAGCCCAGTGAGCGTGCCGATGTTGGGGCAATGTGGCCGGTTTCCTGTGGCCCAGTCTTTCGTGTGTAACGGGACGTTTTTGGCACGCACGTTTTTTTTAACTCTTCTCAACAAGATAACGTTTCGGGTGAATGGGCCTCTTTCAGAGGAGGGAGTGGACAAGTTGCAGGTGCCACATGCGGACCTAGGCAGGCAGGACGGGATATCGGGTCAAAACGCCATGCGTCCAGTCGCGTCACTCATTCGCAAACGACAAGTTCCTCATCCAACATCATCCTTCCCGCTCGCAAATTGATTCATCGGGCTGTTTATCGCTTCGCCTGGGGAATAATGTGTCCGTCTAAACGAGGGCATTTCTCGTGTTTTAACGAGAAAACCAAAACCACTTGCATTAATTTCCACAACAGCTCACCGCACTGCTCAACAACACAAACGGCACACAAGTGTGTAGCTTTGTGTTAACATTGGCAACGAAATGCTTTACCAGAAAAAAGTTCATTAATGGAAAACGGACAGAAAAAACCCCCACAATACATCTGCCATGGTTTCTGTATCGGCTCTCCACCAGGGACGTGCGGTCAGGGGAGGCAGGGGAGGCAGAGCCTCACCTGTCATACGCCAATGAAAATAGCTGTTACGAAAAAAAAAGAATAATCAAATAAAATAAATATCAAGATTTTCCCACTGATCTGTGTTATTAATGTAATTTCTGTATGATTCCAATCATTTTTATAGTCAAAATCGGCAAATTTGCAGAGCTCTGCTGCAAATACAGGAAGAGACGAGAGGTGAGGCAGCGACGAGCTCAGCCTCCCCTCTGATTGCGCAACCCCTCAGTAACTGGATGGAGCGCGGGCAATAAGCGCGTGCCTGTTACTATCTCAGTATGTCACCAATGTAATGTTTGTAGACCCCTTCATTTCAAGTCCTCGCCTTCCATACTCCAGGTAACTTATTTCACGTACGTGTATCAAGATGTTTAGGCTCGCTTGTCTCGTCATGAAACTGCAATGAAAAAGCACCAGGGGAGGCAGCTATCACATCTGCCTCACTGAGGGGGACGTGTCTAACACGCCCCCCTCAGTGAGGACACGCCCCCTCAGTGAGGACACGCCCCCTCAGTGAGGCCACGCCCCCTCAGTGAGGCCACGCCCCCTCAGTGAGGACACGCCCCCTCAGTGAGGCCACGCCCCCTCAGTGAGACCACGCCTCCCTCAGTGAGGACACGCCCCCTCTGTGAGGCCACGCCCCCTCAGTGAGACCACGCCCCCTCTGTGAGGACACGCCCCCTCTGTGAGGACACGCCCCCTCTGTGAGGACACGCCCCCCAGTGAGACCACGCCCCTCAACGAGGACACGCCCCCTCAGTGAGGCCACGCCCCCCTCCGTGTGTGAATCTGGCTCTGATACTAGCCAGTGCCTCCCCAGCCATTGACCTCACCGCACGTCACTGCTCTCCACACGTGCGCTTGGCCATCGGACGTTATTCATGGAGTTGAGAATAATGGGGAATGTAACGTTTCAAAACCACGCAACGGGAGAGGGGAGGAGCGCTCTTTGGTACGTCACACGTGGAGGCGTAAACCGCGGGCGGCAGGAATGAAGCGCCACGCGCACGGATCTGCAAAGACGAAATCTTTTAGCGCCGGTTTATTGTTCTGTCGCCAGGTTTTAGCCAACCCCGAGCAGTGCCGGACTAAGATAGCGCGGGGCCTGTAGCATCATGTTATAAAGGGGACCTAATTTTTTTTTTAAACACGTAAATATAAAAACAAATATATTTTAACTTGCATAGTAAAGTAACTGTATTTTTTTTATTTGCTATACAGCCAGATAATACGACAAATCGCTAACCTTAAACACCGAGTCGTTCATAAAAGTTGAAGGCGGTATAGCACTATAGTAACAGGGCAAGTGCAGAATCACTGAACCGGAATTGATAGCTTGAAAGCATTTAGCGCGGGGCCCTTGAAAGTGCGGGGCCCGTAGCATATGTAGCTACTTGTGCTATTCAGACAACCCGGCACTGACCCCGAGGAGTACATGCATTCGTCCCGTTTTCTGCGGAGTAAGTCCCTCTACTCAGAGCTACGCGACTTTATAATGCAATTTCGTTAACATTGGATCACCTCTACGAAACTACACGCCAACTCTGCTGACGCGCTCTCGTCGTGACCAGCAGACCACCAGCATTGCCATTATCACCTTTAAAATATTGCTGCCATACCCAAGAATATTATCTTCACGAGAATGATCGTGCCCCATCCCACTGTTGACACAGACAGACGGGAGAGCCAATCCATAGACGGCGGGTCTCGTTGCTCCATCTCTACACGAGACGTGCTCCCGGGCGCGTTGTCGCCTTAGCTGGCACTTTGCGTCTTTATTCGCGACTTACCGCTCAGGATCCCCTTCCGTGAGGTGTTGTATAAATTAATTAAAACTAGAAACGTTTTTATTTTATTTTACCAGGTAAGGCCCACTTGAACTATCGAGTTTTTGTTCAAAAGCGATCTGCCATCACAAATTATAGCTCAACGAAGTGCCTTATCATGTGGACATTAATCGCAGCCAAATAATCTGAACGCACCTTTCTAAATATGCAAACTCCAAATAAACAGGCGTCAGTGTTGGGGTCGAACCCAGGAACCTCCTGTATACGAGACGAGGTAGTTAAGATCTCGCCACTGTTGGCATCGAGTCAGAAAGGTGTCAGTCACCTGCGTTAGTTCTCGAGTCCGTGCGACGCTCGTTCCGCCCCTCCGTACTAATTCGCGTGCTCTCGCTTCTTGCTCAGTTTTCTTCGTGAATGTCCAAAACGCGTCGCTAGGAGGCAGCGCACACGGATTAAACCGCTTTAATACCGCGCGCTGATGCCTCTGTTGCGATGGGATGTCTCGTCGTTCTCAGATTGAACTGATGAAAGAACTGTCTTTAAACGCGCGGGTGTATTGCTTCTCATCGTCCGCCTCCCCCGAGGACACATGCAACTTTCGAGCCAACGTTAGACCAAACTTTGGTTCAACGTCGATTTAATTTGATGTTTCGTGACACGCCAAACGAGATTGCGCCCCACGGCGTGCGTGAGACGAATTCAACTACCACCCGGCAGAGGGCGATGCCGGACCGCAAATGGCACACGTGGGTGAACGGTGAGCTCCTCCGGCAGGCTGCGTTGGATTATGTCATGGAGCCCGCATGCCCAGTCATCGCATGCCTAAACAGCTTTCGTTCGGCCAGATATAGGGGGCTTAACGGGTGCGGCACGGGCTACAGAAGAGATGGAGTGATGTGGTACAAGAGGATGTGGAGGTGAGTGGACTTGCCGATGACTGGTACCAGCCGTGTCAAGATCGGCCTCTGTGGAGGAGGCTCGTGAAGGACGCTACTGGGCAGTTGGAGGCAGTCGCCCTCCAACAACAACGGAGGGCGGAGGAGCGCCGCTCACAACAACGAGCGGAGCGCCGGGTGGCTAAAGCACAGCAAGTTGGCACAATAGGGGGCACAGGTGGTGCATCAGCCACTCATCTCAGTCAGTCGACCCGTAGCACCTGGGTCTGCCCCGTGACCTCCTGCCGGCGGGCGTTCGACCCTTCGCGGGTCCTCAACGTGCACATAGCCTGGCACAAGCGACGTGGTGACGTCACCGCCACTTAGTGGCGAATGGCGGTTGTTGGTGCAGATCTAGTCCGAGAAGTGAAGTCGTGCGAATCGAGGAACACGGTCGCCTTCCCAGTCGTCACGACCCCAACAAACGTCCCTCGTCATCGCTTGAAGTCACGTAACAACCCTTTGCACTCGTGAGATTAACCGTAATCAATGTGTTTCAACCCCCCCACCCCCTCCCCCGATGAAGCCTGGAGAACCGAATGGAGTTCAATAGAGGTCACCGACAAACACCTCGTTGTGAGAGACCCAACGCAAAAGATGCCTGGGTTTGATCTTCCACGAAGCTCATGGTCCACGTCACATCGCATTCGCGCAAACCATGGCAGACGCGGATACCTGGTGCACAAACGAAACATTCTGGACGCTCCAGGAGTGGTGCGACTGTTGGTCATTCAGAGCAGACCGTGCAACGGGCAACGACGCAATGCGCCGATCCACAAGTACGAAAGAGACGTCGCAGCGATGACACTCCGCTGCTCCTGACGTTGACGAGGCCAACGCTGTTGGCGATGATCACAGCGGTCGTGGTGCAGTGCGGATCGGTGGTGTGCAGTGGTTAGCGCGCTGCGCTACGAATCACGGCGACCCGCGTTCGATTCCCGCTCATGACCAACATCAGTGACGAACACCCGAAAGCTATCCTGAGCGTGGTGCGGTGTGTAGTTAAACATCGACAGAGGGGAGACAAAGGCGGCCGCGCGTGGTGCTAGCCACCCACCCCCCTCGCGTGCCGTTCCAGCCTTCATGATGTGCTCGCGAACAGCACTTGCCCCCCAAAGTCTGTTGAGGCTGTACGGGGGATCTTTGTCTTTGTCCAGGAAACGCAACGCAAGGAGCCGGCGTGTCCGAGCAACCCAGGCCAGTAACTGATGACATTCGGTCGACGCATCTATCCGCTCGGTGTTGCCAACTTCACTGTTACTGGCCGCAGACACTTTACACGTTGAGCCGTTGGAGATGTGGAGCACCGCGTGCACTCTTCAAGCGGAGATTCAGAGTTGGGTGCCACGGCTTATAGCCAGCATGAGAGGCGAGTGAATAAAACACAACGCGAACATTGGGGCCTCTCTCTTCAACTCCCAGCGTGGCAAGGTGCGGCCAATGAACCCCTCCCCCCCATGGTATGGGAACGCCTTCATGCAGCAGTGGATTGACCATGGAGGGCTAGCAACCGGGACTGTTATTTATGATTTATTTCCAAGGTATTGTATGTGTTTTCCGATGCGTAACAGGGTTGGTCCAGACATCTTGTGACCCCCACTTTTCATTCTCTGAAAGTTTTTTTTTACAGAAATTAATACTCAAAAGTTAAATGGTTGGTGGTCAATAAATTGGGGGGGGGGGGGGGTCACAACATATCTGGAGCACACTGTACAGTACTCGCGAGCACACGCTGTTTTCCAATGAAGGGAACGCGAACATGAGATGGGGCTACTCTTCATATCTGGCCAGCCTGGTCACAACACAGGAAAGGGCTGGGTTGCCGAGGTCAATGTTTTCCAGTCCCACCTAGATTTTACTCATAGTCCGGGAAATAATACAAAGCCACGTGTCCTGTGACTGCGAGTGCCACGTGTGTGTGTCTCTGTGTGTGCTCAACAGACGCATGCACAACAGTCAATAGCTTATGTCACTGGAGCGTTTTAAGCGGTGCAAGCTATAATCAGTGTGTGTGTGTGCACGCTGGTTTCGTTGTGTGTGTTTACGCTAAACTGCTGTGAAACTATATATTTTTTTATTTTACCAGGTAAGGCTCACTGAGCTATATAGCTAGTTTTCAGAAGCGTTACCTGGCCACAAATGATAGCTCAACAAAGTGGCTTATCACGTGGAAATGCATAGCAGCCAAATACTCTAAACGCACGTTGATTATACATGTGGAGGGAAAAACCGGAGGACCCGGAGAAAAATCCACGCCACCACGGGGAGAACATGCAAACTCCAAATATATAGGCGTCAAGGTCGGGATCGAATCCACGACCTCCTTTATACCAGCCGAGGTAGTTAACATTTCAACACCGTAGTGCACACCACACACACAACGCACACCACACACACAACACACACACACAACGCACACCACACACACACACACAACGCACACCACACACAACGCAGACCACACACAAACACAACGCACACCACACAACGCACACACAACGCACACCACACACACACACAACGCACACCACACACACACAACGCACACCACACACACAACGCACACCACACACACACAGCGCACACCACAGACACAACGCACACATACAATGCACACCACACACACACACAACGCACACCACACACACAACGCACACCACAGACACACACACAACGCACACCACACACACAACGCACACCACACACACAACGCACACCACACACACAACGCACACCACACACACACAACGCACACCACAGACACAACGCACACACACACACAACGCACACCACACACACCGCACACCACACACACACAACGCACACCACACACACACAACGCACACCACAGACACACACACAACGCACACCACACACACAACGCACACCACACACACACAACGCACCCACACACACACACAACGCACACCACACACACACACAACGCACACCACACACACACACAACGCACACCACACATACACACAACGCACACCACACACACACAACGCACACCACACACACACAACGCACACCACAGACACAACGCACACACACACAATGCACACCACACACACACACAACGCACACCACACACACAACGCACACCACAGACACACACACACAACGCACACCACACACACACAACGCACACCACACACACAACGCACACCACACACACACAACGCACACCACAGACACAACGCACACACACACACAACGCACACCACACACACCGCACACCACACACACACAACGCACACCACAGACACACACACAACGCACACCACACACACACAACGCACACCACACACACACACAACGCACACCACACACACACACAACGCACACCACACACACACACAACGCACACCACACATACACACAACGCACACCAGCCACCCTCAGTGCATGTGCACGAGGTCGCTCGCGCAATGAAGCAGCACGAACCAGTAACGACGATTACAAACGTGCAGCCCCGTGGGTGTCAATCCACTGCCGGATGAAGCTCCTCTCTCTCCACGTGGTGGCAGTTATGGGGGTGGTTTGACCATACTTCACCAATTTGTCAACACGGGTTGGTGGTGAAGGTGGTTATGGGGGGAGGGGGGGGTGGATACAGGACCCATTCAAGATATCACTCACCACCGCTGTTAGCCATCATTAGTAGTTCAACTCAATATGCACGTGTTGAAAAAAACAAACGTGAATCGTCGCGTTGAAGTAACACGCGGCGCGTTAAATTCCAGGGGAACTGCCCCTCTGCAACTCTGCATGGAACAAGGAGAGAGGACGGGGTAAAATATCGCCAGTGGGACGGGGGTAGGGGGGGGGGTCGAGTCTCTCCGACAGGAGCCAACGTGCATCGAGTGAGCTGGGGGGTGGGTGCGGGGGTGGGGCGAGGTTGCGGCCAGGGTTAAATGCTTCGGCCACTTCACCGGCGGCACGCCTCCACCACCGCCGTGGCTCACGTAACGCGAGTGAGTGACGTTAATTTGCATGCGCCAAGGCAGATACGATCACAATACTGACACGGCGTTAATTAACGAATGAGCCCGAGCCAGGCAGGGAAAAACAAGGACGCGGCGAAATGCTGTTGCGCTCTGCCGCGGATTCAGGGTTTGTTTTTTATTTCAAGAAGATGAATCCCATTCTCTCAATGACCCGTAATCCCGTTTCCCCAGGCCACGGGGCTTTGTCGCGATATTAATATCAAATATTCACAATGAGAAGTGTGCGGTTCTCAGACACTGCTGTTGGTGTTGTAGCCCATAAGTCAGGGTTTCCCAAGCTCCAGTCCCACCACCACGCAACGTACCAATTTACATCCCATTCGAGAACAAGTCCTTCCACACTGCACGCGCCCGATGATTGTTAACTACGTCCCACGTGACGCGCTAAGCAATTAACGCTGTCGTCGTCACGTGGGACACGTGCACGCGCACGCTGGGAGCTCAATCTTAATTTTAATCGTCTCTAATTACGCAGACAGCGTTAATTGCTTAGCGAATGCCACATTCCCCATGGTGAGTGTTTCATCTCTCCACAGGACAACTCACTGCTGATCTCCCACAAAGGGGTACTGATTGTATGATTTTAATGACCCTGGAGGGGGCTGTGGGCCGAACTGACTCCCGACCAGCATGAGAACTCGCTCCGTCCTGATAGCGAGTTGCACGATCTGCCCCAGCGCCACGCGGATGGAACGATTTGCGTTGAAAAATGTTCCCATCTTTAAATGGCTGGCCGACTGGCGTATTAAGCCATTTTCTGTTTCCATTTATATTTGTATTGCTGCCGTCCCTGACCCAGAGCCTCTATCGCCCAGATCTGTGATGTCATAATTTCTGTTGACACCTCCACGACAGCACGGAGATGCCGCGATTGCCAGCAGAGCCGTGGCCCCGCATCGCCGCAAGTGCCCGCTCAACTTTGTTAACATCTGCAACTGCTTTGTTGGCCCCTTGTGTATGTTAGAGTGGAGAAAAAAAAGTACAATGCTATCCCACTGATATCACGTATCACCGTTATTATGACGAACGTCCCTCATGATAGCATTACACAAAGACGAATGCTCTTTTGAAATTTCAGAGCGTAAGCCGTGCGTAAAATGCTTTACTTCGCGTTGAAATTAGTCTGTCTAAAACGCCTCAACGTCAAAGTAAAAACTCAACACAATCGTCCATAGCGCTGCCTTAAAAGTGAACGTCTATAGAAGGTGGCATTTCGGGCAATCGCCCTTTCCTCGCAGCACGTAGAGAGGCCGTAGAGGTCAACTTCGATGTTTCAGCACTGTAATTTAACACTTTGATACTTAATCAGAAAACATTGCGACTGAGCTACGGTTCATACACACCGCAGTGGTACGATAATCGCAGCCAATGCGTCAGAACGATTAAAACGAAATAGATTATTCAAACATTATTTGCAATTCTCTTCCGATTGCTATCCCGATGGTGCTATTGGCATCATGTCCATGAGATGAAGTATCCATTGCTATCTCTCACATACGGAGCAGTGCATCCCTTCTTGTTAGAGAAAGGCCCGTGGAAGTGGATGTCACGGAGCTACAAAGGAGAGCGCTTCGTGAGACCTCTGGTTTGCGCAACAGAGGTCAGCACTTACCCATCCACTCTGCCACACGAGTAACATTTGCTTTGACCGACGGCCAAACCAATATTTTACATTCTCAGGAGGTGGCATTTATCATCAGGTGGTGATGATTGCTTGTGTTGCAGTCGAAACGTCGTGAGAATTTTTATTGTTTTATATTTATATTATTTGATTATTTCCCTTCTACGTGACTTTACCGAAAGAACCAAGAGTATGAATCCCTGCAGTCACGAAAGCTTTAAATCAAAATTTAGGTGGCATTTAGTTTAATAATTCGTGCAGAACCAAATGTAGCATCATTGTTCTTTGTGTGTGTGCCATCAATGGTGACAGGGATGAGACCATCAACTCACAAACACTTCAGAACCCGCTTAAATCACGTGCGGCGTTGCCTGGATTCAAACCCCAGGATCTCAGCTTGCGATACCACCTCAGCGCTCTGATCTACAAAAATGGGTAGAAAAAAATTAACCCGTAAAAACAAAGTTTTTCACTATAAATCCTTTATATGCGTGGCGGCTAGAGTCCTCTCGTCCTCTGGCTTGAGATGGCTGCCACCTATGGGTCAGATGATTGCCTGCCACCATTAAGCAATTGGTAATTAAATATAAAAAAAAATCCTAAAAAGTGTAAAATTTTGGAAAAAAAATTTCACGAAAATAAATTGTCACGCACAACGAGTCTGTGTGCAAAATGTCAGCTCGATTGGATCACGGGAAGTTGGTTAAAAAACGACCGAAAGATTTGCACGGTCGTAAGCGCGCAAGCAAGCAAGTGAACTTAATATAAAGGATTTAAAAAAGAAAGGGATTGTAAGAAAAAAATCCACAAAGTAGAAATGATTTGGTTAGAGAGAAAGAGAGAGAGAGAACACCAGCGGGCCATGAAATATGCATGCGCAAGCACAATGATAAATAAGCATTTCGTGCCAGCACGACACTTCCACAGAACTGCAGCAGGCACTCACGCGACGCGTCAACAAACGCGGGCGCGCTCGTCTCTTCTGCGCTGACCCTGGCGGGGAATTGTTTTCAGAGGAGCGATCGCAACGTGCTTCTCATTATCGCGATGGAATCCGACACCCGCCGAGGTCCGCGAGAGATGGGTTCGTGACGCCGAGGGATGCGAATTTCTCGTACGAGACGGAATTCTGAATTTGCGTTTTGGCGACGTCTTGTTATAAAAAAGCCGTTTCAGATGATTTACTTTGCAAGAGCTTGCGATGTTTATTTATGCTCGATAAAGCTTGCTTTAAGTGCACTGTATATCACTGGAAATGTGGATTCTAAAAAACATTCTAGAGCCCTTTAAGACTAACAACGAACGACATGTCTTTCGGCAGGAGTGGCTTTCAGCCAGTACATTTTAAAAGGTGAATGTATTTATGTGCACGTAATCACTTGACTATGACACCTACTGTAATCGCAAGCACACACGACTCTCCATATCACGAGCAGACTGTTTAAGTGTAAAAAAAAAACACATTTAAAAGTTTCAATATTCTGCACAAGATCTCAAGAAATAAATTATGTTCAGCGCAACAATGCATTTCCTGTGAGCGGAGCACAAACTACACCCCCACAATGAAATCAGAACCACACAACAGCATTCTGGGCAGCGAGCGTCATGCGGCAGGCCTTCCGCCACACTGACCGTTAAAAAAAACACACACACAATCGCAATTGTTAGCAGACCGTAATAAGTTGCAGGCCTTGTGTTTTTGTAACAGTTTCGCAAATTGTATTTCACAGCCGCCTGCCAAGCCAACCACCCAACGGGCACTGGGGAAGCGCGGCGATTCGCCAGAATCAGAATCACAATATTTATTGAGACTGTAGGAATCCGATGAGTTGTAAATATCTTTTGCACAGATGTCCAGCAAGGGCGAGTTAGAGCGTTACTTCAACAAACAATAAACGCGATAGAAGTGTAAAGCATAGGAAAGGTAAGCGAATTGCGATATTTTTTTTTACAAATAAAATAAAACTTTTTTTATTTTACCAGATAAATCCCACTGAGCTATTAGCTTATTTTTTTTAGAAACGACCTGGCCACAAATGATAGCTCAACGAAGTGGTCTATCATGTGAAAATGTATCGCAGCCAAATACTCTGAACGCATGTTTAAAAATGTGGAGGGAAAAGCGATTCGCCGAACGAAAACCAGCGGACGTTCTCGGCGGAGTTGGCCCAAAGGAGGCTCTGGGGACAGCTTCGTCGCGGTGGCCTTCCCGTGGGCTGGCGCTGCTCCACATTCCCTTCGTCTGGACGACACCTGCGGACGGGACGACGCAGGGACACGCGGTCTCACGCTCCGGATCGCGTTGGGGCCCGAAGCGTCGGCGCGCAGCGTCGAGGGCGCTTCCTTTCTCACCGGATATTTGTTTTGTGTCATCGGTCGACTGGAGCAGAGGCACAGCCACGGCGAGAGGGTGTTACTGGATGTGGTGTGTCGGTTGCGGAAATATCTCCAGGGTTGACAAACCCGACAAGGCCCGGCTGCAATTGGCGAACACCTTCACGGAAGCTCCTGCATTGAGGCATAAGATCAGCTGCCGAGATTCAACACCCTTCTTCCCAAGGGAAATGCGACTCATCATTGTTATGGTGAGACGACTCATCTTTACCTTTTCACATATTAGTTGTCCTTATAATTGCCACTTCCCCATGCAGGTCTTAACACCGGAATCAAACTGAGGCCTCCTCGTGTGAACGGTGTCACAGGATCCTAAAAACTTTTGCAGCAGATGGAACACATTTGTAACTCTGCAAAAATCACCGCCGATTATGGGAATTACTTGCGAAAATAACTTTAATTTGATGATGATTAGCAACGTAACGTGCCTGGAGAGGACCGTTATCAATGGGTGCACGTTTACTCGCGATGGCATTTGAATCGTAATGACGATGGAACAAAAGCTAAAAATTCCACGAACGAATGATCATGGAGATGTGTATGCTGGGAATTACAATGAGATACGGAGGGAGGAATGCGTGGTCCGTGGGAATAAACATATACAGAAGAACCCCTCTTTAGGACCGCCCCTGTTAACGACGAATCGCTTAACGACGGGCCTCCATAGAGCCCAATGTGCTCGCTTGCCAACCATTCCCCATTTTAACGACAGTCTGTTGTAGGTACAATATATTTAAATTGATGCATTGATTAACCATGTCTCTTTTAATATTATGTGTTAAAACAAGGCGTAGCCATGGAGTCTACATTGGGGGGGACCAAATCTTCCAGGGGGTCTGGGGATCCCCCCCCCCCATAAAAAAATCTAAATCAAAATTGAAAAACTAATTTCCTGCCTAAAATATGAAAAAATTCACTAACATATGGGATAGACTTTTTATTTATTTTTAACAATAGTGTCTAATAGTGTATTGTATTACATTGCTCTGTTTTTTTTCTTTTTTTCCTTTTCTTGTTTCAATGTATGTAATGGCAGAGATTATGGATTAATAAAGTACGACCATAACCACAATCATATAAACAGAAATCTATTTTATGGGATGTGCCCCCCCCAATATCTATTATAATTACGGCCTTGGTTAAAAATGTTGTTAGTATCCATTGTTTAAATATGAAGTACGTTTTTTGGGTGAGAAGAGTAACTTTCGACGCTATCGGAATGAATTAAGCCGGTTTTCGTGGAACCAATCATCGTCGTTAAGAGGGGTTCTACTGTACTAGAAACCTCTGATTTAGAAAAACACGTGAGGGGGGGGGGGTTGCCAGCCAAAGGGGGGGGGGGTGGTGGGGGATCATGCACGAGAGGACAACCACCGTGGAAATTGAGCAATTATATATTTATTTATCATGATTCTTGCATCGCCCAGACTTTCAGGAGGGTTCCTGCCAAGTTAATTTTTTTCAGTAGGGGGCAATGTTTCATTCGTGTAATCCCAATGGATTCATTCGCAGGTATTTATTTCAGCACTGGGATGTCTTGGCCATTACCAGTTATGTCGTGCGTCTGTTTTCTAACCCGTTGGAGGACACTGGAAAATCCAAAGGAATCCCGTGCGGAACAAGGGGAGAACATAAGAACGCCACACAGAAAGGCGCCCAAGTCGGGATTTGAACCCAGGTCCTCCTTAGCTGTGCGGTACAAGTGCAGGGATAGTGCAGAGAGAGAGGCAGGGTGCGTGGTGGGGAGACAGCGCGAGTGCAGGGACAGCGCGTTGTCACGAGGGATCATTACAGAAGGGAACCATCGGGGAAGATCGGGATCGGCCGAGACGATTCCAGAAAGGGGGCGTGGCCGGGGGGCGGGGCGAGGCCACGCGGAGGGGGGGGGGTATATAAGGCGGTGGGCGAGGGGGCTCGGGGCTGTCGTGGGATCGGGGTCGACTGTCTCCACGCCTTCGCTGTCTTTGCGTCGTCGCTACTTGCGAGTTTTCCTAGCCCAAGTGTCTGTTTGTTATTCCTAGCCCGAGTATCTGTAGGACGCGAGACCCAAGTTATCCGCGCGACGTGCCTTAATAAATAAATAACGACGACTACAGAAGTTGTCCGGGAGTCATTACACAAGTGTTGCACAATTGCACCACTGCCGCCCAAAACGACGAGTTCACGTACAGGCGCAATTGATGGCGACGGCTTGGGAAGACCTCCATTCAGCAGTGGATAGACCATGGCTGATTAAGATGATGATGATGATGTCCAGGTGCGCTGTGCAGGCGCGTGTCTGCCGTGTTCATCACGCACGGAGGGTGTTTGTTCGCGGCGTGGTGGTCACACAACGGGAGAGGCGCGACTTGAAATTCTGCACAATTATAACCGGCAGGCTCGCCCAGCAACGGTACTCCTAGAGACCTGCAGAGACACTCTTTAGTCTGGCAGCGTTGCTCCAGAGGCCCGCAGAGTCGCTGTGCAATAGCCCTTGCAGGTGCAGACGCAGCTGTGGTTTTGAAGTCGATGATGCTATTCTGCGCTCTCATGGCCCAGGCCAGCAGACCGCAAGTGTCCAAGAACTCACAAACAAAAAGCTGGCTGCAGGTTTTTTTTTATTTGGGAGCAATGTCTTTGGGTTCAGTTTGGTTGTTCCACTGCACTGTTATGAAAGCATTAGAGGCACATATATACACAGAGATCCCCCGTATAGTCTCGTGGGGCAAGTGCTGTTAGCGAGCACCTATGAAGGCCGGAACGGTACACGAAGGGGTGGGTGACCAGCACCACGTCTACCACACACACATACACACACACACATACACACACATACACACATGCATACACACACACACATACACACATGCATACACACATACACACATGCATACACACACACACCGACTGGAGAAGTTTCCCATTGCATTTGTTGCCGACGCAGCACTTTCAATATTGGCTCCTATGCAAGAATGTTCCATTTAATTGTGGTGTGACACTCGGAGGGCCTAAACCAGTGCAAAAACTAAAATGTTGAACGTGTATCCCACCCTACCCCCCACCTAAAAAAAATCTGCTTAGAAGTCCGCACGTGCATTTATTAATGTCAGCACTGCTACAATATTGCCAAAGTTAAAGTCACGAAGAAAAATTATTGTTTTTTTATTTACACGAACCGAGCTGTACTTCACTGGTCCAACAAATACATTTCTGTCCGGATTGTAAAATAAAAATAAACAACAACAACAGCCAAAACACGGCCGTGTTGTAATAGTTCAGCGGATTGTGCAATCGCCATGAATTAAGAAAAGACACAAAGGGAGCGGGCTCCATCACAACGCTAAGCGCCGCGAACCCCACCACGCCCGCTCTGTCATCACGCAACTCAAACAGAGATCCTCGCCGTGCACACAAACAGCCGGTGGGATTTGGGGGGGGGGGCCTGGAACGTTTAAGTTCGGCAAGGCGCAGCCAGCGAGCGGACACGCGCTTGCCGGAGTCTGTTTTGTTGTGTTCCACCTTCTGAGCAGATCGGTGGGATTGGAAGGCGGTGGGGTTTTTGGTGGGGAACTAAAAAAAAAACCAGAGGCGGCGACCCCGTCCGCACTCCACCACCGGGGCGATCGTCTACGAGCCGCTCATCTGAAGCCGATTACGGGCGCGGCACCGTGGCGGGGGGGGAGGCCGATCGAGTTACCCGCACAGGGAAGGGGGCTCATTAGTGGGCGAGACCCGCCGCCTTTCAAATGCGCCCATCTCCTTCCTTCCCCGCGACGCGTACGGTCAATTTCAAAGCTTGTTTCGGGAGGTTGAGATTCGTCAACTCGCGGCGTGCCCCAAGATTGACTGCTTCGACCGAGACGCCGCGACGGACGCGTTTCTGTGTTAAAATTCCGAAAGAGTTTTTATTTTTTTTATGGGGGTGGGGGGGCGGTGTGCACAACAACAACAACAACAACGTTCTGTGTGACAATGAAAAGTCTGCGGCGTGAGAGCGAGCGAGCGAGAGGAGCGACGGGTGGCCGTGCGATCGTGCCCGGCCGTGGCAGTCGCCTTGGTTTTGCCGGGACGGAGCGTCGTGGCATCACCCAAGTATAGCCTGAACAGACTGTTGGGGCAAGTGCTGTTAACGAGTAGCACCCTATGAAGCCCGGCACTGTGACACACGAGGGAGGGAGGTGGGGGGCAATTCCACGCTTGGCCACCTTGGTCACCCCAGTGGTGATGTTTAACACACGGCGCTAGGCAATCAATTGAGGCCGAGTCGACCTAGGGGAGGCCCAGGACCGGTTGACATAATCGCCACTTGAGTTGGCCGTGAGCTGGAATCGAACTCGGGTCGCCCGGTTCGTAGCGCAGCTCCAAAACGAGCGGTGTGCCCTCGCACGCAAGCCGCAGAGCGCTCGGTGTTGGCGGGAGGGGGGGGGTAATGGTTTCTTTGGGAAAGTGAAAATCGAGCCTGATGGAAGTGAATATTACAACGGGGTGACGGTGGGGGGGGGGGGGAGACCAAAAATAACCACCATAATTCATCACGACAATAGTCCAGGCGCATGTCAAGGAAACGAGAGCTTTAACCGGATAATCTTTACTCTGCATGCGACGCAAAGGGACATGAAATGCCGATGCATTCAGTGCATACATCGGGCAGAATTTTTTTCGTGTACGTTACGGGCTGCAAATACTCTGGGCTGAGGACTCCCCGGATTTTTTTTGTTAACGCTCGCGTGGGCCCCGGCTTCATCCGCTGATGTTTCACTGGCGTGCGAGTCGAGCTAAAACCAGCCGATGAGGACGATCTTACATTATCATGCAAATTTTTACTGGGCGGCCCTTTGATTCGTGGGAAAACCTCACCACCATCGCGGTCGCTGCCCACCACTTACATTAACATTGGCTGCTGACATTTGGGCTACGCTCATTTCAAACCTTTATAAACAGTTTACCTTTAGAAGTTAACCCCCTTTTCCTGATGACGAACGCTTGTGTTGCGATCGAAACGTCGAATTTTTTTGGTTTTTTCTTTGAACATATCTCCGTGACTTTACCGAAATACCCAAAGAATCCGAATTTTTAATTTGCATAGTAAATTGTATTTTTTCATTTGCTATACAGCCAGATAATACGACAAATCGCTAACCTTAAACACCCAGTCGTTCATACAAGTTGAAGGCAGTATAGTACTATAGTAATAGAGCAAGTGCAGAATCACTGAACCGGAATTGATAGCTTGAAAGCATTTAGCGCGGGGCCCTTGAAAGTGCGGGCCCGTAGCATCATGTGTAGCTACTTTTGCTACTCTGATAATCCGGCACTGCTTAGAAGTATTATTCACGTGATGGGCAAGGAACCAAACGGGATACATATTCTACTACAACGCGAGGTTTCGCGGCTGTACCGCATGCTGTTCGCTACGATGTCTGACGCGACTGACGGTACGTTCGACGTGCTAGAAGCAACAGACGACGGACGTCATGCCCAATCATGAAATATCGGAGAATGAAATATCGCAATGGCAACGGCTGGCCATATATATACTGCATGTGGGATATTAAGCACAGTTATGTGTCGAGGTGTTTCGATGGGAAATTTTCAAGGCAACATGGACTCTCTTTGAGGAAGTGCAATTCCATCACAATGTAATAGTTTCCAAAGATGCGCGTATTGACGATAAGCTTGACTACGGACACTACATTTATTAGTTTTTTTTTTTAAATCACCAGCTGGAGCCAGTGCTGGAATATTGTTTAAGGAACGTATGTCCTGCCAAGACGCATCATGCTTGCTTGCCAATGCGCATGCAAGGTTCTTTTTTTTTCTGCTGCCGCATCACTCGTGGCTTTTCATCGCGAATGCGAACAGATATCACATCCACAACACCGCACTCCTGTGCAGGTCTCTTGCGGTTGTGTTGCGGGGATTTACGGGTGGTGCATCTGCCGGTCATCTCGGTCAGTCAAACACATGGCACCCGGGTGATCTCCTGCCGGTTAGCTATGGAAAGTTCGCGTGCCTTCGAGGTACACCTAGCCTGGCACGAGCGCAGCGGTGACGTCACCGCCACTTAAATGGTAAGCGGCGGTTGTTGCTGTCGAGCTCTCCGATGTGGTGTTTATTTTTTGGTGGGGGGGGGGGGGGCACCACGTGCTGTTCAGCACGATGCCAGACGTCCAGAGTCAGTTGCTGAGGAAGCCCCCATCCAGTACGTGGAGCGAAACGTCTGACAAGCCGACCCCGCCACTCGGTACAATCAGAGACCGCAGAGCTGCACGTAAAATATCGCCATCGTCAGGGCGGTGGCAACTGCAGAACGAACGGCGGCAACATAAACCGAAAGCGGAGCGAGGATTGTGTTCCTCGTTGCCGTCAATGAATTAACGCGGCGATGTTTTGAGATGTAACTTGTGGGTGCCTCTAAAAGCAAAAGAACTCGCACGAGAGCCCGGACCACGAGACATCGTCACAAGCCCCAGCTAACGTGCACCTCCCCCGCCCTGCCTTGTCCACACTCCACCAACCCCGCAAACGGAGCAGCCCAGGTGTGTGCATCTGCAACTCCCTCCCACGAGGCGTTTCGAACTTCATTTCTAAATCACGTCCACAGAATGATGAACACGATCAATGTCCGCGCTGCAGAATTACGAGGCCTCGGTCGGGTTCCGTGTCCGCATCATTGCCTTTGTTGATTGCGACAGTCACAGTTGTGTAATCCAATGTCTTTTGTTGTTGTTGTTGTTGCTGCTGATATACTGTTTCAACGAGGTGTCAGCAAACGCAACGGCAAACACTTCTCCGTCAGCGGTCGTGCACAGTACCCTCTGGTTGTAAGCAAAACAAAACAAAAAACATTTTACGACTCGCATGCCATCCTTCAGATGGGTCCCATTAGATACGACCCGGGGAAAGTCGGACGCTATGATTTTTGTGCGCGGAGCGTGGTGGTGGTGGTGGAGATTACTGGGCCCTGCCTGCCCGGGGTTGGGAACGGGACGGGCTGTTAGCGAGCCGCCCCTCGGTTCAGGCCGTTAAAACACGGCACCGGGAGGGCTTTGACGTCTTATTTGATGGAGCCCAGCTGTTGGCTCGCGGTTTGTGGCGACGATGATTTGTGAAAGGAGACAGCCCATTGGCGTTCGCTTACACGAGGTCATTACAGTGCATTATGGGACAACGGTGTCAGATTTACGATTTGCCGATGTTGACATTTGAAGAGGACCCAGAGTGGACAAACAACCACGTTATAACTCGCGTCTTTAATGTTAAAAGTAATTGGAACTGCATTGAACGTTTATCTTTAGAACGGGATGAATAAAAAGTAATATGATTAATGAATCTGTAGTCATATAAAATTTAAAAAAATTTAAACCTCTCAATTGAAATTGCATAATTGCGTGCAATTATATTTTCAAGAGCGACAAAGACACTGGCGTTTCCAAGAGAGACACTAACCAGCAACCCTGCTTCAAATGGAGGGGATAATTGGCGCTAATAGCGAGGTCAGACAGCAGGGCAAGGCTTAGGTGGATCCGCTGCTGTTGTCTGGTGTCGACCCAAGTTGCGTGTGTTTGGCTGTTGAATAAAAGATATACCTTGGACGTTTCCAAATTTAAAAGGCACTTGATTAAAACCATCCACGGCCTTACACGCCAGAGTGCTAATCTCCAGAGACCACCGTTCTAAACTATTTACGATCTGGCTAAATCTCAAAAGGGATTTAAAAAAGTTTGAGTTTGCACAGCCGACGGACAGATATATACTGTACGTGTGTAGTCCAATCAGTTTCAAAGACTGCAAATATTATCAGAGCATGTTTGCATGTTCACCACAAGTACCCATGTGTGGTCAATGCACACTTCATTCCTTGCACAAGGTATCGATTTAGTAGTTGAACATCTTAACACAACTTGTTTTATTGCCAGAGAGGGTCAAAGTTATTATTATTTTTCAACTGTACTTGCGAGTGATTAGGTCAAGTTGGAGTTTCAAAAGCAACAAAAAAACCGCCCGGTGTCGTTGCGAATGAAATTTGCGGCACAGGGTATACGACTGTCGATTTGCCGCGGCTCCGTCTCTGCATGCGATGTCTTGTTGAGTTGATGAAATGAACCTCACGGTGGGACCCCGAGGTCCCATAAGCCCCTGGCTCTCGCATAAACTGCGTCGCGACGTCATTTCATGTCTGTTGAAGGCGAACGACACGGCCATCTATTCCTCTCGACGAGCTCTACAGGATGCGCTAATCAAAGTTTCAAAGTTTTGTTTCTTCTGCGCTTTCGTCCTCGCTGCTGCGCTTGGACACGACACGACAACAGAACGATCCGCGCCAAGGCGGGTCGCGGCGTTTATGTGCGCGGTGGGACGGAGTCGCCAAAAAAATGAATTAATTGCGATTTTGACTTGCGTTTATTCGGGACCCCGGGGTCCGGGTCCCGCCATAAGGTTCATTAATGAGGAATCGGAAGGAGTGGGAATGGCAGGTGGGGCCTGCGAGGCGGCACACGGAACTTCGCGAGGCATGCCACGCACACTCTCGTCTCAACGACGACGGTGGCACCTTAACGAGAATTCATTGGGGCCTCCTCTCCCGTGGTAAAAAAACTAAAAAAGCTATGATGCATCGTCGCATTGGGTGCCAGAAGGCCACGGCAAAAAAAGTGTATCGCTTACAGCCAACCAAGGACAAAGATCCCCCGTACCTTTCCACGGAGGGGCTCTTCCATTCTGAACGAGTTTCAGCTTTGAACGTCATTGTTGCAGATAATTATAGCGCATACCAGAGATTGGGGGGGGGGGGGGAGACTGGCAGGGGGCAAATTCCCGAATGCCTCCCTTTTTTCCCCACCTCACCAGCTTTGTTCTTATTTTGAAATTCATCCCCACTCTCCCTCCCCTCCCGTCTCCCAGCACCCTCTGTCAGCCAACGTGCCCTTAGTAAGCTCAAACTTAAAGTAATGTTCGTGAGAGAAAAAAACACCACCACAACATCACTGAAGAATTGGGTGATGTGAACGGTCGTTAGCTTGACGATGGCATCTGCTCAAGTCTTTTTTACGCTGGAACCTCCGAGTCGATTGTCTGCACTGCTCATGCGACGGCCTTGCCAAACAATGGGACGCGGTTTTGACGAAGTATTATTTTTCGCCCATTAGTAAGGTTTGTCACGTGAACTAAATGTGCCAATTCGTTACTATCTCAGCACACCGGAGTGTAGGGAGAGTCAACCCACAATATTGACAATTCGAGTGCGTTTCGCTGGTGATTACAACCAGCTTCATCGGGCGATAGCTGGCAAACATCTTCATTATTTTCAGCAGCAGCAGATCGGTCCTCAGATCAGCCATGTTTTTCAATCCACTGCTAGACTAGGGCCTTAAGGAGCCGTCCATAAATGACGTAACGCTATTTTGGACGATTTCTGACCCCCCCCCCGCCCCCCTTCGTCACACGATGTCACAAAAAGTCAGACCCCCCCCCTCAAATATGACATCACATTTCTCAACCCCCCCCTCGCCACACATCGTCACAAATGTCTGACCCCCCCCCCCCTAGGTGTGTGACGTCATTTATGGACGGCCCCTAACCACACCGTGTGGTATTTATATTCTTGGTTCTTTCGGTAAAGTCACGTAGAAGGGAAACAATAACATTGTTGCAATCGAAACACTCGTGACAATTTTATTGTTTTATATTTTTGTTATTTTATTGTTTCCCTTCTACGTGACTTTACCGAAAGAACCAAGAATATGAATCCCTGCAAGTCACGAAAGATTTAAATCAAAATTCACACCGTGTGGGTTCATGCGTGGGTTATATGACCATACTTCCCCAAGTTGGTCAGTGCACGTTGGTGAAGGTGAGGAGCAGAGTAGAGCCCAATAAGACCAATAAGGGATTTTGCTGCACTGCGTTTGTTGTTGTTGCTGCTGACAATGGGAAGGTGGGGGTATGACACAGCACACACATGGTATGTTCTCTCAGCTCCCCACATCAACAAGCAATGGGAGCTCTCTTCTCCTGGCAAGGGATTGTGGGTCAGGATTAACAAACGAGAGGGGTGGAGCTTCTTTTAATGTGTCCTAAGAACGCGGCTCCTTCCGTCTCGGCTAACCATTCCGCTTGGTCATTTACGACAGCCAGGCTTGAAAGGGTCCCAACTTACAACACCCGCCAGGGAGCGTGCCAGCTTTTAAAATGTTCACAGAATGGCCAAAGCTCTGTTTTGAAAAGCAGCATTTTATATTTCCAAAGTTTTAATTAATTCACATATGGCCACGGGACAGAGCCAAAGAGAAACTTTAAATAACGATAAATAATAATAATAATAAAACGCCGGCATCGAATCCTGCGAGATCACGCTGCGTTACACTCTCACTGAATATTTACGCTCGCGTAATCGACCGCAGTAATGCATTAACGCTCCACAACAAAACTTGGCCAGTGGCCTAATATAAACAAATACCCCCGCTCACCTCTCGCACCACAACAGTAATCGTATTCGCAAGCAACGGGGGAGGCTAAATACAATTACGAGAACGGCAGATGGCAGGTACCGGTGTGAGCCGATGCGCGCGTTCACTCATCGGCATTCACCGCGCGACACAAACGCCTTCCCCGCTGTAGATTTTTTTTCTTCTTCTTGTTTTATATCCCGGCGCTTTGGAAGGAGGATCCACGCCGAAGGAATGCAACCGTGGCCTCGGCACATCCGTCCCGGTGCGCGCGTCCTGTGCGCGCGGGTGCTTTTGTGTGTATGTGTGTGCAGCCTAGGCCCTGTCCCTCATCAATTCTATTTATTAGCGCGCTCGCCTCCTTTCTGCAAATGAGCGGTTGTCCTCTCAGCCATAACCTTGACGCCCACGCGGAATTTCAATGCAATCATTTACATGGCTGAGCGATGGAGGGGCGGAGGGAGAGGGAATATTGTTGTTGTTGTTGTTGTCGGTGTTTGTCCCTGCAGCTTCTCTCGCTCTGGTCCGTGAAAAAATATGAAAGATAGATTTTTTTTTATATATACAGCGCCGTAAAACGCGTTTTGGCTGACCTTTCCAGAGACGTTTAACGCCATCAGGGAAATCAGGGTTATGATTGTAGATGCTCAAAGCATTTTTTATTTATTAAAAATGCTGCAAACATGTAATGAATGCAGTGAATAATATTACAAGATCCGTCTCGGTTTGCGTAGATTACGTGTGGTACATTGAAAGCCACGGGGACACGCCACGCGTTGCTCATTGAGACGGTGACATTTGCGAAGTGATTAAAATCAGAAGTCGGCCTCAATTCTGAGGGGCGTTGAGGACAAACCCGAGAAGGAGTCATTCGAGAGGCGTTGAAGGTCGTCCCTGAACGCTCCCCCACCTCGCACGTGGACGAGACTGTCCATGGCAACTCATGGCCGCACACTCTTCACTCGGACCGGAATGACCACCACATTTCTCTACACTCTCCTAGCAATACACATTTTTGCCCCATCCTCCAATCTTTGATATTTTGTCGACTTACACCCCCCCCCAACCCGCGCCACTTTGTGATGTCCAGCACTGACTGAATGTATACACGTGAATCAACGTACAGCGTTTGTCCACCCACCGATATACGAAGGCATCCCCCGCACCCTTATCAGTCATCGCGGATGTTCGACCACAATATTTCACCACGTTGGTCAGCGCGTGGTTTGGCAAAGGCATGGAGCGGGCACCTGACTGGTTCAGACATCACCTCTCCGTCGCAGTGGCCGGGAATGAACACTCAAGTCACGAGGTTCATAGCACAGCGCACGGGCCACTGCTGTGCCGCCAGTCCCACCAGTAACCGACCGTATAAACCGCTCTTCCTTCGAACGTCGACGGTTCTTTGTGGCCCCCGGCAGAGACGCATGCGCTCGATGTCCGCTGCGGAGAGGCGCGTGGACTCCGCGCGGATTTCCGCGCCGCGCGCCCTCCCGCTGCTGCGAGCGCCGCGCGCTTTCGGAACGGCGAGGGGGGCCCCCCCACGGGAATCCGCGTGCGTCCGCTCCGCGCCGGTGAAAAACGACGAGCGGACCTCGACAACGCCGCGCTCCACGCCCAAACAATGCCCGCGCGAAGCGTCGTAAAATGAGGTGGGTAACCCAGAAGTAACCACCAGGGCCGCCCGCAGACAGATAACCACGATGGATGATCACTCATGAGAGTCATCGCTGCTGCCATAAACATAACGATTCCTGCACACCGCGGCAGGGCCGGTGGGGTTCATGTAACATAAAACAGACAAAGACCCACCCCCCCCCCCGTCCCCATGCAGCCTTTAACAGGCTTTTGGGGAAATTGTTGTTAACGAGCACCTATGAATAGTGCATGCAGTGCTCCAACCCAACGATACGTAGCTACTTTTTGATGAAGTCTCTGCAACCAATATAGTTTAGGTCAAAACCCCCTAATTGATTGGTGCGTCGACCAATGAGTTACTCGGCTGCTTGCTCGGAAACACCGAGTGCTTGCGATGCGTTGCACAGCAAAGACAAAGATCCCCCGTATAGCCTGCACAGACTTTTTGGGGCAAGTGCTGTTAGCGAGGGGGTGGTGTAGCCAGAACCATGCTGCCTTTGTATCCCCAGCGCTGATAACACACCGCACCAGGTACTAATTTTTAAGGCGTTGTCGACCTAGGGGAGGCCCAGGACCGGTTCAAATATTCGCCACGTGTTATTTATTGGTCGTAAGCGAGAATTTAATTCAGATCGCCGGGTTCGTAGCACAATGCGCTAACCACTGCACCACCGCTCCCACACACACTCAACATACGCGTCGTCCGGTACAATTGCACGACGTCTATTTATCGGTATCGCTTCCGTCCAAGGTGAACTATAACAATAACACTGCTTTTAAATCGTAAAACTGGAACTACCCATAATTGACATTGTTATCTTGTTACCCATCGTTTCCCATGTCTCTGTGCTCACCAGAATTAATATCGCTTCTGCCTTGCGTGGAAACATTACAGTCGGACTTGCTCCAAAGTGTGCATTACAGACATAAGTTGTGACATTCATACGGTCACACTCAATTCGCAAAACACACACCTCTATAGCCGTGGCTGTTCCCAGTACACGCAGAGATCGTGGCTATTCTATTCTCGCGAATGCCGATATGTTCAGGAGCTAAATGCCAATGTCGAGGTCCGCTAGCCACGAGAGAGCTTCAGCAGATCGTGGCTGAGAGAGAGAGAGAGAGATAGTGGGACTGGACTTGTGCAGATACAAACTTGGCTGTGGAGAATTTCACCGGGCGGAGCTCTCATCAGCACGCCCCATTCCATGGCCAACAGATGCGCTAAACGGTTCAACATTTCACTCGGACGAAACAGCACCGAATCAAGTGGTCCGAGAGGTTTTTTTTGTTTAAAGAACAGAAAACAGACCCGAGACGAATCAGAGCGACCCCGAGCCACAGCGCCTGCAGTATTAACAAATCGTCCTCTTAAGTTATAAAGCCACACCATTTGGCTCATTTGCCCTGAATTATTGTTGACAGCGTCCTTCCCCCACCTGGGTACAGTCGAGAAAGTCAAAAATCCAACGGGCAACGCCGAAGCTAAAAATCACGAGGCTCCAATTACAGGGGCCGAGTCTGAGGTCACAGCTCAAGGGGTCAATCGCGGACCCACGTGGCCACACTCAGCACTTCCCGATTGCCCAACGCGGCCACTGCGCGCGATTCGCAATTGGAGGTCCATCAATGAAACGGTGTTCTATTATTGATAAGTGGAAACTAATAACGGTCAATATATTGGTTGTGTGTTTTTTTTATTGAATAGCCCAGCAAAATTGCCAAACTCTCTTCACGGAAATAGCGGAATGCTGTGGCTCACGTCCCTAGCCGAGAAAGTAAAATGAATTAGGTTTTCTCTGTTTTCTAAAGCAGGTGAAAGCTGACCTGGGAGACTGAATCACACGGAGCTGATCAAGTATTCCCGAGAAGAGCTCTCGCAAAATCGAGTCTTGAGACTCGGTGGGCCATTGCTAGGCAACAAAGAATCGTAATTTTAAATTCGCATAAACATCTAATAAATACAAAAAAGGGGTACACTCTGCTGTTGCAAAACAACACGTTCACGCCATTCCATTCTACGTTGTCCCACGAAGTCTCGAATTCACGTAGAATCAAAGTGCGTCGAATCATTAGCCAATCCATTTAACTCGGTAGGTTAGCGATTCACACGAACGACTCCAAATGCACACGGCCAATGTGCTAATTAGAAATGATCTAATTACTCGGGCTGCATTCAAGGGGACTGACCACCAACCACCCTTTCTCTGCACGCCCCTTTTGAAGTGAAGACGACTTCAGATCCGAACGCGATCAAAATAAAACCTACCCTGTGTGGAATTACTTAACGGGTGTTAAGATTTTACATTTCGATGTAAAGCTTTCGTGACTGCAAGGGATTCATCTTCTTGGTTCTTTCGGTAAAGTCACGTAGAAGGGAAATAATAAATAATGAAAATAAAACATAATAAAATACAATTCTCACGACGTTTCGGCCACAACGCAAGCAGCCGTCCCTCAGGTGAAGAACAGGTCTGTCGGAAAGACAGCGTAGGTTCATTCAGACGCTGTCTTGCCGACAGCCCTGTTCTTCACCTGAGGACGGCTGCTTGCGTTGTGGCCGAAACGTCGTGAGAATTGTATTTTATTATACTTTATTTTTATCATTTTATTATTTCCCTTCTACGTGACTTTACCGAAAGAACCAAGAAGAAGGGTATTAAGATGTTCAAACGCCAATAATAGATACCTTTTACTCGTGTCCGGGATGAAGAGTCAAGCCTCAAGTCAGCGTGGACAACCAGTAGCCCCCTCCTGGCTTGGCCACGCGAGTCGTATCAGAGAGTCAGAGGTAGCGAGTGTTAGCGAGTGATGGTGTGTGTGTTAGCGATGGTAGGTCGGTGGTCACCACCCTATGTTAAGAGTACCCCTGTGTTGATAATAAATACTGTTGCCTCCCAAGTTCCCGTGTGCGCCCGAAGTGAACCCATTACACAAGGAATCAAGTGCTGCGTTAACCACACGTACTTGTGGTGAACATGCAGACAAACACGCTCTGATAAGGCCGTCTCCGGTGTAGGTAAATTTGTTTTGAAAACAACACACATATAATAATTATCAGATCATGTTTGTTTGCATGTTCACCACAAGTACGTGTGGTTAACGCAGACTTGATTCATTGCAAAAGGTTTTTATTTGGCGTTTGAACATCCTAACACCTCCTGTTGTATTGACGAAGAGGGTAACACCTATTACACTGGTCAACAAAAAAAAAATTCTGGCCTGGACTTTTGCAGCTGTTCTAGACTAATTTCAGGGTGCTGATTGCATGACATCTCATTTTATGCTATCGGCCTACCCCATTTTCATTGATTTTACCCGAAATTAACTCTGTCACTTATGATTGCAAGTTGTTGCGAGTCAGTGACTGCTTTAGTGTTAAAATATGGTGCTATATTTTTAGGATAGTGTGTTTATAATATCATTTTATGTAGATATCCACATTTATTCAATATTTTTCTTCTGCAGTTTTAATTGAAAATGCAATATTTAATATCTCAAAAACCTGTTGTGATAGACAAAAACTGATGCCAGATTTGCAATCAGCACCCCAAAATTACATTAAAACCGTTGGAATACCTTATGCCAGAAAAGGTGTGTTGACCAGTGTTATTATTGTTCAAAATGTATCGAGTTACCCAACGCCATTTTCCACGTGGCGAACGGTAAAATATAGGAAATGTTCCCGACAATGTCTCCTCTCTCGCGAACGGTAAAGCGGTCGAAGGCTGTCCCGGTGACCACAATGCAGCGCCCACGACAAGTGGGATGCATGTTATAGACACGCTCAGACGCAACTCTGCAGACAACGGGGCAGCGAGTGTGACCGATGGTGTCATCACAGCCCCAGTTGCCAAAGGAAGGCTTTTAACAAAACAAAAAACACACGTGTACAAATTTGCGACAAGCTTCACGAACGCATTTATTCTCAATTCGCCACATTCCGCACCGTTACAAAAGAACCACCTTTGCTTACCGCAGCAAAGGACGAGGAATTGGTTATTCATGCCAAACGAGAGCCCGTCAATAGCCTGCAGCAACTCGGCACAGCAGCAGCAGCAGCACGGCATCTCACCACGAGGCAGCCCGTGGGCACAGAGGGGATGCGGTCAGGTTGACGCAGCCAGGTCTATACCAAGGGCTTAAAACTTGCATGGCACAAGGAACCACATAATGCACGTGACGTTGTTGCCACTCAGCCAGGGGACGAAGTAAATACAAGAGAAGTAGAAAGAAATCGATGAGAAAGGCAAGTTTGGGATGCATTTGCCGAGACAGCGCGTGGCAGCACCAGTCCTCCTGGCAAGGGGGAATTCTCGGTGCAACCTCCGGATAGTCCAACGCCAGAGATTAACCAGTTGGACCGTCGTGCTGCCAATTCATCTTGTCCCGGAAATGCTCATCCGCACTCGACGCGAAGGCTGACTTTGTCCAAGGGAGACAAACGCGATGTGCACGAGATTGCTCATTCCCTTGGCATAGACACGTGTTGTAATCTCACGCGGAACAGTGCCGAGTGTAGCAAGTACAGCTTCTCAGCGCGCGCGTACACACATGCGACTTTGTGTGTGTGTGTGTGCCCAGATGCGGATGAGTAATAGCAATCGGCGTGCGCATGAGCAGCAATGGCATGTCACGTTCACGGGGCGATCCACTTCGAAACAAGGTGTCAGAGAATCGATGTGTACGGCTCCCCCTACCCAAAGCCAGGGGGATCAAAGTGCACACGGGACAGATGTGGCGGGCTCCGTCCGGGTGAACCGCCCTCACTGCACAAGGAAACCAACGTGAAACACGCTCCACGTGGACACCACGTGGCGAGGCGGTCCACAGCATCACCCGTGCCGTAGCCCTGCCTGGAGGGAGGGACGAGCGGGGTGGGGGGGGTAGAAAAGAGCATTGCTTTGCAGCACCACAGCAGTCAGCGGGCCCAGTAAACACGTGTTCGCTTGCCACACACACAGAATATACATTTTTATATATATATACTGGAGGAATCCGATGAGCTATAAAAAGTATTTTTCACAGATGTCCAGCAGTTCGCTCCCACGCAGGGCAATGCGCTGACATTAGTCGGAACTGTTTACGTTGTTTGTTGGTGGGGAGCGAAGTGAGAGAGAGATATTTCGAAATGTGCAACACGCGCAGCTGCTGTGCTCAGCACCGACTCCGGTTGTGTGCCAGCACTCCTACAGTCAAGCGTGCAACTCACACCCCCCCCCCCGCCTTGTACGAAGTGACGGTTATTTTATATTTTTGCACCGCAGTATATTTTGGCGTCTGACCACATTGCATTCGCCAGTGATCACAGATGGAATCACAGCTGCGAGTCTGTATTCCCATGTTGAATGTTTCAATTACATCACCGAATATAAAGACCCCCACGTCAATGTTATGTTTTGTTATTATTATTTCAAAGCTATTCCCGTAATATTTAGTTTTCGTGCATTTCAAGCTTCGCAACGCGATCGTCATCGATATCCGTGCGCCTTTATTTGTTCACGAACTCGGCGCCAAAGCGATGGCTTTTGAGAGACGTGGCACAAAAGGCGGGGAATTATCAACTCGCAGCCCCTCCCGTCCAAGGCCCGGCGACACGGCACGCAGCCACTAGATGGCCACGGGCGGCAGCTGCACGATCTCTCAGCGCCCACGCAGCTGTCGGGGCGAGGGGGGGGGGGGCCGGAGAGCGCCGAGCGTCTTGCGCGCAACAGCGATGGAAGCGCCCCCCAAAACAAGCGGCTCTCGCTTCTAAAATCTGGGAACTTTGATCGGCGCGCACCAGACACCTGCAGCTGCCGCAGACATAATTGACGAAGACGAGGCAACTGGTGCCAACTCGAAAACACGGGCCGTCCCTTGCCGCCGGAGCTCACGGCTCACCTGCTGGGACGGCTTTCTCATCAAGCGCACACGTGCGTTGTGTGTGCGCGTGGCGCGTGTGCGTTGTGTGTGCGCGTGTGCGTGGCGCGTGTGCGCGTGGCGCGTGGGGCGTGGCGCGTGTGCGCGCGCCCGGAGCTTCACGACCTCGACAAAAGGAAGTGGAAGGAACAGAGAAAGTGGAGAGAGCAATTTAAGTCGTGCGCGCAAAACGATGCCGGGATGGAAATAATCCGATCGGGTTACCAACCTGATTACCAAACGACGCAAACGCCAAATCCAATGCCGTTTTGTGCGTTCCGCGAAACGCAACCGGCAAAGCCACGTTTCATACCGCAGGGCATTAGTAAAATGCATTCGGCATTCGGAACATGTCATGCATTGGGGGGGGGGGGGGGGGGCGGGCGTCTATGCGATATGCCAGCAGCTGGCTGAAGTAAAACAAACAAAACGCGATTCCGGGACACGACTGCATTGCCATCAGTCAGGGTGGAGATGTCGCCGCGAACGTGTGCCGCGTGGTTCCTGTCCACACCTCGTCAACGACACGAGCGAGCGTGACCGTCATCGGCGTCGCACCGCGGTGCCAGGAGGGATGCACGGGTTTGCCGCAAGCGCCGTCGCTTGTTAGACGGATCCATTTTTCAGAGAACCTGCCACCGTGCAGACTGCAACCCCAATCTCCTTCGAGGCGACGCCGCTTTGTATGGCTCTCCGCTCGTCGTGGCGGGGAGGGGGGCAGCGAATATTGCCAAAGTTGTATCGCCACCTTGCTTGTTACGCTAGGTCTCACTGCCAAAATACAGACGCTCAAGCTGCCAAAAACCATCGAGGACAGAATAAATACAATGAATAAGAACTTCCAAGTGCAAGTCTGGCCGCGTTTATATGCGTAAATACAGCAAGCAAGGGCAATTATCTCAAAAATCACGGTGCAGTGTTTGGAAGGCCTGGCTCTCTCTTCCCATATACAATAGCCACAAAAGCTCGTTTTGCGTCAATGCTTTCCTGGCAAAGAGTAAAAAGGTAACCCAACCATTTGCCAAGGTCAATTTATTGGTCAAGTGCTTGAAGACACGTGGGAGTGTATGCATATCCCAGCGGGCTTAGTTGTAAGAGAGACATTGGCATTACTCATCGCATCAACCTCAGTCCGAAAGCAGTAACGCTGCGATGTTTTTTGGAGCAGCTCTATGATTTACGATCAGAAAACTTGGAACCGAGTTTTGGTATTCTCGAATTGGAACCAGGAGATGAGTGTCCGCGCATTCTGGAGCTTTGAGGAGGCGCATTCATCACTTCCCTGTGTCCCCATGCCCCTGCGTCCATGAGCTCAACTACAATGTACTCGTATTCTTAGGTGTTTTCGGTAAAGTCACGTAGGCAAAACATCAAAATTAATAAAAATAATAAAATAAAAATAAAGATCACGACGTTTCGGAGGCAACACAAGTCTCCATCATCAGGTGGGACAGTCACAATGTACTCGTAACTCACTGACTGTGTAGCAAGGTCAACAAAATCAGAGCTGTTGCCCAATATATGCATCACGCGGTGACAACCTCGTGGGAGGGAAATTACACAAAGTGTTTCAATAAATGTATGTGTTTACACATTCTTCCCAGGTCAGTTGTTAATTGGCTATCGGATTCACGACGTTGACAATATAATGGTCGTGTGTGATATACGCCTCCTTTTAAAACATCGGTACACTTTAATGCGTCCCATTAAAATGTATATCCATGAAATTGATTAAATGTTTATATTTTATGATACTTTTTTTTTAAACGAAGATTTATATCAAAAGCATTTACACTCAAATCAACAAACTTACATTTTCTGGACTGCTACGCTCCGAGCGTTGATTAGTTATGACGTGCATTAAAATTCCAAAATACGAGCACGTACAGCCCGACCGATCTTAAGAGGCCCTCGAAATTATCTCGGAGTGGCTGCCGCTGTGCTAATCAAAATCAGAGCCAACCACACACAGCAGGCATCATCCAGCAGCTTCACGAGTCACCGGTGTTGCGGCCCAATTCTGCTAGGCATAAAGCCATCGGTGGCCCGCCGATAATTATTGCGGCTGTGGCCTCTATCGAGCGCCAACAATGCGCGCGAATCGTTCGTTCTTTCGTTTCGTTCATTTCTCGTTCCTGGCGAGGGCCGCGGCCGCATAATGAGTCGGGCGGTCCACAACTCCCTAACCCTGGCGACAGACTCCAGCACTACTGCACATTACTAAACACTACACTATAAAGACAAAGATCCCCAGTATAGCCTGGACAAGCTGTTGGGGGAAGTGCTGTTAGCGAGCACCTATAAAGGCCGGCAAGGCACACAAGGGGGTGGGTGGCCAACACCACGTCCGGCCGCCTTTATTTCCCCAGTGGCGATGTTTACACACCGCGCCAGATACTCATGTGAGGCTGAGTCGATCTAGGGGAGGCCCATGACCGGTTCAGATAAATGTCACCGGTGTTGGCCGTGAGCGGGAATTGAACTCGGGTAGCCAGCTTCGTAGCGCAGCGTGCTAAACCGCTACACTACCGCTCCCCACTACACTATACACTACTATACATTACACTATACACTACTATACACTACTATACATTACACTAAACACTACTATACACTATACACTACTATACACAGACTCTTAGCTCTTCCTGGGGAATTCCCAGGCCAGCCGAGCGATATCGTCCCGCCAGCGTGTCCTGGACTGGCTCCGGGGTCTTATAAAAAAAAGCGGGGTTTCAACAAGGCCCAACTTTCACCATCACCGTCGCTTGCACGACTGCTGGTCGAGTGACCCTCGCGCTCGGCGCGAAAATTGACCCCGAGATGATCTCAAGTCGCTTTGTCGTCCTTCGACCAAATCGTCCACCGCGGCAATCCGAGAGGCAGGAGCGATGCATTTCCGTGGTTTTAAACACTCACTGCCCCCCTCTTCGCCACGGTGTCGCGGGATGAGTGCGAAGCGGACGAACGCGCTGCGTCCCACGAAGCCATCGCTACCTTGCCGCTCTCAAACCCGACGGACGGTGCAAGGGAGCGCAGCACGAAATGGTGGTGAATATCAAACACCCACAAAAAAGGCTTGGGGGGGCTGGGGAGTGTCTGTCTTATTGGGTTCTGCAACGTTGATAATTTCCATCCCGAATCTGAAATGCAGGGCCACGCTCGACCTCACACATTCAACTCAACCGAAGGAAATGTGAATCGTCCCCGATGATAGCGCAGCCTCCAGAAGCGGCTCCTTCTCGTCGCTGGTGACGCCATTTCCTCGCGAGCCAGTGAACAAAATTGAGAGGAGTAATTCTCTCAAAGTATGCATCGGCCATTCGTGCAGATTAAGCCATAATACGCGCACATCGGTCGGTTGGTGCTCACGTTAGTACCTGCTAGAGGAAAAAAAATGATCTGGTGATGCTGCTGCGTTGGCAGTGGTGCACAAGAAAAGTTAACAACGAAAACCTATGCATATTCGTCAATAAAACTATGGCCTTAAAGAAAAATACATATCATAGATGTCGTTTTGGGTAATGGCCATTCTTCATAGCAATATAAACGCAATATTGATGGCGCAGAGATGAAGTTCAGTTACCTGACCACCTGCCATCGTCAACGTAATGGGCTTTTGTTATACTCTCTGAAAAAAAGGCAATCATTGGATGAACATTCAGAACGAGGGCCAAACAATCCACGCGTCAAGATCGTGCTGGAAAAAATTTGCTAAATTCCGGGCTCCGGTTTTCTTTCGAGCTTTGCCAGCAGCAGCTTCAGCAGCAGCCACGTGCAACGCCGTGTTCCGTCACGTGCACAGCGACGAGGGTCCGTGGAAAAGCCGACGACGGCGAGAGCAGCAACCGATTTCCCCGTTGTGGCTTCGACGGCACGAAAGACGAACGAGCATTCCACGACACTCCCGTCAGCGGCGGCGGCGCTGGGTGACTCCCCACTACAGCCACCCTCTCCCGGGAGGCGCACGCGGCGGTGTGGGCAATTGGCCCGGTTGATCCCCCCCATTAGTAATGGACCAGACTCCCCCGTTCATTGAGAGCCAGTGGCAAATTCATATTCTTAGGTTTTTTCGGTAAAGTCACGTAGGTAAAACATTAAAATTAATAAAAGTAAAATAAATAAAAAATCACGACGTTTCGGAGGCAACACAAGCCTCCGTCTTCAGGTGGAACCGTCACAGCCACGACAACTGTATCAAGTAAATGAGAGATTGCAAGAGCTACCACTCCGTTTATATAATGGTTGGAGAGGGGGGAAGGGGCAAGTGCAGCACACTTTTTATTCATATGGTAAGGTGAGGCTTAAGAGGGTGAGCCTTTGTTATGGAGAGGTACGGTTTGTGACTCAACCTGGCCTACCTAACAATAGTGTGAAAGGAGAAACATGGTAAACCTGTAATAGTTGTCTGTCAAATAAGATTGGTCAAATAAGTGTAGTTAAATCTTTTTTGCATGGTTAATCACATCTTTCCAATGATTACTCAGTTTGTAACCATAATCACGGTTGAAATGATCAATCCACACTCTCCAAGCTGGGGCTACGCCGCATTCGTAGCTCAATCCGTGTGCAATGCAGTACGAGGTCAATTCGAAGTTGCAAATGGCCTCGATTGTTCGAAGGAGGCCTAAGCATCACAAGACACCCAATAGTTGCCCTTTGAAATTGTCCAGGGGACTCTGCGCTTACACAAGCCGCCGTGTTTACCCCGTGCTGATAATGAACTCATACATATCAAAGGTATCTTTTGAAGGTGTTTCATGAGCGATTTAGTTCCAGCTTAAACAACAACAAAAACAAGCGACGCATAAATCTTTCACCAAAACATCAAAACCGATTTATTATTTGTTGTATTTTATTCATGTAAATTAAAACGGTAAGTGGAATGTAAAGTTGGCACGGCATGCACGCCAATAATCCAAAATTAATAATTTAGCTTAATATTTAAATGGTGTATATCTCCAGTCGAATACGAATGGCTTCTATCTAACGGTGTTTTTTTTTGTACCTTCATTAAAACGCATGAACGACTTCATATTCACACAGCGAGCCGAGCAGCTGCACTGAAATACGAGCTTCGCGGCGCGCACAGACCAAGCACACGCACACACACACCGCCTTATTATGCTGTTTACCAACAACCTGCCGACACACGACCCTACATTTGGCCAGCGTGAAGCCACTTTATTGCTGACAATTAATGCCACGCTCATGGAGGATCAGAGTTTAAATCCTCCCCCCCCCCTCCTTATTGCAGAGCCATCGCCAGAGCATCTCCATAATAATTAGCAGTCGCGGGATGTGGCGCGCGCGCAAACGGTGACGTGCGTAGCAATTTGATGTTGCACCCGCCGTGAGCAACGCTGCTGACGGGAGTCTATCTCACAGTCACGGCTGTCATAATTCACCGTTCCCCATGAGCGAGCAGGGCCAAAAGACCAAACGTAGAAATCTCGGTGAAGACAAACAGCACTGAAATTCACTCCTCTCCAGCAACGCATCCGACGCATTCAACGCATCCAACTTCAACGCATCCAACTCGTGCAACTTGACCCTTCTGCAGCAACGCATCCCAATCGTGCTTGCGCAGGGTCCTCGGTTCAACGAAGATTTGCAAAAGCGAGGCCCGATACGATACGGCGAATGGGGCGGAATAGACGATGCCCTGAAGGTCTCCGACTTACAGATGCACCGTGTTCGGACCGAGGCTGGATGACGCAACGTTGCGCGCTCGTGTTCAACAACTGCAGGGAATCATTAGACATTGTGCGTATGTCGCTTAAAGGGCTCAGTACGCGTTGCGGGTCGGCACCTGGTCCACTTATGTATCTATTCATTGTTCCCCTCCTCGTTGTTATTCCTCCGTACACAAAAGCCGTTGCGACGCTCGCGATGAACACGCGCGTGCTCCCATCGCCGCCGTCGCCCCGCCACGCGCTGCGTCAGCCGGCAATGAGCGCTCGTCAACCAGCGCTAAACCCGGGCAGCTTAACTGGCTTAACGAGGGGACCTCTTGTCTGTGCACCGTGAATCTCAAGCAGCTCGCTAAGAGCGAGCGGAGGAGACCACCTCGCCGCATTGATGGGGAATGATCGATCTCCTCCCACCTCTCCAGCAGGCGCGCACCCGTGGAGCCACTCGGCACTTTGCACAGCCCGGCAGGTGCCACCGCAAACCAGGGCTCGTCCCGGGATCGGGAGGAAGGGGCGAGGGGGAGGGAGAGGTTGGATTTGGAAGGGGGTACAAGGAAGGGAGGGGGGGGAGGGGGTCGGGATCTGTGGAAAAAAAATCTCCATGGCTCATCGGATTTTTCCAGGATGAATAAATATTCTGATTCTGAAAGGGAGATGCGGGATGGGGAAGAGCAGGCGGGACAAGGGATCGCTTTGCACGGCTGCGCTTTGTCGCCGCTCAAAACCTGGGGGCCACCAAATGGCTTCCGGCTACACTTATTTCGTTCAAATCAATTTCTTGCAGCGATTCCTTAAGCGAACGTGACGGCAGTGAATTATCTTCGTGTTGAAACCCGCATCGATTTCCTTGTCTTTAAAGCAGATACGGAGCAATGGGCTTGCTTTGTTTGCAGCAGCGCTGTCCCAGTGTTGTGGAATTTTGTTTTTCTTAATTAAACTAGTGACACGTTAGAGAATTAATATCACGCAGCGTAAGTGCAGAATCGACACCGCACGACTCAAAAATTAGCCGGAACGATTCTCATCACCCCAATTTATGTTTGCAGTCTATTTTCCCTCTTTGAATTAAACCTTTCTTGGCCCATGCCTACACCGCCAGCCATGCCGCTAACATTCTGTGGGACGTGTGGCTCCAATTAGTTCTCTCAAACGCGAGCCAACAAAACGTATAACTTATCGACCGCCAAGAAAACAGTGCTCGAGATGTTTTCATTTTCCTTTCAAATCTAACAACAACAACAACAGCAGCAGCAGCAGCAGCAACAAAAGGGGAGCCCTCGAGCGACAACAACTATCGCCGGAGACGGCTCCAGTTCCTCCTGCGGCGCGCTGCGCGTGCCCCGTGCCTGGAATACAAATGGGTGACGAGTCGCGGGACCGCAGCCACGCGCGCACGCACGCGCACGCACGCACGCGCACACACGCGCACGCACGCGCACGCACGCATGCGCACACACGCGCACGCACGCGCACGCACGCGCACACACGCGCACGCACGCGCACGCACGCACGCGCACGCAAGCGCACGCACGCGCACACGCGCACACACGCGCACGCACGCGCACGCACGCACACGCACGCGGCCGCTCGTTCTCATGGAAACCTGCGCGCGTCACAAATCACTAGCGGGCCCTCTGAAGCGAGAGACACCTCGTCGTTTAAAATTCCCAGAAATCGAAGCTTGAACATGAAAAAAAATAGACGCCATCATTCTCACTTTTACGTAAACACATTACATATATGCGTGTGCGTACATATTACAACAAGCTAATTGTTGGCGAAACGTCGTACTCAGATTGTAAATGATGTGCATTGGCTCTCCAACACACCGGTGTGCTGTACTAGTGACGAATTGGCACGTTCTGTTTACGTGACAAACCTTACTAGTTGGCTGTGTCGGGTGGTGGCGGGTTTAACGACACATTTATATATTTACGAGATCTAACCCAAAAAAAACTGCATTATGGATGATATTGGTCGCGAAAGCCTCTGCGTTAAACAAATATATCTCACAGGCTCCAAGTTATTTAGGCCTGTTGATTTTTTTACAATCACAACATGACATTAAAACACTTTGTTTCAGCAGGTACGATGCCACCTTAAACATCAACAAAAAGACCCAACACCACATTGGTGTTTTCATCGCCTCCGCTGCGCTCACACAAGCGACAGTGGATGGCAGAGCGCGCGAGCGTGGCCGGCGATCAATGTCGTGATTAATGACCGCGGCTCGGAGGGAGCGGTGGGGCAGGGCCAGGAGGCGGCACCACGACCAGCAAACTCGCCACACACGCCGCTCGTTTCCGCCAAAGCACCGAGGAGGGCCCCCGCCGCCGGCACCGAGATAACCGAGGCGCAGCCCCGCATCACCTCGAGCCGCGGAGATTCGCCCCGAGGCAGGGAAATCGGTGCCTAGAATTCTCTGGGAAATAAGCCGCCTTCGGCTGCGCCCGTTGCCTTGACAAAGTCAGAAGAAAATAATTATGTTCTCCGAACAAAACACCGCATTCCGCCTTTGGTTTAGTTATTTCCACCCCCCCCCCAACCTTCCTGACGCTGGGAGAAAAAATTCTCGTGTTACGAGCGGCGGCTCGTGAAAACACCTCGTCAGCGGAATGGCACGAAGCAGAATAACCGCTACGTTAAAGCGGGCCCCCTTGTGATGGATGGGTTACAATTTTTTATTTTGTAGCGCGCGTAGAATGTAGCCAGATAACGTTGGACCGAGAATCCATGCTTGGCCAAGTGACGGCCCCAGTATGAAACGGTGTGGAGCTGCCCATTCTGCAATTACACGCAGAATTGATGGCCCACTGACAGATCCGCTCTGTACAATGCCAAGAATCCCCCCCCCCCCCCCTTGAGCATTGCTTCGAGCCACAGTGCGCCTGTGTCCCTTAACCTGTTGACTTTGGCGCAACAAAACAGACGATGACAGTGTCGGACAGCCCCGGAGCTGCCAGCCACCACTGCTCCGACAGCAAACACTCAGGCAGGTGCCGGAATCCGGAACGTGGCGCAACCATGTCACCACTCGAGCCGTGGCTCGCGAGGCTTCAAGAGACGGTCCAAAGTCGCACGCCGACGCGCCACGCGGCACGCGGCAGCCGCCGCCGCGAAATCGATGGCGCAGCTCGGCAACGGCTCCTCGTCGTGCCCGTCTCACGGCACCTCGGGGGATGGGCACGGCCCCCCCTCGCGACGGGAATCTCTCCCGTCCGCTCGCGCGCCGCGTTTGTTTATCGGCAAACGGGGGTTGGGGGGGGGGCTCTCGGAGCGAGGCACAGAGACGAACCGACGTGAGCCGTGGCCACTTGACTCTTCACGGGGTCGAAAGAAAAGCACCAGTCTAGGTGGAAGAATGGGTTAAACGGATTTGTGCGTGCGTGTGCGTATATCTTTGAGAACTTTGTGAGCCACAGAGGAGAGCTATCGAAACGGCGATATTTATATATATGCACTTAGTGACGTTCTTGACGAACTATTCCGAGATATCCTTGGAGGCAGCCTTCACTCGTAAACACGACAGCTACGAGAACCGCTCCAGCTGCTTTGAGATGGGGGGGGGGGGAAGAGGGCCAGTGGCCTCATAGCCTCACCGCCGTCTCTCTTTAAGCCAAACTCCTCTGGTGGCCAAATCCCCGAGGTCAATCGCAACCCGTGCATTCCGTGCGATGCCTCAAGAAGTCAAAGCCCCCCCCCCCCCCCCAAGAGGATTATACCGCACAATGTGCAAGCTGCCCTCAACTCTTGCGCAACATTTTAGAAGTACGAAAGGAAACGCAAAATTCAAAGCTAAAATATCAACAAAGGAGGAAAGAAATAATCCTCTTAGAGACATGATCCCCCTCTCTTTTTGGCATGACAGGGAACGATAAAGGCGCATCCCTGCAATTTCTACCTCTGGCCACTGCTGGCAGAAGGGCCTCAGCTACAGGGAGCTCTAGAGAGCCCCTCTGGAGCATGTTTGGCCTAATTCTAGATTTGAAGCTTTCGTGACTGCAAGAATTCATATTCTTAGGTTTTTTCGGTAAAGTCACGTTGGTAAAACATTAAAATTAATAAAAGTAAAATAAAATAAAATATTTTTTATTATTTTTTTTATTTTACTTTTATTAATTTTTATGTTTTACCTACGTGACTTTGCCGAAAAAACCTAAGAATATGTTTGGCCTACTCTTCCAAGCTGATCAGGTGTCTTTGGAAGAGCTTTTGAGTGCCAACGCTTTTCCCTCCCCTGACTGTGGTCAACTCATTGAGACTGCTAGGTGGATGGAGGCGAAATTATTTTTGAGAAACGTGCCCCAGTGACATTTACGGCAATCGGTGCACAATGGTGGCCCGCGTTTATGATTTCGATCACGACTATTAGAAACGTGTTCATTGCTTCACATTGGAACACGTGGTATGCATTGCCGTCAGCCACTCACGTTACACGCCAGGTGCAAGCCTCTGGCGAATTGGCCGATGATGCTGGATGTAATTACAGCGAAACGTCGTACTACTCAAAAACTGTAAATATTGTGGATTCACTCTTCAACACACCAGTGGGCTAAAGTAGTGAACTACTTGTCTTTTGTCAACGTGACACTTTTTTGCTGATTGGCCGTGTCGGGTGGTGGAGGGTTACGACACATTTATGAATAACGCGATCTAACCCAAAAACGTTTATTATGAATAATATTGGTCGCGAAAGCCTACGTGTTAAAGTGAAGTTCAAGCCTGCCTTTAGCTTCCGAGATTGGGCACGTTCCTGACGACGTGGTCATAGTGGGCTCGCATGTTACATACTGTACAGTCTGATCAAACAGAAAGTCGTCGTTGGAAGCCCCTCGTTACATTATTCATGCGAGGCAGTATTTAGTGCAACATTATTTTGCCCGGTTTGTCAATTCAACATGAACGTTTATAAATGCTTGCAGAAGCACATTTGGTTCACATTATAACTGCTAAAACTGTTCTTTTTAAAAAACTATTCTTCTTTTTCAATACGCCCATTGCTGGAAATGCTGTTCCCATATTCGATCAGATCGCCCACGCAGCTCCCACCCATCCCTGGAGCCTTGCAACCAGGAGGAAAATCAATGCTTCCAATTAATCTGCGCATGTGTCAACATAAGAATAGGATCCTGTTTTATTCATACGAGGTACGCTTACAAATGAACAGGCCACAGAATTAAGTAGATAATTATCGAGACACGCTTTGAACAAAAACGATGGTATAATGAATAAAAGCAGAGCGCTGCAAGTAAACAAAAATGAAATGTTCTGTCAGTATTGGCACAACAAGCGTTTGCTTTTGACTTTAAATCAATGAGAATATAACGCTTATGTCCGATTACGTAATATTGTCCCATTTTAACGTCTCGTATGTACCCGAAAGCATCCAATGTATTGCCATTCTAACAATCGTTTCTTTCCGTTTAGACGCGCATGTTAGCAGCATCTCTTGTGAATACCACGAACATGCAACAACAACAAATCGGCCGTTGTAATTGTGCACGGATGAAAATACTCGCAATCTATTTATTTTTCGTGCATCAGACATTCGTAATTGTTTTGACCGATGGGCCACGAGCGTGCCCAACCGCAGGAGCCTCACGCAGCAAACACAGCGGCTCTTCTTCTTGGTTCTTTCGGTAAAGTCACGTAGAATGGAAATAATAAAATAATAAAAATAAAACATAATAAAATAAGTCTCACGACGTTTCGGCCACAACGCAAGCAGCCGTCCTCAGGTGAAGAACAGGTCTGTCAGGTGAAGAACAGGTCTGTCAGAAAGACAGTGTCTTTCTGACAGACCTGTTCTTCACCTGAGGACGGCTGCTTGCGTTGTGGCCGAAACGTCGTGAGAATTATTTTATTGTTTTATTTTATTTCTTTTATTATTTCCATTCTACGTGACTTTACTGAAAGAACCAAGAAGATGAATCCCTGCAGTCACGAAAGCTTTAAATAGAAATTTTATTATGTTTTATTTGTATTATTTTATTATTTCCATTCTACGTGACTTTACTGAAAGAACCAAGAAGATGAATCCCTGCAGTCACGAAAGCTTTAAATAGAAATTTTATTATGTTTTATTTGTATTATTTTATTATTTCCATTCTACGTGACTTTACTGAAAGAACCAGGAAGATGAATCCCTGCAGTCACGAAAGCTTTAAATAGAAATTTTATTATGTTTTATTTGTATTATTTTATTATTTCCATTCTACGTGACTTTACTGAAAGAACCAAGAAGATGAATCCCTGCAGTCACGAAAGCTTTAAATAGAAATTGTATTATGTTTTATTTGTATTATTTTATTATTTCCATTCTACGTGACTTTACTGAAAGAACCAGGAAGATGAATCCCTGCAGTCACGAAAGCTATAAATAGAAATTTTATTATGTTTTATTTGTATTATTTTATTATTTCCATTCTACGTGACTTTACTGAAAGAACCAGGAAGATGAATCCCTGCAGTCACGAAAGCTTTAAATAGAAATTTTATTATGTTTTATTTGTATTATTTTATTATTTCCATTCTACGTGACTTTACTGAAAGAACCAAGAAGATGAATCCCTGCAGTCACGAAAGCTTTAAATTGAAATTTTATTATGTTTTATTTGTATTATTTTATTATTTCCATTCTACGTGACTTTACTGAAAGAACCAGGAAGATGAATCCCTGCAGTCACGAAAGCTTTAAATAGAAATTTTATTATGTTTTATTTGTATTATTTTATTATTTCCATTCTACGTGACTTTACTGAAAGAACCAAGAAGATGAATCCCTGCAGTCACGAAAGCTTTAAATAGAAATTTTATTATGTTTTATTTGTATTATTTTATTATTTCCCTTCTACGTGACTTTACTGAAAGAACCAGGAAGATGAATCCCTGCAGTCACGAAAGCTTTAAATAGAAATTTTATTATGTTTTATTTGTATTATTTTATTATTTCCATTCTACGTGACTTTACTGAAAGAACCAAGAAGATGAATCCCTGCAGTCACGAAAGCTTTAAATAGAAATTTTATTATGTTTTATTTGTATTATTTTATTATTTCCCTTCTACGTGACTTTACTGAAAGAACCAGGAAGATGAATCCCTGCAGTCACGAAAGCTTTAAATAGAAATTTTATTATGTTTTATTTGTATTATTTTATTATTTCCCTTCTACGTGACTTTACTGAAAGAACCAGGAAGATGAATCCCTGCAGTCACGAAAGCTTTAAATAGAAATTTTATTATGTTTTATTTGTATTATTTTATTATTTCCATTCTACGTGACTTTACTGAAAGAACCAGGAAGATGAATCCCTGCAGTCACGAAAGCTTTAAATAGAAATTTTATTATGTTTTATTTGTATTATTTTATTATTTCCATTCTACGTGACTTTACTGAAAGAACCAGGAAGATGAATCCCTGCAGTCACGAAAGCTTTAAATAGAAATTTTATTATGTTTTATTTGTATTATTTTATTATTTCCATTCTACGTGACTTTACTGAAAGAACCAGGAAGATGAATCCCTGCAGTCACGAAAGCTTTAAATAGAAATTTTATTATGTTTTATTTGTATTATTTTATTATTTCCATTCTACGTGACTTTACTGAAAGAACCAGGAAGATGAATCCCTGCAGTCACGAAAGCTTTAAATAGAAATTTTATTATGTTTTATTTGTATTATTTTATTATTTCCATTCTACGTGACTTTACTGAAAGAACCAGGAAGATGAATCCCTGCAGTCACGAAAGCTTTAAATGGACAGCGGCTCTTGCTCGCTTCGCCACTCGGCACTTATGAGGCAGCCCCATTCAGAGAGACAGAGACCGAACATCGCCGCGTTTGTTCCCTGCTGCTGAGACAGCGGCGATCGCTGTCCTCTGCACTGTTTAGGGTGGGAGAGAAGGGGCGGGGGAATGGGGGAGGGGAGGTGGGAGAGCGCATTTCTATTTGACCAGAGAGCTCTGCTAAAATAAGCAAGCGCACGAATGCCCGATGTGGGGTGAGGGCTGGGCAGTGTAGCTCGGATTTTAAACTCACGATGAAGAAAAGGGAACTGTTGAATGCGCGAATGAATGCCTCAGTCGCCTCAAAAGCCACAGAGCCGCAGTTCAACTTGAACTATGACTTATTTGGCATCATTTTCAAAATGCTTTACATGCGAGTCATAGTCCACGCACAAAGCACGCTCAATCGCACTCTCGTTGGCCATTGAACAATCCATTCTCTCTTGCTTGGGGTCCAGTGACTCCGGAGGTTTCGTTCGAGCGTCGAGGACGAGGGTTTGCCCCTAAAAGTCCCCACAACTGTTGTTGGCTGAGAAGTCGCAGCTTTCCCATGGTCACTTCCTGCGCTCATGCCCTCCCCTATTCCTCCTCCTCCTCGCCCCGTGAGAGGCCACTGTTGCTTCCTTCCACCGCAATCATCCCGTCAGTCACAGCAGCAACGGAATAACAGACTTCAGAAATCAATTTAATTTCTCGGGAAAAAAAATTCGCGAGTATGTATTCTTCACATTCTGCGCTGGAGGGGGGAGGGGAGTGGGGGGTAAACACGCTATACGAGTTGACTGCTCACCGCGGGACAAATCCAAGACCGGTGATCACGCCAACAGCGGTTTATTACCGGGCAGGAGCGACACACCCGAGGTGTTTCTGTCACAATTTGCACCGAGCGGTAGCAGCAGAGGCGAAACTGTGACTCAAGTGTTCGACGCACGCACACACGCAGATGTAGCACGTGTGCCTCGCAGCAATACGAGCCTGGCTTTCAATGTGTGTGGACTTTGTATGTTCTCACCCCTGTTCTCCGTGGATTTCCTCCGGTTGGGTCCAACAGATAAAAAATAAAGTACAGTGTAATAAGTATTGGCCAAACAATATCCCAGCGCTGAAACAAATAGCTGTAAATGACTTCATTGGAGATTGCACAGGAACAGCATTGTCTCCTTCAGCGAAGTTTGGCAGGACCCGCCTGGAAAAAAAAGTATCCAGACTCGATTAGGCTTTGCTGGGTAAATGAGTCAAACAAGAATACATCGCCGTACGCTCCCAGCAGTCGCTGGACTGAACAGCTGAGGTTGATCACACTGTGTTATCTTATCGTAACGTAGCAATGTTGCATCATGAAGACGAAGGTAGCGCGTGCGTTCAGAGTAAATGTCACACGTGGGTATGATGTGCTGGCAGAGTGGTTGGTGACACTGCGAAACGAACCTGGTGCCCGAGTTCGAGTCAAGGCGATGGCTGACACGAGCGAGAAGTGGTCGTGGGCTCACCCCTACTTCACCAATCCGCACTGAGCAGCTTAGTAGAGGAATGCTCACATTCATGGCGGACACTGAACGGGGAGGCCTTTCATCCAGCAGTGGACTGACAACCGTTAATATTATGTCTTTATTTTATAGTCAAATTTTACCTTTGTTTACAGATACGTTGACCTTGTCCGTTTGTTGGTTGAGGAGTTCTGTGTGTTTTTGTACATATTGTGTTTGTTGCGGAGGTAATTTTTAGGTTGTAGCCATTGGATCCTGGCGTGATAGTGAGTAAACGGTTGATGTCATCTGCGTGCAGGAGCGATGTTGGAGGGCCAAGGTTTTGTTATTAGGGTGCCGAGTTGTTTGATGTAAAGGTTGAAGAGAAGTGGTCCCTGAATGGAGCCCTGGGAAATGCCACAGGCAAATATCGAAGGGGGCTGATATTTGATTGTTTTATGCGAGTGTAGCGGTGGAAATGTCCACCATTAGAGCACAAAAACAGTTTGAGAATGGAGACAAACGTTGACTTTTTCCCTTTGACATGACTTTTAGATACTCTATATGAAGTCTGGTGCAGGCGGGTTGCTCCTGCAGGCCTGCGTTATATCCAATCATCGGAGGCAATGAATCAGAACTTGCAGCACGTTTTCTGATCCGTAATAAGCAGAGAAGATCCACTATACTCTTTGTTTTTTTACGGTAAAGTCACGTAGGTAAAAAATAAAATAAATCACGACGTTTCGGAGGCAACACAAGCTTCCGTCTTCAGGTGGCACCGTCACAGCAAAATTACTGTATCAAGTGATACAGTAATTGTATTAAGTGAAGTGAAGTAATTTTGCTGTGATGGTTCCACCTGAAGACGGAAGCTTGTGTTGCCTCCGAAACGTCGTTATTTAATTTATTTTAATTTTATTTTTTTCCTACGTGACTTTACCGAAAAAACCAAAGAGTATGAACCCTTGCAGTCACGAAAACTTTAAATCTAGAATTAAGATCCACTACAATTCCACTGCAGTTCACTGTTCATGTGGACAGTAAGCTCACGACAGGGTGGACACTTGCCTGGTATACAGGTGGCCGTGGGTTCGATCGCGACCCTGACGATACTTGTGTATTTGCGGAGTTTGCGGTGCTTGCGTTGAATTTTCTCCGGGTCCTTCGGTTATTTCCCTCCACATTTAGAGTATTTGGCTGATATACATTTCCACGTGATAAGCCACTTCGTTGAGCTATCATTTGTGGCGAGGTCGCTTTTGAAAAATATCTGTATAGCTCAGTGGGCCTTACCTGCTAAAATATAGGTCGTATAAAATTAACAGATAGAAACGCGACGCTTCTTTCTTTCTAAACTCGCCTGTAGTAGCGCAGCTGGGGAAGTAGCAGCGAGAAAAAATGCCTCTAAACTTCGCGTGTAGTTTAGAGTCCGATGCTGTTCAGCATCGGACTCTAAACTACACGGAGCTGAATACTCAACATGGCAACGCGGGTGTTACCATCGTCGGCATGCTGGTCTGGAGCCGCCAGGAACCAACCGTACCCGCTTAATTATGATGATCACCATCAGCAGCGTAATCAGTTTTCAGAACTTTCACTTACAAGGCGGCTATCATCTGGGAGGGTGGGCGAACAAGCGTCTCGATTAGAATATAATTAGAAACTAACCCGGCTGCACTCACGTCTCGCTCAACGTCTGACAAATGGAACTCATTAGGCACTAAATGAGCACCACTACGCACGAGAAATGAATCTCTCATCATGCAATCGGGCCACATCAACAAAGCCACTCTGCTTTCCCTGTTCGGGGAGGGTGGGGGGACAAAGGTGCCCCGTATAGCTTTGACATACTTTTTGGGGCAAGCGAGCACAATGCCTCGTGGAGGTATGTACATACTACACTAGGTGCTCATTTGAGGCTAAGCCGACCTCTGGGAGGAATATGATCGGTTCAGATAAAATCGTCACTGGTGTTGGCCGTGAGCGGGAATCGAATTCGGGGCACCGCGTTCGTAGCGTAGCGCGCTAACCACTACACTAACGCTTCCCGCATACTACCGCTAAAATGCAACATCCTATATAGCACATCCTTTAGACAGGGTGATCCCTTATTGATGACCTGGATAATGAACACCCCCGTTCTTGCCGGCTAATAAGACCCACGATCGTGGCCCCCGACATCACCACGGGGTAAGAGGAGTTCTCCTCTTTTGCAGAGATGATACTGGAGAACCGTCTGGCAGGTTTCGATTTCCCGCTCACAGCCAACATCGTTGATACATACCTCAACCGGTCCACCCCTAAGTCGACTCAGCTTCAACGATTGCCCGGTGCGGTGTGTAAACATCAGCAATGGCGAGAAAAAAAGCGACCGGGCGCGGTGCTAACCACCCATCCCCGGTTTTCGAATTATTAGGCGCTACTCGCTAAACCGCGCTTGTCCCAAAAGTCTGTTGAGGCTACACCGGGGGGGGGGGGGGGGGGGGGGTGGTCTGTGTCTTTGTTCTTCATTAGATTCGTCGCTGTCCGCGTCATCAGGGTGGCACGTGTGAGTAAACCATCAGGCAGGTGCAGCCACAAGGCGCGTGTAGACGCACCACGTTGCTTATGAGCGGAGACGATTGGTGAACGTTTGGGGAGGATACCTCGGGGGGTGGGCGGCGAGGACTGGAGTTCAAGAGACTCTGCTACGGCTGCAGATATACAGAGAGGGCACCGGGGGAGGGCCTGGAAGTGGATCTGGGAATAAGGGGGTCTGGGGAAAGAATTTCTGGAGAGAGAGAGAGTGAGAGAGTGGCTGTGGGAAGAGAGGGGAGTGAGAGTGCAACTTGAGAGATGGCTATCTCCTCGGGGTCCCGTGCGTCATGTCGGCACCGGGGGTCCCACCATCACCACCACCACCAGCACCACCGGGGTCTCTCCGTGTAGCAGCTGCAGGGAGAGCGGGGTCTGTGTGACTCGCAGGGCGTCTTTCGGCTGGAGCTGAGAGAGACACGTGGTGGCTTCATCACGAGGCCGTCGAGACTCAAATTCACCTGCAACGGATTCTTGTGGAACGTGGGAACACAACGTAGACACAAATACACCCCCCCCCCACCTGCACGTATGTATGTTTGTTGAACTTCTTTCGCGTCGTACGTAGCCAACCGTGCTAATCGCGCGGTACCGCGAAGTACGGCTGAGACATGGGGGGAAGCCATTCATCCAGCAGTAGATTGATGATGACTGATGATGGCAAATCCCTCACATCTGGTTGTATTGTTGATCTATCGTCTGCGTGCTGTGTGTGCCGTGTGTGTGTGTATACGCATATATATATAAACAAACACGAGGCAGCATTGAATGGCAGAGCAGCAGATGTATTGAATGCATCGGAGCGCTAATTGATTAGCTGAGTAAACACGCACTCGCGCGTGGAGACTGCATGGCGGCGCGCAGCGTCGTGTGGTGTGTGCCGGGGGGGGGGTGGTGGCTCTCCAATTACGGAGCAGCCGCTGGCATCGCGACGCCTCGGCTTCTGGGGCAGTCGGACTACCCGGCTGGTTGCCCCTAAGCGGCAGCGACGGCGAGAGCAAGGCTGGCCGGGCGGCTGTTTGCTCTGGCCGCACGCGGGTTTCTCTGGGCGCACGCGGGTGGCCCTGACCGCACGTGGGTGGCTTTCGTCGTCGTGGTGGTGGCGGTGGCCGTGGCATTAACGCCAACAGCACTCGACGCCGTAGTCTTGCGCGGCTACAGGAGCGATATCTGTGGCTTATTAAAGAATATTGTAGAAGCACATCGCGTTGATGTTCTGCACATCGATGTGGGGAGAGAGGTGGCTGCGTTAAGAACCCGGCGACACAAAGTTCGATTCCCGGTCACAGCCAACACCTGTGACGATTATCTGAACGCGTCCTGGGCCCTCCCCTAGGTCGAGTCGGCCTCAAAAGAGCACCAAATGAGTGAGTGTGTAAACATCGCCACTGGGGAGAAAAAGGGCAGTCGGGCGTGGTGTTGGTCACCTACCCGTCGTGGCCTTTATCGGTACTCGCTAACAGCACTTGCCCTGACAGTCTGTTAATGCTCTATGGGGGCTCTTTGTCTTATATATACGCACAACAACATCACACGACCGTACACTTGCATATGACATCTCGGGTGTGTTGTGTGGCTATTGAAGCAGCAAGTCTCCCGTGCCGTGTGTGTGGTAAACGAACACGCCTGCGATCTCTGACGCAGAAGGAACCCGCCTCGCGGATCTGTGATATTGAAACCCCGACCGCTGCACCGCGGATATTGTATGGTCAGTACCACAAAGCCGCGTTTCATGGCGACAAACACAAAAAAACTACCATCTGTACACAGACGATCGGTAGCACTCCGACGGCCCGTGTACCTCGATGATCCTCGCGGCCTGAATGCGTTTAAACACCTGAGATGCACCGCGGGGCTTCGTGACAGGCCGAGATGCCAACGGCAGCTGCGTGGGCCACTCAAGGACAACAATGCCAAGCGCTACCCCTGCCGCACGTCCCACGCACCACCACCACTATCGCACAACTGCACAACAACCACCACTATCGCACAACTGCACAACAACCACCACCACTATCGCACAACTGCACAACCAACACCACTACTGCCGCACAACCCAAACTCCACAACTGACGCTGCACGTCCCACGCACCACCACCACTATTGAACAACTGCACAACAACCACCACGACTGCTGCACAACCCACGCACCACCACCATCACCACCACTATTGAACCACTGCACAACCACCACCGCTAGTGCTACATGTCTCACGCACCACCACCACTATCGCACAACTGCACAACCACCACCACTGCTGCACAACCCACGCACCATCACCACCACTATTGAACCACTGCACAACCACCACCGCGAGCGGCCCACTGCCCACGCAGCCACTGAAAGTGTCAGCAGCCGGACGCTTCTCGTCCGCAGTGGGCAGCGACGCGCGCCCCTGAGCGGCGCCACCATTCGAGGCGCCTCCGATGATTCCGGGGCGCCGTGGCCTCTCTCCTTGTGCCACAGCAGAGGTCGGCACGGCAGGGTGGAAGGGTCGCACTGGGCGGCTCGAGGAACCCACGCGGCGCCACGAGCCACTCCGTCGAGTCGTGGCGAGTTTTTAATTAAAGAGCGGCACGAGCGACGAACGGCCCCGCGCTCATTCACAAACCGCCCTGACCCGGGCCGGGGTCGTCCGACTTGGGGGGGCGGAGGGAGGCGAGAGGGGCATTCACCGCGGCGCGCAGATGGCGTGGCGAGTCCCCGCACCGTCCCCGCGTCTCCTCCCTCCCGGGGGAGCTGCGGAGGCGACCGAGAGCTGCTGCAGCATCACCAGCAGCGAAAGAGTGTGGGGGAGGTGGTGGGAGGTTGTCGGTACCAATGTGTCCCTGCCCGCAAACGAAGCCGAGCGTGGACTTCGAGTCGGTGCGCCTCCGTGCCGCGGTGTTGGGGTTCCTTCTCGCTCCTTGCTCGCGCCGGCGGCTCCTGCTGCTTCCTTTAGCGGCGGCGGTTGCAGAGTGACCTTGAAATGGGAGGTGGGGGGTGTGAAAAGTCGCGATGGTGACTTGATCCGTGTGTCGCAGCCCGCAGTGGCTCGCGCGCGCACAACAACAACAACAACCGCTATTCGCCATGAAGTGGCGGTGACGTCACCACGGCGCTTGTGCCAGGCTATGTGCACTTTAAGACCACGTGAGGTCACGGGACAGACCCAGGTGCCATGGGTCGACTGGCAGATGCACCACCTGTGCCCTCTACTGTGACATCTTGCTGTGTTTTAGCCGCCCGGCGCTCTGCTCGTTGTTGTGAGCGTCGCTCCTCTGCCCTCCGTTGTTGTTGGAGGGCGACTGACTCCAACTGCCCAGTAGCTTCCTTCACGAGCCTCCTCCACAGAAGCCGATCTTGACACCGCTGGTACCAGTCATCGGCAAGTCCACTCAGCTCCACATCCTCCTGTACCACATTACTCCATCTCTTCTCTAAACCATGCCGCGCCCGTTTAGCCCCCTCTATTCTGCCGAACAAACGCTGTTTAGGCATGCGGGCTACATGACTCAGCCAACGCAGCCTTGCCTGCTGGAGGAGCTCACCGATAAGACTTTGTCCAGATCTTTAGAGGATTTGTGAGCTCCTCACACAATCCAGCCGGGTTAAATCTAAGATGTAGAGTAGGCAGGCCAGCCTGAATGTTTCTAACCGGCGAATATGTTTCATTCGGGGGGTCCACGTTTCACAAGCATAGAGAAGGGAGGGCGTGATCTTGGCTGAGAAGACCCGAAGCTTTCTGTGGAGCGATAGACCAGGTAGCTACACAGCGTTATTCAGCCAATGAAAAAATAATGCCGCTCAACTCATTCGGAGTGAGACCACTGCTGTCAAACCAGAAGTGGGCATAAGCACACTGCCCAGGTATGGAAAACTCTCCACTCTCTCCACAACTGCCCCATCACCAATGGGGAGTTGAGGGGTTGAGTGTTTGGTGCACAAAATACCCAGGCAGGTGCTCTTTGTAGCATGCTCCAGGTCTAGCGGCAGCGCCTCTAACTCCTCCTCTGAGTAACCAGCAATCACCAAATAATCAGCATACATAACATGGTTGACCAATAGGGAGCTATTCCTCGACCGAATCCGGGCATCGACCAGCCTCCCATTGTATCTGTACCAGATGGTAAAGCCATGGAAGGCTTCTCGAACTATATGGTCGAAAAAGATGTTAAATAATGGACATCCCTGTCGCACCCCAAAGTAAACAGGGAATAGCTCCGACTCCCGGCCACCTAGCTTTACCCGGACCTGCCCACCATCATGAATGCCCTTATTGATTGTGAGTAGAGAGTCAGGGACTCCGAAAGCACTAAAAACAACCCAGAACCCAGGCCTATTGATGGTATCATAGGCCTTGACTAGGTTAATAAAGCAGAGATGTAGGACCTGTTGGAATTCCCTCCACCTCTGTTGTAGCAAATGGACAGAAAATATGACTTTTGTGTAGGACCACCCTGGCCAGGAACCACATTGGGGCTCCACATGCCTCTCCTCAGCGTCCCTGGCAAGGTGATGTTGAACAATCCTTGCCAGGACCTTTCCCGGCACACTGAGGAGGGAGATGCCCCTGTAGTTGTTACAGTGTATGCGGTCTCCATTAAAGAGGGCGGCCACCAGGGCATCCTTCAAATCCTGCGGAACTCGTCCAGTGGTCCAGAGATTCATTATGATGTCATTTAGGGCAGTCTGCACACAAACGCCACCCTCCCTCGGCATTTCGCTTGGGAGATCATCTCTGCCTGGCGCTTTTCCTGCGGATCACCTTCCGTACTTCCTCAACAGATGGCACTTCAGCCAGTCACTCACAGGAGGTGACTACTTCTTCTAATATTTGACGCACGGAAACACTTTGCCCCATGATGTTTTTTTTTCAGTATGAGGGATTTCCCCTCCCCCAAGACCTCACAGAATTGCTCAGCAAATCTGCGAACCTGTTTTTGGGTGTCGGAGATTGGATCACGGTTTCTTAACCCTAAGGATGGTGATACATGTGACACTGCAAGTTACTTTTTTGATAGAGTTAAAGGATGATTTGTGATTGCAAGCTACTGAAGCAGATTCCATCTCCTCAGCAACCCGCGACCACCACTCATCCTTGCAGTGCCGCACGGCTCTCCAAACCTCCAAGCGAAGGCTGCGGTAAACCTCATCATTCTCCAACGTGGCATACCGAGACGGTGGGAGTGGGCTTGTCGCTTTTTCTCAACTAACCTGAACACCTCCTCTGTCAGCCAGGGTTTCTGGGAGGTCTGGACCGCGTACCCAAAGCAGCCATTGCAGCTGCATGCGTCACAGTCCTAAACCTCGCCCATTTACCAGAGGTGGGACAAAGTCATTGTTATGCAAGTCCAAGTCGAGTCTGAAGTCATCAAATTCATGACTCGAGTCTGACTCGAGTGCAAGTCACATGACTCGAGTCCACACCTCAGAGGTGGGACAAAGTCATTGTTATGCAAGTCCAAATCGAGTCTGAAGTCATCAAATTCATGACTCGAGTCTGACTCGAGTCCAAGTCACATGACTCGAGTCCACACCTCAGAGGTGGGACAAAGTCATTGTTATGCAAGTCCAAGTCGAGTCTGAAGTCATCAAATTCATGACTCGAGTCTGACTCGAGTCCAAGTCACATGACTCGAGTCCACACCTCTGCCATTTACCCTCGACATCAGGAGGAGTGGGGGACGATGCCAACCCCAGCTGCAAGAGGTAATGAAATTCTCCCTTGCAACTTTCATCAGCTAGCTGAGACCAGGCCATTGTGGGTTTGAATGGGGTCCTAGATGGACACCCACCACCAGTGTAAAAATGGCAGGCCCATCTTACAGATGACAAACCAATGGTCAGTGGGCAGATCAGCTTCACGGTAGGTCCTGGTATCAAGGACATGAGTCCGCTTCTGCTCTTCCGTCATTATATAGTCCAGCAGATGTTCTTGCTTGGACCCTACATCCATGATGTTGTGTGGAGGCGCCGATGATGAAACAGCGTGTTGATAATTACAAGCCCATGGGCTGCAAAAAAGTCTAGCAGCCTTCTACCGTTGTGATTGAGCTGATCTGGCCCGTGCCTTCCAATCACTCCAGCCCAGGTGCCGGCATCATAACCCATTTGGTCATAGAAGGCATATGACTCATTGGCCTTGCCTGCATCCTTCCACTGATGTTCATCTTCGGTGGGGACATAAGCAACCACCACCACCACTCCTCGCCTCTGGTTGATGGAGAGGCGAGCTTACATTAGTTTGGGGCTTACAGCTTCCCACACCTCACCGCCACGCTCCCACATCCCCTTCATTCTTTTGTTCAGAAGAGACACTCCCTGTTGTTTGGCAGTCTCCTGCCCCGAGTAAAGGACTGTTCACCCCTCATGGTGACTGGGGCCAGAGCCAGTCCACCGGACCTCCTGAATACCACAGAGATCCAGGCGGTACCAGTCCAACTCCCGACAGATGAGCACAGCAGCCTCTCCTCCGCAGTGAGCGTTCGAATATTCCATGTGGCCACTCGCAGTGGCTTCTTTCCATTTCTGTGTGTGCACACACATACACACACACGTATCACCTCCTGAGCACAACACCACGCGCGTGCTCTGTCTTCGCCACCGCGCTGGCAGACGCAAGACGCCGTCCCTGATAACCCGGCATCACGTAATGCTTTTGCGATCCCATTTCAGAGCTGTTTCAAAGGTCGGACAGCTAAGCGCGAGGTCTGATCAGAGGGCTAATGAACCCCCTGCTCTGAACCAGACGCGTCTTCGCGTCGCGCATAAATCCTCCTCCCATGCGCGTTCTCATTGATTCGGTGTCATATCGATTCTCTCGGCACAGCGCGGTTCTGTGCGCAGTGCGCGTTCCTTTGTCTGCCGGTCGCTGCGCACGGGGGTGGGAGGTGGGAGGTGGGGGCGCAGGGTTAATTGTAATCAAGCAACCATAGCGTCGTGATCTCCACAGGGGGAGGGGGGGGCTGTCAGAAATCTCAGCGTTTGCGCCCACACGCCCCCATCCACGCTTAACAATTGCTCACCCTTGCAAATGCAAATCAGCGATGCCCTCCTGCGCGCATTCATCAGTTGATTGGTGACCGCGGAGAGATGTGACGCGTGGAGAGACGCGAGAGCAGGCAGACACGACTGGGATTTGAGAAAAAAATTGCCATAAAAGCAGGATTTGGCCGGTTTCATTTCTCTGAAGATATATATATTCGGTGTTTAATTCCCAATTCGAGATGCATGTTTACAAGCGTGGAGTAATCCTCCCCGGCTCTTGTGACTTTATCAAAACACGTGCCCAAGCGCCGTTTATTCGTGATCTCTGCGTGCCAAACCAGGCCATGACCGATTAATCTCATTTCGGTTGGAACTCCAAGACGACAACATGGTCGTTGTGTCTTTTTTTCTGTTCCGAATGAGGTCACCCACAAAGGCGCAAGACTCACAAAGGCGCTCCGAAATGCCCGGCGTATTTTAAGGCTTTTGCAAAACCACTGAGCGAAACCATCACCGTCATCACTATCATCACCATCGTCCTATATTCTCATAAGGCACATGGCCCTGCAGGGGATCGCGAGCAAGAGAGACAGCAGATGAAAGCCGTTCTCAGCAAAGCGTAAACTTGCACTGCACAATGCCAAATTGACAAACCGTAATTACATGTCAACAGGCAGAGAGATGGAAACGAAATGAATGACATTGGGCTGCTGCTGTGAATGGACCAATTCTTGTTTGTACATAATTTGGGATTGCATAGCAGCGTTATGGGATGGAGCGGTGGTGCAGCGATTAGCGCAATGCATTATTAATCCGGTGACATGAGTTTGATTTCCACGGCTAATTTATCGGTGACGAATGATATCTGCACCAGTCCTGAGACCCCCCCTCCCTTCCCCTTCACAAACCCACACAAACCCACACAAACCCACACAAACCCACACAAACCCACACAAACCCACACAAACCCACACATTCACCAGCCAAGTGACTGACAAGGCGTGGGGAGGTCTTCATCAAGCAGTTGATTGACACAGAGCTTCCAAATAGCATTGCACGACTCATCTCTGCAGTCCTCGATTGTCATAGAACCTTAGTGGATATTTCACCGCAGTTTACTGGGGGGGGGGGGGGGGTAAAAAAAATGGACATGATTTTGTGACACGTTGAACACTTTTTTTTTATGACCGCAACCACTTTATCCAAGACACCATTCCACAATTACGGATAAAGCACAACCGAGGAGCTTCACGCTGCAACATAAACACACGACCCCGGGCGCAGAGTTTGTGTAACGCGCGCAACGCCCGGTTAATTAACGGCGCCAGGGGGGCCCCACAGATGTGGCGAGATTTCCCCGCAAGTAAAACCATCATCGATTCTCAGCTCAACAAAAGAGCACAGGCACGCAGGTCAATAACACAGTCTGTGTGTGTGTGTGTGTGTTTTATTAAGTTTTTGAATCGGTGCCTCTTGATGATCCACGGACAAACACTGAATTCCCCGTCTTCGTGCGGAGCTCGTGGTGTCACTTGTACCCCATAAATCATCTTCCGCACCGGTCGGCCGGTGCCAATTCAGTTGACGCCAGCATTTAGCGACAGGTCCTCGCAGGAACCCACCCAGCCAAGTTGCACGTGGGCCACGGGCGCAGGCCGCCAGGCTCGTCAAGCGTACGGCAGGTCAGACGCCGGGTCAAAGCAAACGGCAAGTCGTGGGTTATCGGAGAGAGAAGAATTTGCCTCCCATCGCTGTCTGGCTTGAACTTGGTGCAACGGGCTCACCGCCATCGTGGGGACGTGAGAGAGAAGGGGGCGGCGGTTTGAAGCGTGAACGGGAGCGATCCTGGGAGCGCTTCCACCTTGAAGGACAAATTATAAATTAGACTGCACATGTGCCACGGGTGAGTTCTTTATATTTTATTCAAGTACAAAAATAAAGTCTTTGGAGTAACAAATATATACACCGGCTCTTCCTCCACGGACACTCTGTACAGCTGCCTCGAGTTTACAAGATAAATAAAAAGTCCTGCGAACAGCGTAAATACTGATTGCCTAACCATGCGGGTCGGCGCTATTCCCCCGAAACGACTTTAAAAAATTGCAAATGATAGGAGTGCAAACACGGAAAATATGCAAATGAGGTAATCCCCTTTCAATCGAACTTAAAAAACAAAAACAGAATATTGCACTTAAAATCAAACACGAACTAACCTATCGGCTGACTGCCATGGAAATGACGTTTGCACGACCGAACCATAAATAATGTGCAATGCGACGTGACGCGCTGTATAAATTAGGTGAATCAAATTTAACGAAAAACTTTCCTCGCTGCGTCGCTCACTCCGCCGAGCGGACGGCCACGCGAAGCCACCCCCCCACTGCCCCCCGCGCGGAACGCTCCGAGCTCGGCGGGACGCGCCGAGAGACGCACCGCGGGCCAAGGTTCCGCACGCGCGGCTCAACGCGCGCACGCAGGCAGGCCACGAGCACGGCACAGCGGGGACCGGGCACACGGCGCGGTTCGCGTGCCGCCACGGTCAAGCGTGGCGCGTGTGTTGGCCGTTGAGGAATACCCCTCGCACGGGAAGGGCCCCACCACCGCCACGCCATCTGGGTGCCACCACCAGCAGCAGCAGCAACGGCGACGACAGCAACAGCAGCTTGACGGCGCACGCTACCCTGGGCTACACTGCCTGCTTCTGCTGCTGCTTTCTCTCCCACCATTTACCATCACCGTCACTCCCACCACCATCACCACCACCATCACCATCATCACCATGCGGGAGGAGATGCCTGACCAAGGGAGGGAGGGGCGGGCACCTCATGGATGGAGAGGTTGTGCAGGAACCATGTTGCGTTAGTATAAAAAGGGGGATGCAGGGGTGCAAAAAGGTGAGGGGGTGGGGGGTCGCGGAGTGTGAAGGTTGGAGGAGTGGGGGGAGGGGGGGGGTCCCCGCGGTGCGGTGGAGGACACCCCACGCAGCCCTCAAAAAACGACGCATGCTGATGGTCACCCAGCTGGACCGGTCAAAAAAGCACAGCATGGAAGGGCACAACCCTGAGAATGAGGTTACACCTTGACGATGGTGGTGGGAACAAGGTCACCGTGACACGCGGGGGGGGGGGGGTAGTTGGGGGGGCGGAGTGGGGGAGGGGGGAGGAGGCACTTGGCTGCCTGCTCCAAGTCAGTGGTAACCCAAAACAAAAATATATGTGTGGAATCAACTACCATGCGTGTTTTTATTTACATGTTATTTTATTTCTCTCATGGAATCAAAGTTGCCCCATCTGTGTCGAATTACCGCCTCGCCGCTGCTGTGGCCACCGGCCGTCATCGGCGACCCGAAGTCTCGGTCGGCGATGGGTTTGTAAAAGTTTTTTATTTCGCCGTTCCCTCTTCGTGTTTTAGTTTTTTTGTTTTTGTGTACCGCTCGTTTTTCGTCCAAAAAAAAAAACTCGCGCAAATCGAGCCTTGGGTGAAAGGGGGTGAGCAATTTGCGGTCGAGCGGCGGGGGGGGGGGGGGGGGAGGAGTTGGGGGGGAGGGGGGTGGTGGCGCGGCAGGCGGCGCGAGACGATGGACTGACGGAGCAACTGTTTCGCTGTGGGATGTTGAAGGTGCTCAGTTAGAACCCGAGTGGATGGACCGTGAGGCTTGCGACAGGCAGAGATAAAAATGAGACAGGAGACACAGAGTGATGCGATGGACAAAAGCACATATTTATAAATGATAATGAGTATAATAGAAATATCCTCTACAGCATTCAACTCCAACAGTTTCACACACACAAAAAAACACTAGCATGGTACAAACCCCTCAATCACTGTCCGGACTTGATTAAGAGTGGTTAAATAATTTAAAGGCTAAATGAGAAACGTCGCCTCACAGATGTCAGGAGTTACATGAAAAATGGTATCAACAAATCGTTCGCCACAATTTGTTTCAAAGAAATGGAGACTAGGACAACCTGGCCACGTGGGAGCTTCATTTGTTTCTAACTATGAAGAATGTAAACTCATCTTCCTGTTTTGAAGGAGGGAGGGGGGGGGGGGCAGGGAGGGGTGGGGGCACGGAAAGGTAAAGGACAAGGGGCAATGACAGGGTGGCGAGGAGGAGGGGGGGGGGGGTCATTTCAGCTGTGGAATGAGAAATTCAAGTAAAGTTATTTTTTAGTTTTATACAACTCTGCATTTCAGTAACGTTGCTTTGTAAGTAGTACAATGATGAGCAAAACATTGAAAAGCAATAGAACATGGAGAGAAAGTGCACGTCGTACAGACCCAGTTAAATATTATTTCACATACTCCACTTAAAAGTTACAAACAATACTTTTTTTCTCTCAGAAATACTTCTAAGCAGGCGAACATGCACACACCGCCGATGGTAAATTCCGCACGTTAAATGCGTTTGGCAAAGCTGCGTCGAGCGCCGCTGGCTAACGGCACTCTCTGCAAACGAGCTCGGTTAAGCGTGGTCTGGGAAAATGTCACGGCAGATAAATTGTATTTTTTTTTAAAGATTAATACGATAACTACGGAGATGTTGGGCTTAACGGGAACACAGAGCTTAAGCCGACGACACAACAAGATCCTGGAAAAAGTCACAGCGTTAAGACAAATCGTGAGAGCAATTAAAAGCGGGCCCGCTGAGCGATTGACTGCACGCCGCGGCCCATGAGTGAATATGCAACTGTGGGTCGCCTCAGAGCGTTTTTCTTGCCCCACGTTTCACGCTCGCCGCTATCCCTTTCGGCAGACCGCTTATGCTACGACGTGGGAAACTATACAACGCTGCGCACGTTACGTAATGAGACGAACGGGCGATGGAGCCCTGGGCGAGGAGGCTGCGCTGTTCCTGCCACACCACCCCCCGCAGAGTGAAGTGGAACGACACGCAAAGCAGGGCAAGCCGACGCGCGGCTTCACAGGTGCCGGGAGAACGCTCGCTCGGAACGTTGCAACCTCGGCAGCACGCGAGCCGAGGCCAGCCCCCTGCGGGATCCGGCGCTCAGGCGGGATGTGAGAAACGATTAATTAAACGACGGCGCTAATGAAAACGGCGTGAACATTTCCGAGTGACCCATAGTTGCATATTAACACTGGGGGGGGGGCGGAGGGAGGGGGGAGGGGGAGGCGGGGGGCGCACTTAAGCGAGGGGACCTTCGGATCGTCGCGGCGACCGGAGCGATTGGGTGGGGGGCGTCGTTCGCATGGCACGCGGCACGCGGCACGCGGCACGCGGCACGCGGCACGCGTCCCTTGCTGCGGGTACGGGGCACGGGCATTTTGCTCGAGAGCGCGGCTCGGAGCGACTGGCCCGCGCTCTGCGAGTGAGAGTATTTCTCCACGTTTAAAAGCAGTTTGGCAACTCACATATGCTCGCTGTATGTCACATATAGTGCACCTATGGCGTACATTAAAAACCCCTCACATTTGCATTCCATGTCCATGCAATTACACAAATTCCACTTTTTTTTTGTTTAAACACCAATCGCACATATTAGCATAATACGTATTCCGCATACCAAAAATCTATCCTACAATTCAAACGGGTTGTTGTTGAACAGCTATGAAAACTAGTTTACTGTACATCAAAATACTGTCTCTAGATATATTTTCAGTACAGTTGGCACTTGCACACGTTTTAAACACGGCTACGGGGTCAAATGTGATGGGGGGGGGGGGGCGGGGAAACCGGCGGGACTCCACAGCGCAAAAGGAATCGACGTGACGTTGAAACCTGGCCACAACAACAACAACAAAATACCCAGCACAAATCCAAATAAACATTTGTTTTCTTTTAAAACCACGTACATTCAAAACAAAGACGAACGGCAAAAAAACGAACATCCGAGTGAAAACAAAACGACATCATCTATCTACAACGCATTTGGTCATTCTAAAAATATGCCTAAAACGTTTGTAAATTGTAATCGTTATTACTATACATATATATTTTGTTTTCTGTAATTACTATGTAAGTCGCATGCATACGTTGTCCAATGCAGCTGCACTTGAAACCGACATGGAGTAAACAGCCATAGTCTTGGCAAACCGCTGAGTAATTATTGCCACCCTCCTCTTGCTGTATTCTCGCTGTTTAATCGGCCGCCGATGATCGGGAAACGGAAAGTTGCCGCGTGGAGTTTTTTTTTCTTTCTTTCTTTCCAGCAGCATTAACACCTGGGCCCCACGCTCGCCCTCCCTCGCACGCCTCACTTAAAGCTGATAAGACTTGTCAAGAGCGCTTGTAGCCACTTAAAACTGTATACGCACACACACACATAAGTATATAAACAATAACATCGAGCTAAACAAAAACCGCACACACAAAGGTCATATATTAAAAGACGCAGCTTATTAATAAGGGTGCCTTCATTTTTCTACATACAATAGTCAGTGACGAAAATTAAATTAGTTGTCGGTGTGGCACGTTCAAGAGAGGAGGAAGAGGAGGCTTCTGCCTTCCTGCGGTGGCCCACTGGCCTCGCCCCTGACGGCGCTTCCTAAAAGACTTCAAAACTGGGTTCGAGTCGCGCGCCTGGGGTGACGTATCCCGCTACGCTAGGCGCTTGAGCATAAAATTGCACTTAGCGATCTGTGCTCAAGTGGCCGACTCCTGGACATCAGGTTCCAAACGTTATTTTTTTTTTTTGAACAGGAACAGGTCGAGCTGTTCAATGTGCCACCGAGGAATCCAATTCGTCGTGTGCTTTGCCCTCCGTTCTCCTCACGAGAAGCGTCTACGCGCAACGTACGATTGCGCATCCGCCGTTGTTGTTGTGTGCGACGGACGGGAACGCCGCCTCGGCCATTGCCCTGCATCGAACTGCATTGTGCTAAACGTTTTTTTTGTTCAGAATAGGTTGCAGCGCACACCAGGGACCAGTTAGGAACCATTTTAGAAAAGAAACGTGTGACATCTTGAGTTTGGCAGGCAGGAGGGGATAACAGGGGGGGATGCACGGGGGGGGAAGAGGGGGACCTGGTGGGTGTTGTTTGAGAAATGGGGGTTGGATGCGTGGGGGGGGTGTGGGAGAAAGATGGGACGGCCAAAGCCGGAGCGCGACGCTACCCGACCTTCTGCGGGTTGGTGGCGCGCAGGCCCTGCTCGTAGACGATGCGCTGCGTGATGAGGTACTGTGCGGCCTGCGTCGAGGCCGGGGGCCCCGTTATCGTCACCTTGCGGTTGCGCGTCCCCGGCACGAACTCGCCCTTCTTGGAGATCTGGATGCGGGCGCCCGTCATCTCCTGGTACTCCACCAGCGTCTTTCCCCCCTTGCCGAGGATGGCGCCCACCAGGTTCTCGGGCACCGCGATCTCCAGCGCGTCCTTGCCGCCGTCGTGCTTTTCTCCACCGAGCAGAGCGCCGGCCATGAGCGGCGTGGCCGCCGAGCCCATGTACCCGCCGTTGGCGGCGATGCCCGCCGCTCCCAGGCCGCCCAGCGAGAACGCGCCGGGGGCCCCGCCGGCCGCGGCCGCCGCGGCGCACGCGGCCGCGGCGGCGGCGGCGCCCCCCGAGCTGGGCATGCCGCCCGCCTCGTTGGCGTAGCTCGCGAGGATGTTCGCCGCCGCCATCGCCGACGGGCTGGAGCCGAACATGGGCGTCGGCGCGGCCGGCGCCAGGCCCAGTGCCAGCCCGGGCCCCGGCAGGCTGTAGCCGTAGCCCGCCAGGGTGCTGAGCGCCGACGAGATGGCCACCAGGTCGGTTCCGCCGAAGCCCGACAGCACGGTCGGGAAGGCGGCCACGTTGGCAAGGCCGGCGTGGCCCAGTAGTCCCGCGGTGGGCATCACGTCCCCTGGGGAGATGCCTGGCGCGGGGCTGGCGTACGGGGAGCCGGTGGGGTTGGCGTTGGCCACGGGCCCCGTGATGCCGGCATAGCTGATGTTGAGGCAGCTGCCGCTCTGCGGGTCCTCCTGGATCTTCTGGACGATGAGCTGCACGGCGTGGCGTGACTGCTCGGGCTCGCCGCTCACCGTCACCACGCGCTCCTGCAGGCTGCCGCCCTCCGGCTTCTGCGAGAGCTGCACCCAGGCGCCCGACTGCTCCATCATGGACTTGACGGTAGCGCCACCCTTGCCGATGATCAGCCCGGCAGTGGTGTTCGGCACGATGATTTTCGCCTGAAAAACAATTGCGCACAAATGCAAAGGCCGATGAGAGAAGGGTTACCGTCGCCCACAGCGATCAAATCTCCTCCGAACAATTTTTTTTGCCAGAGTGGAATTATCCTGTGACAGGTGTCATCATAAAAGGCATTGTGCCAGCTCACAATTCATCTGCGACTCCACCGTCTTTAAATCTGCCGCATAACAAACAAGAGGCTCTGACCGCCCACTCTTACCCATTCCGCTCAAATCCTCACCCCCCACCACTGCCTCACCCCCCCCCCCCCCAGTTCACTCAAAACAAAGGCATTCCATCTCTCAATGGGTGTTGGGGCTGCTTTGTCTGCTGTTCCCTCAGCGGGCTCAGTTCATCCAAAAGAAATCAGCATCGAGTTACGGCGGCGACATTATAATCTTCTCGCACGCATAAAAAAAAAGTACAAGACCATACGGAGCCTCGTGAACGCCTTCGGGCCGACGCGCCGGATTGCGTCAGAAGTCTCCGGCAGCCGTGACCATCCCGCTGACACCTCTGACCCCTTGTGCCGGTCTTTCGCGAGGGGGGTGGGGGGTGGTCGGCAGTTCGCGCGCTGCAGCTCGTCAAAAAAAATCCCGCGCGGCCCTTCGCCAACAACGTGGGGGCAGCACCGACCGTCGGCATTAGCAGCGGCGTTGGAGTCTCCAACAGAGGCTTTTAGAAACAGGATGCACGGCGCATTGTGCCGCACTTCAATCAACGGTCGAGCGTTTGTGGCCGGCACCGGCGAGAACAGCTGCATAAAATGGGTCCTCTCGAAGCTTCCTTAGGAGAACACAAGCAATTTCACTTTCTGCATTACTTTAAACTTAAGAAGCCAGGACAGTCTTGTTGTAAACATTGTAGAAGGTAAAGGGTAAAGATGTCAACGATGCCAAGGGGTAAGGTAAAGGGTAGGGTAAAGTTATCGCGAAGTATTACCTGGTAAATACCCAGTTTACCGCTCGCTAATAGCTCTGTGGCGCAGTCCGTAGCCTCCATTTGAAATTGGAATCATTGATGTCGGACCAGATGGAGACGGACCAGATTCTTGAGGTAGAGGATGAGGTCGAGGATGCCAGCAACGGCATTTCGGGGGTCGCTGCGAACAGCAATCATAAGAGGCAGCTGCATGCATTCCCGTGGGAGCACACGCACGATTGGATGGAGGGTGATCCCCGTGTGCAGCAAGGAAAGTGGTTTTCCTCCCACATGAACGTGTCGGGGTGGAAAGCCCACCTCAAGAAGCACAACGTGCTCACCCCAGACAGCGAGGTCGGGACGTCGGCGTCGGCGAGCCACCTAATGCGGCAAATGCTGAGCCGGCCAGCAATCCTGAATCACCTCCTGGTAAAGTTTGAGAATGCGGTGGTTGATTTTGTTGTCCAAGGTGCAATCTTTTTGCGAGCCGCCAGCAGCGACAAGTTTAAGACCTTGGTCCATACATTGATGCAGGGATATAAGGGTGTATCGACCTGCACCATCATTGGCAGGATTGTTGAGTTTCACGCCATCATGCTGCCCATCATTGGGGCGTTCTTCTCCAACCTGGACATCACCATCTCGCTCACAATCGACGGGTGGTCATGGTGCACTGGATCGACACCAAATCTGATGCGTCGAAATCCTATGCTGCTGACGATACTCGATGTGCAGTCTGGAAGGGGTGTCGGCAAGCGCATTGGCACCGCTCTCTTTGAGCACCTCCAAAGCCTCAGGCGCAATGTCTCAACCAAGCTGCTCTCTGTCACCAGCGACAATGGCTCCGATGCGATCAGTGCTGTCAAGACGTTGTTCGCCTTGGTCAACGCAGACATCAGATATGAGCAGTTGCGGGCTTGCCACCATATTCGCTGCACGGATCATTCGGTCCAGATCGGCATCGTCTAAATTCTCAAAGGCGCTCATCAATATCAGGAGCAGCAAGGTCGTCCGGCAGTCATACCGCCGCGAGGCCGAGAACGTCAAGCTCGCCAGCAAGGAGCCGACGCACCAGGACTTGCCGACCAGGTGGAATGCGACGTTTGACGTGGGCGACGACGCCATCAAAAAGCGTGTCCCATTGGACATTATCATGGCGCTCCCAGGATGTGATCGGTGTCAGTGCTTTCTCTGAAATGCAGTGGGCAATCATCGTGACAGCATTCCTGTGAATGCCGCGCCAGGTCATGCCGGTGACAATGGAGCACCTGATCTGTCATTGCGATCAAGGTGAAGCCACTCTTAGAGTGATCGATGAGTCCTTGACTGTGACGGAGATGAAGGCCGAGCTGGTGCGGCACCGCGACTTCCTGGTTCAGGAATCCGCCATTGTGGCATCCTACTTGAATCCACAGCTGCGGAAAACGACAGACCAAGACGAGCTGGCTACACTGAAGGCCACAATCTGCTGTCCTGCAGCATCGCTACTCGGACATGCTCGCGATCCCGCCGACGGCAGTCGCTGTCCATATGGAGGAGGGGTCGCTGTTCAGCACCCTGTTCAGCAACGTCGGCAGCTCCATCGATGACGGCAATGAAGTTGATAGTTTTCTGAGCATGGGCATCATGACCGCCAGCGCCTTCATTAGCGTAATGCAGTAAAAGGTCTCCCCGCAAATATCTGCTCCTCGCCAACTACAAGATGGCCTGCGACTACTTGGGGGCGCCGGTGACGTCAAATCTCTGCGAACGCGCGAATAGCGGAGCCGGGCGGGAGTTCACATGCATTTGCCAGTCGCTGTAGTCGACGCTCTTCATCCAGTCCATGTGCTTGCGCTCGTGGATCGTGGCCGGCTGCCTGAAGGTCCCGTCTAACCGGGCCGGAGTGGCGCAGGATCTTATTGCCTGTCGTTTGTCCGATGACAACGGCAATGACGAACTCGATCAGGTTGTTGATGAGATCGTCATCGACCAAGACGACTGGGACGAGGAGGTTTTGGAGGATGGTGTCGTCGACAGCCTCAACGCCCAATTCGAGAGTATTCTATACGACTAAACCACTCTACCTAGCATGTTCCTGTTATAAACCTTTTTAATGTGTAGTAGTACCCCAGTAATTACCCTGTAATCGGGTAATTTGTATGGGATAAGAGTAGAAGGTAGGGTAAAGGTAGGCTCGTTGCTTTTAAACTTTTACCTGTTACCTTACCTTGCTAAAGGGTAAAAGGTAAGGGTAGAGTGATTGTATTGGGGTAAGGTAAAAGGTATGGTAAAGTTAGGCTCGTTGTTTTAACCTTTTACCTTACCTTGCCACGGACTACTCATCCGGCCTACAGACTGAACGCCGTGCGTTCGTCTACCGTCATGCATCACACTTCCCAAAACGCAATAAGCCCAGACTATTTGCAATAAACACGTAACAGTGCTTTGTTTTGGCGTTGACGTGATTGGAAGTGCTGTGTCTGCGCCGCAGACCATTACGGAGCCGCTAGCAAAAACACTGCCCACACAAGGCACTTAACGCTGCCCTTCCCTGGGCAGTGGGACACGTCCCACCCACACGCCCACACGCTCGCACTGAGCGCAGACGCTTCAGGTAGCTATACGAGCCACTTGGGCTTGAGCAGCTGCGAGTGTGTGCGTGGATTGTGACCGTGGATTGTGACCGTGTGAGAGCAGCAAGCCGCCCGAGCACGGCACGGATACACATTTACAAAACGTCCACGGCTGTTAACTATCTTCGCAGTAATGGCCTTGACCATCTCTCTCCTGTGGTCACCGGCAACAAACATCAAATATATAGACAGAAATATTTAGAGATGTATTCAGAAGAGCAATACAGGAGAGGTATGAGTCGGGGCATATACAGAGCATTAATGAAAGATTGGTATGAGATGTAATGGATAGTGATTTTTAACAGATATGATGCGTCTCATGACGCTGGAGTGACCTCCCTTGGGATGCTTGGACAATTCTCTCAATGAGTTGTTTGGCTAATGGGAGGAAATTGGAGAACTTGGTGGAAACCCACGCGTGCAATGGTGCAATACTCAAATATCTACACAGATGGAGTTAAGAATCCATTCTTGTACTGCCATCTCTCTCATCCTCGTGTCTACAACGCCTGGCAAAGCCCTGGTGGTGACCCATATAAGCACGAGCCAGGCTCAAAATACTACTTAACTTGGCTTTTTTGGGCGATTCGGTCACAGGGATTAATTATCAACTCGGGAAGTACCCACACGCATTCCTGCCGGAACCACATGAGCCTGCTCGTGAAACTCTACGCGACCACGCAACGACCTACGACACGGGAACATTTTGGGTTCCACTTCATTTATTGGCAGCGCCGACGTTGAAGTCGTACGGCGATGACATTTGTTCATTTATCGAGTCAAGTGCAGCCGCTCGTAATCACGGCGCTTATGCCGATGACGCAACTTAATAAACCCGGGAAGAAGAAGCCTCGGCCCGCAAATGAAAGAACGCGCTGCCCTGTCGACGCCGTCGTCCGTTCTCCAAATTCCTATGTCCTCCGCCTCTTCTCTCATCCTCTGTGTATCTCGCTCCACCACAACCTCCAATCTTGCCCTCAATCTCCCTTGACTCCTGCTGCTCTGCGCCGGTGGCATCTCCATAGCCCTTCTCGTCCAGAGGCCTCCATGCGATTCCGTGGAACTCTATGTGAGTGGATCGGTCTCTGTGTGACTCGATGAGTCACTATGTGAGTTATCGGTGTCTGTACGAGTCTACAGTTCGCTGTGTGAGTCTGGATCTCTGTATGAGTCTATAGTTCTTTTTGGCAATATGTGGGTCTCTATGCGAGCCTATCGGTCTCTGTGCGCGTCTATGAGTATCTGCGCAAGTTGATGGGTCTCTAATCTCCATAGCCCGTCTAATTACATCTTCTTTGCCTCTTCTCAACACATGCCCAAACCATCAAAGCCTCGCCTCCATTACCACACTGAGAAGATCTGTAATGCCCGTTTATGCTCTAACTTCTTCACGCCTCTGTGACCCTATAAACCACACACACTAAGTTTCCAAATTAAGCGAATTACACCGTGGGGAAATGATGCTACTGGGTGCCAATTAAGGCCGGCACGGCACGTTGGGTGGTCGATCGTTTAACTTCACGAGCGCCCGGCCGCCTTTGTCTCCCTATTGCTGGAGTTAATACATCACACCGGGGGGCTCATTCATGGCTGAGCTCATCCATGGGATATGCAAGCCAGGTTGAGACATCAATTATCACTGCTGCTGCTGTACCATACAGAAACAAAAGACAAATATCCCCTTGTAGCTTTAACACTGTTGGGGCAAGGGCTGTTAGCAAACACCTATGAGGGCTGGCACGGCAAACAAGGTGGTGGGTGGCTAACGCCACGCCCAGCCACCTTTGTCTCCCCACTTGCTGATGTTGTTTTCACACTGCCCCAGGCCCAGCACTGGTTCACATATACGCCACTGTTATTGATCGCAAGCAAGAATCGAATTCGGGTCGCCGCGTCCAAAGCGCAGTGCGCTAACCACTACGCAACCGCTCCCCCCACATAACCACCATAAAACACACACACAACCGGGCATAGGGCACATAGCATGCATACGGGGCCCGTCACTCGCCACTAATGCTCGAGATGTCACTGGTGTCACCTGCGCCAAGATTGAGGCAGACGCGTATATACAGCACACGCTCTGCACATGCTCAGGTTGCTATATAGCACAGCATGTACACACACGCTCTGATTGACACATATACACAGAGCGCGCATATGCGTGCGTAGTAAATTCCACCGGTGGATGAGGGCCTCCCCACGCTCTGAAAGCTTTAGTCCAGTGGTTCTTCCTGACCTGGGCAGATTTTTTTTAGAAGGTAAATCATCGAAACACAAATTAAGCACGGGCACGTAAGTACAACTATTTTGTTTCATCAAACCCGATGTATTTATTAACATATTTTTTCGTTACGTTTGAGAACCAACGGGGTTCAAAGGCTGCAGTAAAGGTCAAAAACCACTGCTCTAGTCAAATAAATCCTTTATTTCACGATGCTGGTTAGTGTGGGTCGGTGAAGGCGGGAAGGGGGGGTAATGTTCCTCGGAGCGTAGAAGATCAGTGGCGAGACTAGATTTTGCCGCATAACCCTCAGCCGATGATCACGTAAGCAGAGCACTATCCAGGCTGAATGCCGCTTCATGTCCGAGATCGGATGAGATCGAGCACGGTGCGGTGGTGTAGCGGTTAGCGCACTGCACTACGGAGCTGGCGACCTGGGTTTAATTCCCTCTCACGGCCACCACCAGTGACGATTATTTTAACCAGTGCTGGGCCTCCCCTAGGTCGACTCAGCCTCAAATGAGTACCTGGTGCAGTTTGTAAACATCGCCACTAGGGAGACAAAGGCGGCCGGGCGTGGTGATGGCGACCCAACCCCTCGTGTGCCTTGCCGGCCTTCATAGGTGCTCGCTAACAGCACTAGCCCTTACAGTCTGTTAAGGCTATACGGGGGATCTTTGTCTTTCTTTATGGATTACACACTCATGTGTAGATGCTGTGTGTGCATACTATGGGGCAGGTGGCACAAATCATCGAGAAGGGCGTGTAGGCAGCGCCGGCGCTGAGTAACATCCTCCACGATGTAGGGTGTCCAGTCGGACCGCTGCGTTTGTTTTTACTCTGCTTAAGGACGAAAGTAAAACAAACAGAAACTAGCCGGTGGCGTACACGTCACATCCGCCGTGGCTTTGACGGGCATTTATTTGACAGACGTGGCACCGAGGCCCCCCGAGGACGGCGTCGCACGCCAGCAAGCACGGCACCGTTGGCGGGGCCGACAGCAAAGCCTCCCGCACTCCGGATACGGCGAGCTAGCCAATATTGGCAAATGGGGTAAAAAAAAACGTAATCCGCAAAAAAAACACGAGAATCCAAGAGACGCACATTCCATCTGGGTGGCGGAGGGCTTGCCGGTAACCCAACAGGCACTGTGAGCAGCAACCAATGGTCCCAGAGCAGTCTCCATCAGCTCTCCCCCCCATATGATGTGCCTGACACGTTGATTTACAAAAGCCCTCTCAACAGGCCAACTTGGGAGGATCACCAAATGTCTTCATAGTTTAAACGGTTATTGGCTTTACCTTGGAGCACATTGGGAGCACGCTGGCAAGAGCAACAGCAAACAAATGGCAAAAAACAGAGTGGATATAAATGCAGTGAGCCTGTGAGAAAGGGGAGATTTAAATTATTATTCTTTTGTCATCACGTAGGGGCGGCCGGGGCTAGTGGAAGAGAGGCAAGGCCGCACCGTACGAAACAGCAGCTGAGGTCGCCACCCATCCCGGTTTTCCCATGAAATCCTCTCTTTTGAACGTAGCTCTACCGAGATTTCTGCAAGTCTTTCCAGGACAACACAAGTCCTGGCTTTTGTCAAGTTTTGCAACAATCCACCGCTCGGGACAATTCCTCTGTAGCTCTCCCCTCTTTTGCTCTTACGAGATATGATTCGTCCTATCACTTCCTGTTTTTGTTTTGTACCCCAGGAGGTGGCAACCCGTCACTGGAGCGCTGCTTTCTGCGTCGCCGTCTAGGAGTTGACTCCGTTTACTCGCAGCCCTCTTCCCCCCGTGGAGCGCGGACATCCCGGGGAAACGACGGTCACCAAAATCTCATAAAACACGGGCGAGCGCTGTGGCTATAATTTCCGTAGCACAGAGACCTCACTGACTGCGTGTATACACAGAGCAGAAGCCCAGTCACAGCATACATGGATACAGCAAATCTCCCATCAGCTCATAATGCAGAAAGGACCCCCTGATAATCATCCATGTGCGTGATTCGTGGGGAGCCAGGTAGGAGACACGGTGGTTTGGATTAGCGTCAGCGAAGCCTTCCCGTCGTGGAGCGCCACCTCACAGTCGCTCGTTCCGCAGTGGAACAGCAACACATTTAACATTAAACATGTAATACACCAAAGATAGGCAAATGGTCAAAAGTCTCGGAGGCAGAATCGCCGTTTGTCTTTTTCACATTTTTCATTGGGCAATGTTGCTGTTGCCGTATTTGCTTTTCTGGTATTCAACGCTGCCAAACGCCCTGAGGCCAACGGCGATTGTCAGGATCGGCGTCGACCGCGGCGCCATCACTCCCTTCATCGCTCGGGGGCCCTGCACAGCATTATAACGCCTACGCGTCAATACCTTTCGATAAAATAAAAACTCGCGCACTAATATCCACTCCTCGTGCGCCACCACCACCAGCACAGACAAACCAACTCAAAACCGTGAGCCACCGTCTCTCCCACACTTTCTGGCCAATGAGTTGATGCCATTAAATTATTTTTGCCTTAACAGATTGCTCAGGGTGGAAAAGGTAATGTTCATGTCTCGCCTTGGCCTGTGGGTCCCTGGGCCCCTGGGCTCGGACTCAAGAGCCTAAAGGTGCTGGATCCGTGGCCTCGCGTGCTACAATAAACGCTCCCACATCCCACCGCCGAGATTAATTTTTCAAAAGCTCGCAAATAAATGCATTAATAATGCAGAGTGGCCAGAGCTGGACACAGGTTTGAACATATATAGGTCATATTGTCGTTAAGGAGAACACCGTCGTGACATTTGTATTATTAAAAAAAGTCATTAGCAGAGGATTGGAAAGGGCCTTAAACCCAGTGGATTGATCGTAGGTGATGATGATGATGACGACGATTCACCAAATGCGAATTTGGACAAATTTCACCATTTCCCTGCAGGTTCTCAGCCTTCGCCTCAACGCGGCGGTGACATATGCCGAGACGCCATTTTATTTTTTATAAAGGAACAATAATTGTTGGAAATTTTGAAGAAAAAAATTCAACAATGAGCATATTACGCACACAACCCCCCCCCCCCCCCCCCCCACAATAATGAACGTTTGCTCGTTAGCGTTAAACAACGTGAGCGCTGTGCTGAGAACCGTAATCACGCATTTAATTTCACGAGTGACATCACCCTCGGCAGTCCCAGAAACAAATCTCAGGTCTGGGCGTCGACACGCAGCAGCCTGCAGCTTTTAATTACATTCCTCGTCCACCTCGGCAGCCTCCGCGGTGCGCGGCGCTAACAGCCGCGGGGAAATGAAAGCGCGAGTGGCGGCGACGCCATTCCGCCCGTCGCAGGAAGAGATGACGGCGGGCATTACGGCAGGTGTGACGTTGATGAAAGGTTACGTTTACAAAAGAAATACCAGATGCCGGGCGACTGTTTACTCCCGTGCGTAGACGCATCGTGCCATTTTACGCCGAGGGTACCACCGTAAATCATCGGCGGGCGTTAAAACTCCAAAGCGATTTAATCATTTAAATGTACTGTCAGTTTCTCCTTGAAGGTTCTTGGCCATAGATCACGGACCAACCGCGGCTGCACGCGCGCGAGCACGCCGCTCAGAATTCTGATCAACCTGCGACATGCATTAAGATTCCAGGCACATGCTCACTAACAAAAAAAAAATCGCATAGCCTACGACCGACGCAGGATCGGCTGGAAGCAAAGAGCGGAGTGGAGCGAGCGGAGCCGGGTGTGCGACGAGCGCCTCATCTCCATATGGGCTCTCATCGTGCCGCAGAAAAGGCAAAACGTGCAGAACAAAGGGCGATAATTAACCTTGGAAATTACCGCCTTCGAAGATGCACGTCCGTAAATTGATTTACTTTTGAGAAATGTCGGCGTGGCTGTTTATTTATTCTCACCGTGCTTGTTTAAAAAAAAAAAACACGGAGCGCTGCGTTTACAGCTCATGTCAAATTCCCCCCAACAAAGGGCGATGCGTGTGGCCGTTCGCAGCGAAGAACTGTCGGCTTCAATTAAAGGGGGCCTCGTTCAAATGTGTCCAAGATGAAAAGTTGAACCCCCATAACAAACGGGCTCCCCACAAAGCTGACGGAGAGGAGACTAAAGCGTGCCTGCGCTTTCGCTGCAACTTCTTTGTTCAGTGCGAGCTAGCGGTGGGCATGGAAGGGTGCCGTGAGTTCAAAGATAATGAGTGTTGCATCGCTGTGGGGAAGGGGCTGGGTGAGAGGCTGGGGGTCGGGGGGATGGGGGGGGGAGTTTAGGGTGGTGCTAGCTGCAGCTGTAGTCACACCATGCCAGGGAGCTCGCTCCGCACGATGATCGCCGGACCAATTGCGAACGGAACAGTCAACACTCTCGGAGGCGGGCACTGCCTGCAGAACGTGCGACGGCGGGGGAGGCATTGAGAAGCTGCGAGTCAGCGGGAAGCGATTTTAATTAATAGGTGCAACTAAACAGCGGGCGGCTTCTTGCGAAAAGCGTTCGCGTTGTCCAGATGGATCGCCCGTACCGCTTTTCCGAGAGACCAGGCAGCATGGATTCGCGGGCTTAAGCAGAAAAAGGAGTCTGGCATTTGAACCTGCGGTCAGCCACGCCGCAGGAGAGGCTCCTGCCGTCGAGCCCACGAGAGGGCCGCTTTCATTTAACAACACAAGGAGGGGGTGCGATGTAACGGCAACCCTCCCTTGCAGAGTTTGCGTTTGTACCGCAGAGACGCACGCCTGCAACAATTAGCGACGGAGGCCGCGTACACAAAGTTGCTTGCAAATGACAGGTGCGATCGTGAGTCTGTAATTTTCCATTAAAAAGAGCTCCAAACAGGGCACCCAAGTCACCTGTGGAATGGCATTGAACGGAACATTAACCCTTGCCACAGCCCACATCTGCAGAAAGCTGCCTTCCTGCTGGATATCCAACATGGAGATGCAGAGCATGAAGAAAGTGTCTTACGTCATTATTTTTCTGTAATGAGAAAGAATGTCAGCTAGCCCGCGAGCCCGTCTGAGACAAAGTCATTCATCCGACTTCGTTTTGAGCAAGCCCTGCAATAACGCCGGTGTGTTTAAAACGTGATCGCTCGCCTGACGCAAGCAGGATTCAATCCCATGGCTTGCAGCCTTGGAAACAAAGCACACGTTCAATCGCACACTCACACACGCGCCATGTACCCACACACATGGGGTACATGGCAAAGATCCCGTGTAGCCTTAACAGACGTTAGAGGCAAGTGCTGTTAGCGAGCACCTATGAAGGCTGGCATGGCACACGAGGGGGTGGGTGGCCTCGTACACATCGCATCAGGTACTCATTTGAGGCTGAGTCGACCTCGGGGAGGCCCGGGACCAGTTCAGATAAATCATCACTGGGGTTAGCTGTGAGCGGGAATCAAACTTGGGTACCGATGGGTTTGTAGCACAGTGCTCTAACTGCGAGGCTATCGCTCCCAACACTACGGAAAACATGCCCAAAGACACACAAATCACACACACTACACACATACACACCACATACCCACACACACACACCAAGTAACCACACACACACAACGTGCCCATATGCACACCAACAACATTGCTGCCAGTTCAGTCAACAGGACCACAGTGACCGGACCAATGAGCCGAAGGCGAGACGCACGGTAGAACAATCACATCACGGCAGCGCGCGGACAACTGAAGCGTTCATGACCGTGGACCGCTTGACAGAGGCCACGGCGAGCGACTGAATCATCGTGAAGGGGACCCGCTCGCCAAGATAGCCCGCTGGTCCTCCCACCCCACCCGCCACAAACAGCAATCGAACCGCGAGTGAAACAAACCCCCCTCCCCTCCTCCGGGATCGGCGTGCGGCAAGCGGCACCTGCTTCATGCGGTCGGGGCTCACGGCCGTCTGCGGCTGCAGCAGGGTGACGGGCTCCGGCTTGCTGGCGGCGGCGGGCATCTCGCGGATCTTCTCGGCGATGAAGTTGTGGACGCCGTTGAGCGACTCGGCCGTGCCCTGGATCAGCGCGACCCTCTCCGTCGTGCCTGTGGGGCGAGAGAGGCGGGCGGTGGGCAATGCCGCGTTACAGATCGCTGTCGGCTCACGCGGGGGGGGCACACTTTTTCCCGACAATAATTTTTTGCTGCTCTTGCTCGTCCCCCCCCCCCACGCCCTCTGCCCCCCCCCCCAAAAAAATAGAAACAATTAACAGGAATTCGGCATGTTTATTATTTCTGGAGTGGCCACATCAAACTGGTTCACAACATCCTCAAAGTGGCCAGGTTTACAAAGGGGAAACATCTGCGGTGTGTCGTTGTGATGTAAACACTTCCGCCGGAGCCATTTCCTCGTACGAAGGTGACGAGTGAGGAGGGCCTTTGCCGGGGTGGGGCTCACAATTGAGCGTAACGCTCGACCATCGCCGGTTCTCAAACTAAACTATTTTTTTTTACCAGGTAAGGCCCACTGAGCTGTATTACTCTTTTTCAGAGGCGACCTGGCCACAAATGATAGCTCAACGAAGTGGCTTGTGGTGTGAAAATTTATAGCAGCCAAATACTCTGAACGAGAGCTGCTTCTAAACGTGGATGGAAAAACTGGAGGACCCGAAGAAAAGTCCACCACGCAACCACAAGGAGAGAGAACATGCAAACGCCAAATATACAGGCGTCACGCTCCAGATCGAACCCACGACTTCCTGCATACCAGGTGAGGGAGATGACATCTCTCCACCACCGCTGCTGCTCGTTTGTGTTGAGTCAACGTGATTGAACGACGTGAGCTAATGGAAGCTTCATCGCCTTCCCCCCAGTGGATGCTGCTCTAATCCTGGTGGCTGCGTTAACTGTTACCAATCTGCCGGACTAAGCTATAAATCAGCGCGAGATTAATGACCCATAAGAGGCATACGCGATGTAAACATTTGCTTTCCCTCTTCGCCTTGCACGGCCCACAAGGCCTAACAGTTCCACTGGGAGCCCTGGGGATTTTACTCCACCGATGCAACCCCGTTCGCGTGAGCCCGACGCCGTTGAGCCACGCAGCAAGGGACGCTGCCTGCAGGAGAAAGGCACAGCCGACTCGCCACGTCCTGAGAGGAAAATACAGGAACGCCGCATAATTGACTGCAGATGCAATAACACAATGAACAAAATGGCCTGCCTGCAATTAAATTACATAACCAGGAAGAGCGATGGGTCTTTAACAAGAGCACGCCTGATAGAATAATGTACAATCCAGTAAACGACTCTTGCAATTGCTGGACTATTAATCGTAACCGTCTGAAATTGCTGCGAAATAAAACAAAAGAGAGAGAGAGACGTGACGTGACGACAGAGTGACAGAGCGGGGCGCTTTTTTCGCGTCCCGATCCCGTCCACCTGGGGGCTTGTGCGACCTACCGCCGTCGGCGCGAGGGACGGCGATCGCCGTGACCTTGAGCCGCCACGCCGGGCCCGCATCGCCACGCCGCTTTCGCAGGCGCTGCCAAGACTGACCATTACACGAGGAGCACACAGCCACCGCTGTTGGTGCCGGGGGGGGTGGGGGGTGCAGTAAAGTCTGGGGGCGGCCACTAATTGCACCCTAATTGCCTGTAAATGCCTGAATTTGGCTCAAATTACACAACTCCTCAGGCAGGTCAGCAGGAAGTCCGTGCAGCGCTTCAACGGACGCCCGTGCCATTGTGCGTGCGTAGCGTGACCCCACACCCCCACGCGCACGTGCACGTTCACGCTCCGGGCGTCCATATGCGCGCCGTGAGAGAGTACGCGCGTGAGTGCGCGCGCATGCGGGAGGGGGCGAGCGGGGTTGGGAGCGGTGGCGGGGGGGGGGGTGGTGGCACACGCGCTGCATCCATCTGGCTCGTGAGCAGCAGCCCTTGTCCATGGGACCCGAGACTGGGAAACACACCTCGACAATAAAGCTCGCGCGGAGACTCACATGTGACCTCCTTTTCGTGGAGGAACGCTCCAAAATCGCCGAGCACCAAGTCCGAAATGAGTTTCCTCGAGCAAACAAGCTGATATTGTTTTCCCCGTTCTCATTTCAAATCGTCGAATGATTTATGAGCCGACTGGCAACGCAGCAAAACACAATTAAGTTCCTGGGTCGGAATTTCCCGAGAAAAGGCAAAATTCTCTCAAACGCCTCTGCATATCTCATACAGCCACGTTTACGCGGTTTGAATTATCCTGGAAACGTTTCGCTTCATCTGGAACCGTCTGCCGAGAGCCCTCGGTTTCGTTTCTGCGCGCGCACGGCCGAGGGTCACCGTCTCCCCCGAAGACCGTCGCCATTCACCGCCCCAAGGACACGGAGACCACGGGTGAAATCGATCACACGCGAGCACTGTACCTCGCCGGCCGAGACGGAAACAACGGAAGCTCGCAGACACAGCGCCTTGAGAAACAACAACCAATTAGAACGACGAAAAAGCGGGGAAATGCGCTGCGCGCCATTTGTTATGTAAACCAAAACCGGCGTCGACAGATGCACGGCTCTTTCCCCCTCAGTCAACTCTCTCTCTCTTCATCGCAGCAACGAGAAGAAAGGGTCTTAAACAGAGCGGCCGGCGGCTTGGGATTACGAGCAGAATAGGACCGCTGAGTCCACAAGGCTGTGACCAACGACCGCTCTGTTCTTCCCCGACTGGCGGAATTGCAAAGACCCCACCGGATAGTTTACTGCGGAGCCGTGATTGGCGGCTGCGGAGATGGCGGCGATGCTAACCCTGGACCAAACTCGCCAACGTTGGCCTTACAGACCTACATCATTATTATTATTATAGTTCTCGTTATGTTGATTGCCGATGGAGATGGCTTGAAGAGGGGGTGGGAAACCCCTTCCTGCAGAAAATGTAATTGGGTCAACTTTGGGAGAAAAAACAATGCATCGAGCACGAAAAATAATGAAAGTAAAACACATTGTAAACTGCCAGATTAATTTGTTTAAAATGAAAAACATTAACATGAGGTAATAATTACCTTTCAAAAAAAAGCCGAATATCTTAACTTTTCTTCACGAATACATTTTTCGAAAAACATTTTAATACGCGACGATGGCAGTTCATTTAGAAAGTTATTATATAATAAACCCTTTTCCCATCACGATTTTAAACGGCTGAACCCAAGAAAACAATTGAGAGTGCGACAAGGGGGTGGGAAACGAGGCTTGGCTGATTGTGGAAAAATGGAACGTTTGCCAACGAACCCTAAAACAAAATGGAAGAAATCCCAAGGTTTTATTCAGGGAGACGCTGGCTTCGTTAAGCACAAACTTAATGAGCCTCCAATTGGGACCGTGAAAAATATATATGTGAGAGGGACTCGGTTAAATATAAGTTCGCAATGGAAACAAGCACAATATTAATTAACTGTTAGCGGTTAAGTATAGCCGCACGTACCAGCTGGAAGCATCTGCCCAAACACTCAATGCATTCACTGGAATAACCGTGTGGCAACGTTACAATTACGGTGATCAACGACACTAATGGATTTTGAGGGTTTATCTCTTCCTGCCGAAACAGACTTGTGCCTCACAGTGTCTCCGAAAATCAGGCTAACAACCAAACAGGCCCTGCGGAGTGGCTTTTCAAAGGATTAAGAAACAAAACGAGAGGGTCCAAGCGATGTCTCACAGGAAGAAAAGCGTGTGTGTATGTATGCGTACGCGCGAGAGTGTGACGATGGGGAGAAGTGGCGTCGTGGTTGACGCACTACGCCGCGAAGCCAGCAGACTCCAGTTCCATTCCAGCTCATGGCCAACAACAGCGGCGAATATTTGAACTGGTCCTGGGCCTCGCCTAGGTCGATTCAGCCTTAAATAAGTACCTGATGCTGTGTGTTAACATCAGCACTGGGGAGACGGATACAGCCAGGCATGGTGCTGGCCACACCACCACCACCACCTTGTGTGTTGTGCCGGGATTTCATCAGGGCAAGTCGTTTACAGCACTTGCCCCAATCATCTGCGAAATGTTCTCCAGGGGACCTTCGTCTTTGTGTGTGACAATCAGCCCTGATGCTGAGATGCGGCAAACTTGGGCCACACAGAAAGTCCCCCCCACCCACCCTACTCGTCCACACACACACGGCGATCGTCTCCGACTGCAATTCCCATGCAGCTCACCTCCCACGCACATGGAGGAAGATGCTTCAATAGCCTTAAAAGATGTCAACTGCAATCAATTTCAAAATCTGACGCACCGAATGGAGCTGCTTTCTTCGCGATGTGCTTGAAATTACTTGGGCACTCGCACCGAATGCAAGCCGAGGCATTCATGGCAGTGCAAATGAACGGCACGTATGGTCCTAGAATTAGACGCAGTAAGCACTCGTCTGCGCTTTTGCCCAGGCTTGGCTGAATAGACACAAGAATGATGTCACCTGGTGCAGAGGGCCCAGGCAGGGCTTTCATTTTTCTCACGCGAAAGGATTTTTCGGCGCGTCACAAAGCGTCGATCTCGATCGATTCTACACCGAAGATCGAACGGTTTGGCGAGCAAATTTATATTTGACGGCTCGGGTTCGGCTAACGGGGCAGACCCAGCGGCTGCAAGACGATGCGGACACGTGGATTCTGACGCGCGTTCCGTCGTGCGTCCGTCCTGGCTGACGCGTTAGGCATGGCGCATGAAGTCATCACCGTGGCCAAAAAGGTTTAACCAGTTCACGCTTCGTCTTTAATTTTTAATCGCCAAGATTTTGGCCGCACGTTTGATCAATTTGGCTCATTTCCTGGAAGGGTTAAATCCCGGATAGCTACACACCTGTATGCAAAAATGCGAGTAAATCTTGACTTAAAGCTTTCGCGACTGCAGGAATTCATACTCTCTGAGTTTTTCGGTAAAGTCACTTAGGTAGAAAAAAATAATAGATCACGACGTTTGGATCGCAACAACAAGCGACCATCTTTAGGTGAAAAAGATAAATATTTTTCTATCTACATGACTTTACCGAAAGAAGCAAAGAGTATGGATTCCTGCAGTCATGAAAGCTTCAAATCTAGATTGACTCTTTGGGTCTTTCGGTAAAGTCACGGAGATAGAGAAATAATAAAAATATCTTGCCACATTATTTTGGCACCAATCTCTTCTGTCGTTGTAATATTTACTCGACTTTACTGAAAGGCCCAAAGAGTATAAAATGTGACTGTTATCATCATCATCACGATCCATGGGGCAGATAGCCCATAGGTATCCACTGCACATTTCATTGTTTCCAATATCCTCTGTCTTGTACCAATATTTCAAGTAGTGGCACACCTCTCTGGCACCAATCTCTTCTGTCGTTGTCAAGCCATTCTCTGTCAGGTCTTCCTCTCTTTGCGTTTTCTTCCATTTTTCCCAACAACAACACACCTTTAATTTGTCCTGTTGTTGTCCATCCGACTACACGTGTGGCCACTTTCCTTCTCATCACTGCCCGCATCATTAGATTGTCTTCCTCTTTGTGCAACCTTTGTATTACTTCTATGTTGGTCACTCTTTGGGTCCAGCTTCTGTAGCAATATATTTCGAGTGCCAATATCTTATCTCTGTCAGTCTTTTTTAATGTCCAAGTCTCGCAGGCATACAGAGCTGTACTTTTGCCTTCACGATCCTCGCTCTTACGTCTTTCGTGCAGTTCTTGTCCCATGTCAGTAGACTTCCCAAGTATCCAAATATCTTTACATTCGCAATCTTGATGCTTTATATCGTTACTTTCTCAATGTCCTCCCTTCCAAACACCACCATTTCGTCTTTTCCACGTCAATCATCGGTCCTGCATTCTCTGCTGCAGTACTACACAGATGTTTTTCCATGAGACCTATGTCATCCGCACATCTTAGTTTATCTTTGCCCTTGGACAGATATTGATGTGACCTTGTCCTGAATGGTATCCATCACTCTTTGCAAGCATGTGCCGAAGTTGCCTGGTGGTAGTAGATCTCCCTGTCTCATTCCTATTGTCGTTGGGGACCATTCTCCTATTTCCTGTCTACTGCCGACTTTGGTCTTTCACCTATATTCTGCAGAATCCGTATCAGTCTTTTCCCTACTCAGGGTTACACTTCAGAGGATCATTGGGTACCCCCGAACGAACTGTTGGATCGAACCACGACCTGGACACGTGACAGCGTATCGAGTCATTGGACGGGCGAATGGTGAGATGCCCAGAGGTTTCTCTCGATCATCATCATCATCATCGCTCTCTGGGCCAAGCTGGGGGAGGTTTCACACTCAAGTCCGGCACACAAATCAGGGCGAGCAGTAGCGGTGCCGCCCCCCCCCCCTCGCCTCCCTAGAGAAACAACGAGCAGCGTGGGGCGGCGGGAGTCATCGCGGATCACACGCGATGGGCACCGCAGCGCTCGCCGCTCCACCACCCCCCCCCAAACCCCGCCATGCTCTGCGTTTCATTTTAGATGCATTCAATATTTCACAATGAAAACCTCATTTACATGCAATTATTTAGCTGACATGCAATCCATTTTGTTTCACAAAGTTATTTCCCCCCCCCCCCCCCCAAAAAAAATGTTAAGCTATGGCTGTGCCACCGCTCACGACTAAATGGGGGGTGGGGGCACACGAGAGTCTGTGAGACTACCCCCCTGGTGAGTCGGGGGGGGGGGCTCTACCAAGACGAGAGCAATGGGGAGTAGTAGGAGGAGGAGAAGCAGCTATCTGCCGGCATCTACCATGCGCACGAGAGACAGAGAGAGGCAGACAGAGCGAGACAGACAGATGGAAGGAGACAGAGGGAGGGAGATGGAGGAAGGGAGACGGAGGGTAGGAGACGGAGGGAGGGGGACGGAGGGAGGGGGACAGAGGGAGGGGGACGGAGGGGGAGAGACGAAGGGAGGGAGACGGAGGGGGAGAGACGGGGAGGGAGACGGAGGGAGGGAGACAGGGGGAGGGAGACGGAGGGGGAGAGACAGGGGGAGGGAGACGGAGGGAGGGAGACAGGGGGAGGGAGACGGAGGGAGGGAGACAGGGGGAGGGAGACGGAGGGAGGGAGACAGAGGGAGACGGAGGGAGGGGGACGGAGGGAAGGAGACGGAGGGGGAGAGACGGAGGGGGAGAGACGGAGGGAGGGAGACAGAGGGAAACGAAGGGAGGGAGACAGAGGGAGGGAGACGGAGGGGGAGAGACAGGGGGAGGGATCGAGCAGCTTCAGGACCTCATCGTGGGTCGTGATTGGAGTGGGCGAGCGAGCGCGAGGCCTGTGCACTGAGGTGGTCTCAGCCGTCAGCAAAACCTGCAGCGTCAGGGCTTCCCTGTGGCTCAGGGCTTCCCCCTCCAATGCGCAGCCATGCGCTTGCCAACGTGCAATTTCGCCCACGACTGTTTACAATGAAATATAATTTGTGTATATATATTTTTAATGTTACTAGTTTTACATTTGTTACGTCTTGAGCCGAATACTCCGCTGCGTACACCACACGCGTGCAAAATACGAACACGGCACAGTAAGGACCCTGTTCTCTCCGTGGCTGGAGGCTCCGCACAAAAAAAACACCCGAGCCACCCACAGCTCTGCTCCCTTGCCCCTAAATTGGACTTCACGGCCATCACTTTCCAAACGAGGCAATTGCCTTGAGTCCGGGGGAGCTCCCACGCCCTCACACCGAGACTCCTAAAGCCCTAATTAGGTCGATCCTTGCATTTCTGCCTCTTGCGTGAGCGCTCGTCTAAATCTTAGCCACGATGATTACAGTAAGGGTGTAATGTTTGGGATTTTGTTATCCTCCCTCGGATCCAACTCGTGCGCGCACCAAATTTCAAGCGGTGTCACGGCCGCCCGCTCCCCTCTCGATCGTTGCGCCGCCCGCACGGCAGTCAAGTGTCAAGATAATCACGGCGGCGCTTCCTGTGACCGCGGAGTAATGGGAAGCAGCGAGGGCAGTGCCGCGCCGCCAGCATCTATCAAGCTGCACGCGTCACTTTGCATCTGCGCAGACTCGATATGATACCGCATTTACATGTGGCCTGCATGCAAGCAGGAACTTGGCGGCAAAAACAATTCCGCACCAAGGCGATGAGAAGCGTGCCTTGGCTGGGGCTGGCTTTTGCACCTGTGCGGGCGAAAACGTGAGCTCGTTCGCACGCAAGGACGCACGGACGGGCATGGGAAAGCTGTCAAAACAGTGCACAACTTTTTGACGTTTAAAAAATAATAATAATAACCTGCGCAGACTGCCACTGAACATTGACGTGCGCGCTCGTGTTTCATGGGCGGTTAGTTAGGAGTCCAAAATCAAAACAAGCCGAATGGTTGACAGCTCGAGTCTCAAAATATTTCAATTAAAGCATTTCAAATTTAACTCGGCAATACAATGTCCACCGCACGACACCGCGCGGCATGGGTTGGTCTTCATCCGGCAACGGATTGACAGCTTGGCGATACATGTCCACAAACAATTTAGAATACGGTGTGATTTTTTTATTAAATCAAAAAATACAATTTACAAACAAGGCCTCATATTCTTAGATTTTTTCGGTAAAGTCACGTAGGTAAAAAAATTAAATTAATAAAAGTCAAATTTAAATAACGACGTTTCGGAGGCAACACAAGCTTCCGTCTTCAGGTGGAACCGTCACAGCACGACTGCTGTATCAAGTAAATGAGAGATTCCAAGAGATACTACCCCGTATATATACTGGTTGAGGGGGGGGGGGGATGGGCCAGGACAGGCCCCCTTTTTTTGTCCTGGCCCATCCCCCCCCTCAACCAGTATATATACGGGGTTGTATCTCTTGGAATCTCTCATTTACTTGATACAGCAAGCGTGCTGTGACGGTTCCACCTGAAGACGGAAGCTTGTGTTGCCTCCGAAACGTCGTGATTTTTATTTTATTTTATTTTACTTTTATTAATTTAAATTTTTTACCTACGTGACTTTACCGAAAAAACCTAAGAATATGAATACTTGCAGTCACAAAAGCTTCAATCTAGAAACAAGGCCTCCTTTAAACGAGATAATAATATTGGCCCATCTGCACTCCTGGCTCATGAAACTCCCAACACCATCTGTGGCGCACGATGGAACCAGAGCAGTGGCGGGCGGCTCCGCCGTGCGTCACGTTAGACCCACGGCGGCACACGCGGGGCTGGCTCCCCTTCTGCGTGCGCCCAAAGCCTTTCTTATTTAGGCCGAACACGCGTGTGCCGGCCGGAAGGCAGAGCGAGCCGTGCGGGAGGTGAGGGGGTGGGGGGGAAGTGGAAATGAAACAATGCGCACGGCCTCTGTCGAACAAAGCGAGGAAGCAACCCTGGAGGCTCCTCGACCCCCACTGGTGATAAGCACATTTCCTTAGGCCAGCGACCTCGGCGCGAACGGGCGGAAACTCAAATCCATCCCACGCAAGGCGTTCGCCAGATTGCCAGGCAGCGGCGTGGATACCTCTGCACGCAAACGCAGGCTGAAGGACACTCCACTGTGCGCGTGCGGTGGACAACTTTTGCGGAATGGAACGTACACTGACCCGACCGTCCGCTGTTACTCGCTCCCCGGAAACATCGCTGAATAATAATTCGGGACGATTGGTCGTCCTGCCATCCCTAGAGCACAAGGCTAACATGGAGGTGCTATGTTTCACAGACGATTACAGTCTGCCAGTAAGGGGGAGGGGAGGGGGGGCGATTTTGCTGAATCTGTGATGTAACCGAATTAAGCAATACGCGAATATTTTTGGAAAGTTGCTAAGTTTGAATTGACTGCGCCAATATGTCACTATTCCCGCGTGCACCATCTCTATCCAGGAGAAGCCTCGTCTCCTCCAGCTGGGCCGCAATCAGGATTGGGATTTTTTTTCTTCCAAGCTCCCTTTCAAGGACGTGTTCTATGGGGAACGTGTACGTCGAGCCCACGTGCCTCTACGCTCACCACGGGCACGGGGTGGTGCTCGTGAACATTCCACATTTCTATTTAGGGAACCACTGTGGGTGGGAGAAAAAAAATCTGTGGGAAGTCAACAAAGTGTCCTATGGGTAGACTCTGGCCCCTTCCATATAAATAGGGAATTTAAACCCAGAGATACGTGTCGCCCTATGCTCGCTTTGAATGGGGCAGCACTCTAACTTTGATATAACAGGGCTTTGTTATTTATCAGCCTATGACCAAATAGTCTGGGATGCACCTGTTATCATCACATCTCAGCAGCTAAGCCGGAGGTTAAGCCTGGATAGTAGTGATTAGATGAGTGGCCACCGTGCATAGCAGGTGATAAAGGCTGTGGGACTAAGTGGTGGGCAGTCGAGCATAGGGCAAGATATATTGGTGTTCTGTGCTTCCCCCACCTCTGTTTCCCGCCCTCACCAACCCCTGCTGACCAGCGTGGTGAAGTATGGTTAAATAGCCCCCACGACGTGCACGGCATATGGAGACCCTCATCCGGCAGTGGATTCACAAGGGGGCCGTGCATGTACTTTGTTAGTTCATATAAACACTGTGCTAATGTTCCGCAGGTTCAGCAGGAAAAGCCCTTTCTTTGAAAGGACATTGAAGAGACGGAGCAATCTAACTGATTGGAAGAGAAGGGAGTTGAAACTTAAGACTGGCTTGCCGGGCCATGTTCACGAAAATTGCTTGGAATAAAAATGCGAAGAGCAGATAAACAAGAGAGGCCAACAGAGAGCCGGGTTACATCAAACACAATGATTCCAACACCAACCGACAACTCAATATTGAAGCGACATTTATCCACATTGAGCTTTCATTCCCCATCCAAATCTAACGATTGCAACGTGCAGCTATGTGAAATAATGGCACCTCAAAGTGCCACTTATAGTCATCCTTGCACTGATAGCAGTCGGATTGAGTATCATCATCCATTTTAATAAAATACCTTTTAACGCAAAACTCCAACAAAATTAACATGACTGGGCAAATGTTCACGCATCATTATTATAATTACAACTACTATTTTTACAAAGCCTTCATAGGCCTGAAATGGCCCTTAGAGTTAACGGTGACGTTATAGATTAAATAAAAAAATTCGTAACCCTAACAATGAACGGAGGTTTATCCAAGCGGCACACTGTGATAAAAGGCACGTCGCTAAGGACACAGAAAAATTAAAACACGCGACATGACGATTAACAACAATAATACATCAGAAGCAGGCTGACCGCAAAAGGGCCAGATCTTGATGCATATATCAAATATGGAGCGGCGTGTGGAACACAGAGGCACGGCGAAACCTCGCGGGACAACGGGGGGTCTTCGGTTGGCGAGCCAAGCGACCCCCTCAGCTCGGTGCCGACGCACGCATTGCCCCATTGGCCTCCAAAACGTGGAGCTGACACCCCGGATGAGCCGGTCGACGTTAGGGCCCGGGGGGAGGGGGGGGGGTTGGGAGCCGAATAATCGTGCCGGCTGCCCCCTCCCCCCCCCAAGCACTCTGGCAACGCCACCCCTGCAGACAGAACCCGACTAGAGGCAGGCCCTCAGGATCCCACGAGCATGGCCAGTCACTTTCGGTCAATTGGGGTCATTATTTTGGCATCATTCGTGGGTGCAGATTACGCGTTTCATGTAACCTAATTACCGCAGCAGTCCAGTCTATTCCACCAGTAATTGGCAAGGGAAGTGTTTCCAACCACGACCGGGAGCAACGGCGCTTCAGGAAGAACACGATAGTGGGGCGCTTTAGCGCGGGATTCGTACTTGAGCGCAACGAGAGCGGGATTGCGTTTTTTTTTGTGAAAGTCAAGTGAAAACACAAAATGACTCTGAACATGTGTTCCACATTTCACTGCCCCTCCAGGGCTGATAAAACTGTGGTCAGTAAGCAAAACGTGCAGAGGCAGAGCCCTGAGAGCCGGGGCTCATGTACATGCGTGTGATTGTACATCGTCAACGCAGATCAGGAGACCACCCTGCATCCGCCAAATGCCCCCCTCTAAAAAATAAAAATTAATAAAAGTAAAATAAAAATAAAATAAAAATCACGACGTTTCGGAGGCAACACAAGCTTCCGTCTTCAGGTGGAACCGTCACAGCACGCTTGCTGTATCAAGTAAATGAGAGATTCTCTCATCAAGTAATGATTTTTATTTTATTTATTTTTTATTTTTATTAATTTAAATTAAAACATTTTACCTACGTGACTTTACCGAAAAAACCTAAGAATATGAATCCTTGCAGTCACGAAAGCTTCAAATCTAGAATTAATGCCCCCTCTAAACTCCCTGAAATCACCTCCAATCTTGCCTCACAGCCCCAAATGATGGAAACTCCTCTATCGCACCTCCCCGGCCCAGCCCAACCACCCGGACCAAAACACACCACTCGCTTGCACATTCGCCCTCTGCGGTCTCATCCTCCAGCGTGATAACATCAACACCATAGCATTGTGGCCACAGTGCTTGGGGAACAGGCCCCTCCTGCACTCTCACACCCGTTCGGCTGACAAGACGGGAGCATCGGTGAGCAGAGCTAGCCCGCGACTCAAGCGTCGTGGATAAGAACAAACTGAAAAGACTCGCCGAATTCGAGTCACGTGAACCCGCGTGTGATGGCGAGCCAAAGGCGAGCGGCGTTCCCTTCGCGGGAGCCTAATCCAGATTAAACCAGGCCGTGAGACATGAAGAACACCCATGGTGGCGGCGAGGCACATGAAAGGGACACAAGCCCTGCAGGCCCGCTGTCAGCAGACGGGTCGGGTACATTCGCCGCAAAAGCGCGCGGGGTGGAGAGAAAGCACGCAGCAGCTCGTCGCCACCGCTGTTGGCGCATGCGAGCGCATCAGCACAAACAGCAATTTGGAAAATTACATATCATTACGCGTTTGCTTGGCTGTTGTGACAGTCCAAAATTAATTATTTTGAGCAACATGACGATTATTGCGAGAAGACGCGGCCCTACCAGTGGGGATTCATTCACGGCGCGTGGCGTTGGCGTGGCAACGGGGGCCCAACCAGCACTCTACCTGGGCCTCACCTGGGTAGAAGTCCTTGGACTTGGAAAGCTTGATGGTGGCTCCGGTCTCCTTCTGCAGCTGTACGATCGTCTGGCCGCCCTTGCCAATAATGGAGCCGGCGGCGTAGCTGGGGATGAGCACCTTCAGGTAGTACTGGCCATCATCTGTGCGGGCACGGGGGTGGGTGGGGTGGGGGACAAGGTGGAGCAATGAGCGCCCGCTGTCACGAGGCGGGCAAACTTCCGATGCTACCACTTGGCATCGGTGCCCTTCGCAGAGACGGACGGCACGCAAGGGAGAGGGGGAGAGCGGCAGATAGATTGTTCAGACACTGCTTTGTTGATTTCTACCAAAGCAGTATAATAATGATGTCTCCTACAACAGCAGTTGCATAATAATACAAATGTAACACTGCAACACGGAGACACAAGAAGAACGCCTGCCACACACGGACCCGCACTCTCACTTTGATCCATGCTGGAACATGGCATTGCTCAGCTTCCGCTGCGCTGAATATTCTCTTCTTGTTGCAGCGTGGCGAGTGTCGTGGCGAGTGTCACGGCGATGCCAAATGCTCGCTCTAAGCTGCTACAGACAGCTCCGTTCCTTCGGGCATCCGTCACCTCTACCCTGTCTCCGTGTCTCGCTGCTGTCTCCGCGGTCCTCTCTCGGTGGCGGTGGAACCCGGCAGAGCTCCCGCGTTAAACGTAATCGAGGGCGAGCGTGAACTATTGCGGCTGTTTGGACATCGGCAAGATGATTAATAATGAAAGAAACCGCCTCTTCAGACGCGGAGAGAAACGCGTGCACTTTAAAGCGCCGAGCCGACGCGCGCGGGTGTCACTCGCGGGGTGCGCGCGCGCGCGCCGAGAGCGGACACCGGAACGCGCCCCATGTGGCGCCGTGTATCGCTATCGTCTCGTAGACGCTTCACCGCCCCGCGACGGCAACGCAAACTCCTCGCACGACGCCCCGGCGGTTGGCGAAGCTCGCCGCGGCTTGCCCCTAGCGCAGAGAGACGAGGGAACGCAAGCACCCGGGAGACTCTCTCGCACGAGCGGAGAGATGCCCGCGCGATGCCTGCCTGCAGGCACTGCGGCGCGACGCGACACCTCGCTCGGCAGAAGGCGGAAGAGTGGACGGATGAGTGGATGATTGAATGCCACGGACGAGGGGACGGATGGAGGAGGAATGGGTGTATGGATTGAAGGAGAGGAGGGGATCGACGGATGGACGGCTAGAACGATGATCGAACGTGCGGAGCGAATGCACGGATCGATGGATGGAGGGTGACCGATGGGAACGAATTGACGTCGGAATAATTGTACAGATTCACGAATCGGTGGACGGATTAAGGTGGACTGGATGGATGGCGAGCGAGCGAGCAAATAAAAAAATGCGGGCCACGCAGGTGCCAGCGAACCCCCTTCCCGATCGTCCACGGTCACACGGAGCGACTGCGCGGACCGCCTGGCCAGCCAGGGGATGAGCGCCGTCGAGTCGCCCCCCCCCCCCCCCCCCCAATTTATCTCGCAGCGCTGCCGCTCGCCGCTTTCCGCACGTGCGCGGGACGTGCCCTGCATACCGTGGGCAGCCGCATCGCCATCACCACCACCGCCGCCGCCGCCGGCATCATCGGCATCATCAGCCACGACATCGCGCGCGCGCGCCCCCAACAGCGCCATCGCGTCCAGCACACACACACAGGGGCACCATCACACGCGGAGCACTGTCATGCATGGCGTATTCCCATCGCACACCAGCTAACAGTCATGCGTGGGGTACCATCACAAATCGAACACCATCGCACGTAAAACATCGTCAAGAGCGGCGTCATCTCACACGCTGGGCACCATCGAACCCATTGAGAGTAAAAGCCTTGTTTTTATTTTTTAAAGGAAGGCTTGGATGCAACCATCGCATCATCACACAGAAAGGCACATCACAAAAAAACCCAGCAGCATCGCACAAAGAGGATCACCACAGTCATCGCCATCACACAACGAGCACCATCACGGCCATTACCATCATAGCCAGCACCATCACACAAAGAGGATCACCACAGCTAGCACCATCACACAGAGATCACCATCACAGCCATCACCATCACAGCCATCACCACCACACAAAGATCAACCATCACAGCCATCACACAAAGAGCATCATCACACAGAGATCCCTATAATAGCCATCACCATCACAGCCATCACCATCACAGAAAGATCACCATCACATAGAGATCACCATCACAGCCATTACCATCATAGCCAGCACCATCACACAAAGAGGATCACCATCACAGCTAGCACCACCACACAAAGATCAACCATCACAACCATCACACAAAGAGCACCATTACACAGAGATCCCCATAACAGCCATCACCATCACAGCCATCACCATCACAGCCAGCACCATCACAGCCAACACCATCACAGCCAGCACCATCACACAAAGAGCACCATCACACAAAGATCACATCACACAAAGATCACCATCACACAGAGATTACCATCACAGCCATTACCATCATAGCCAGCACCATCACACAAAGAGGATCACCATCACAGCCATCACCATCACACAAAGATCAGCATCACAGCCATCACAACCATCACCATCACAGCCAGCACCATCACATCAAGATCAACCATCACAGCTAGCACCACCACACAAAGATCACCATCACAGCCATCACCATCACACAAAGATCAACCATCACAGCTAGCACCACCACAGCCATCACAACCATCACAGCCATCACAACCATCACCATCACAGCCAGCATCATCACACAAAGATCAACCATCAAAGCTAGCACCACCACAGCCATCACAGCTAGCACCACCACACAAAGATCACCATCACAGCCATCACCATCACACAAAGATCACCATCACAGCCAGCACCATCACACAAAGATCAACCATCACAGCCAGCACCATCACAGCCATCACAGCTAGTACCACCACACAAAGATCACCATCACAGCCATCACCTTCACAGCCAGCAGCATCACCATCACATCCATCACAACCAGCACCATCACAAAGAGCACCATCACATCCATCACAGCCAGCACCGTCACACAAAGATCAACCATCACAGCCACCACTATCATAGCCAGCACCATCACAGCCATCACCATCACACAAAGAGCGCAATCACCATCACAGCTAGCACCATCACAGCCATCACCGTCACACAACCATCACCACCACAGCCATCATCATCGCAGCCATCACAGCCAGCACCATCACAGCCATCACCACCACACAAAGATCACCATCACAGCCAGCACCACCACACAACCACCACCATCACAGCCAGTCACCATCGCAGCCAGCACCGTCACACAAAGCCGCGCGTCACACCTCGGTCCCATGACAGGCGGACAATCGCAGTGGCTCGCAGCCCCCCGCAATGATCATCACATCGCGCGCGGTGACCAGAGAAAAAAACCACCGACGACGAGGTGCGAGAAATATGAGCGCTAAAGAGTCGCCCAGGGAACATCCCTCCGGGATGCGGCGCTTCGGTTGCGATTCGGAACGTCGCGCGAAGAGGGGGTGCCCACAGACACACACAGTCACACACAGACACACAGACACACACACACAGACACACACAGTCACACGCACACACAGACACACACAGACACACACAGACAGACACACACAGACACAGACAGACACACACAGTCACACACACACAGACACACACAGTCACACACACACAGACACACACGGTCACACACAGACACAGTCACACACACAAACACACACACACAGACACACACAAACACACACACACAGTCACACACAGACACACAGACACACACACACAGACACACACAGTCACACGCACACACAGACACACACAGACACACACAGACAGACACACACAGACACAGACAGACACACACAGTCACACACACACAGACACACACGGTCACACACAGACACAGTCACACACACAAACACACACAGACACACACAGTCACACACACAGACACACACACAGACACACACAGTCACACACCGCCACACGAGGATGGAGCATTGACTGCGTTCCCTCCCGAGGCTCGACGTGAAACGGTTCTCAAAGCGAGGGGGGGTAACAAACCAGTGTAGGCATCTCCACCTCTACGACACCCAACCCGCCTCTCTTGTGGACCTCCATCGCCCGCCGGCACCATCGAATTCACTTCCATCATCCACCACGCGACTCGCCGCCACCCCTATACCCTCTCGCTCGTCCCTCGTCACCTCCCACGACCCAACAACTTACAACGAACACGCGCCCCCCCCCCCCCCCTGGACACACACGGACACACAGGGGCAGAGTGCGGTTGGCGCAATGAATGAGATCGGGGGGGGGGGCCCTGTCCAAATTCCCACTCCCTACGTAGCTCGCCCGCCTGGGCCCCCGCCGCACAGCTCGTGGGCCCTTCCCGGAGCTGCGACAGCCGGAAAAGTGGACTCATCACGCCGCTACACCACCACCACCACCACCAAGCCCCCACACCACACGCAACCAACACACCTCAACCTATCAACCTCCGACCAAAGCCCGTCGTTCACCCACCAATCTCCGCCTATCGCCTTCACGGCCACTGCAACCTGTCACCTGCCATCATTCGTCCCCAAGGCACCCACCTCCCCTACCTACCTATACGCGAGTCATCGCCCATGCACGCGTAACAGCAGCAGCAGCAACAACAACACGCGCAACCTTAGACACGGACGTCAAAAGCCCCCCCCCCCACCCCCGTATGACCCTGCCTGTGGCTCCAAGAAGTGGGGGGGCTGGGGACAGACGCCGGGTAGACGGAGTTGCGTATCCCCGTTCGGGGGGGGGGGGCGGGGGGGGGGGTCGGCACGGCGCGCACTCACCGCCACTGGTGTTCGAACGCTTGGTGCTGCCCGCCTCCATGGGCGCTTCCAGGGGCCGCTTGCGCGAATCCGAGGGCTCGTACTCAAGTTGCGCGGCAGCCGCGTGCATGCCGTTCTGCTGCTGGTGCTGCTGCTGCTGCTGGTGCTGCGGACTGTGCACTGAAGCCATTGCCGCGCTGCTTGGCTGTGAGAGTGTCGCCGCGCCGTGCTCGCTACTTCTCATTCTGCCGACTCTCCCTCGATCCCCTCCTCCCCTCCTTTCCCTCCTCCTCCTCCTTCCCTGCGCGCGTCTCCCTCCCTCTCGCTCCCTCTCTAACCCCCCTTTTTCTCTGTCTCGCTGCTCCCTCCCTCCCCCTCTCTCTCTCTCGCGTCGCTCCCTCCCCTTTCTCTCTATCCCTTTCCCCTGCGTGTGGCTCCGTCGCCCGGCCTCTTCTTCAGCGGGTGTCTCTGTGCGGGGCTGTGCCGCTTTGCTCGCTCCTGTCCCTGTTGTTTGCTGGCGACGCTCTCCCCGAGTTCTGCTCGCTCACAATCGCTGGGCTTGCCCTCCCTGGCTTGTTCTTACCCCCCCACCCCTACTCTCTTATCCCCCCCCCTACTCGCTTACCACCCCCCCCCCTACTCGCTTACAACCCCCCCCCCTACTCTCTTACACCCCCCCTACTCTCTTACCCCCCCTACTCTCTTACACCCCCCCCTACTCTCTTACACCCCCCTACTCTCTTACCCCCCCCTACTCTCTTACCCCCCCCTACTCTCTTACCCCCCCCCCTACTCTCTTACCCCCCCCCCCCTACTCTCTTACCCCCCCCCCCCCCTACTCTCTTACCCCCCCCCCTACTCTCTTACACCCCCTACTCTCTTACACCCCCCCCACTCTCTTACCCCCCCCCCCTACTCTCTCTCGCTCCTCGCCTCGGTTGCTGCACTGGGAACGGCGCGCCCCTCCCCCCCACGTACACTCGACATACACACAAAGGGCACACGCGTGTACACACAACGGGAACATGCATGTGCACGCACACACACACACATACAAGTTAGGCCTGCACGCATACACACACACGAGACGACTCTCTGCACGGTTACAACCACAGTCGGCTTCCCAACAATGTGGTACAGATTTTATCGACCCGTGATGAATGATGGACTGATTTGACCTCCTGTCTGCGTTTCGACTCACGGCCTTCCAATTGCGAGTGAGGTACCTTGCCAGTGCCGCGCCGCCTGGACAATGATGCACGCACACATGAACAAAGACAAAGATCCCCCGTATAGACGTACCACTGTTGGGGCAGGTGCTGTTAGCGAGCACCTATTAGATGCCAGCATGGCACACAATGGTATGGTTAGCACCACCCTCGTCCGTACCGATGTCACACACCGCCACAGCGTACTCGTTTGAGGCCTGAGTCGACATAGGGGACGGCCCAGCGGCGGTTCAGAGAATCACTCGCCACATCTGATGTCAGCCGTGGCCGGGAATCCAACTCATGTTGGCCGAGTTGATAGCGCAGCACGCTAACCACTCCGCCACCGTTCTCCACATATACCCATCCACAGCCGACGTATACGCGCACCACATACAACACGAACCACATACATAGCTACAGGCACATCGACAACCACACAAACCATTCACACAAACACTCACATACTCACACACAAGCACACACACACTCACACACACACTCACACACTCACACACACTCACACACACACTCACACACTCACACAAAAGCACACGTATCCTACTCATCCACTCACGTTTTCAGCAACACGTGCGCGCACACGCACGTGTACAAAGATAAAGATCTCCCGTACAGCCTTAACATACTGTTGGGGCAAGTGCTCTTAGCGAGCACCTATGCAGGCCGGAACGGTACACGAGGGGGTAGGTGGCCAGCACCACGCTAGCCCGCCTTTGTCTCCCCAGTGGCGATGTTTACACCGCACCAGGTACTAATTTGAGGCCGAATGGACCTAGGGGAGACACAGGATCGGTTCAGATAATCGTCACTGGTGTTGTGAGCGGGAATCGAACTCGGGTCCCCGAGTTCATAGCGCAGTGCGCTAATCACTACACACACACGCACCACACACACATACACTCAACACGAACCAATATCAATATCCGCCATTCGCCACTAAGTGACGGTGACGTCCCCACGGCGCCTGTGCCAGGCCAGGTGCACTTTGAGGCTGCCACGTGAAGTGCTGACAGGAGGTCTCGGGACAGACCCAGCAGGTGCCATGGGTTGGCTGACTGAGATGACTGCTGGTAGATGCACCACCAGCTCTACCCCCTACTGTGCCAACTTGCTGCGTTTTTTCCGCCCTGTGCTCTGCTCGTTGTTGTGAGCGTCGCTCCTCTGCCCTCCGTTGTTGCTCGAGTAGCGAGCGTCCTTCACGAGCCTCCTCCACTCACACACACACTCAATACACTCACACACATTCAACCAATACACTCAAGAACCACGCACACATACACAGACGCACCAAAACCAATCCAAAGATCCCCGCTATGGCTTTGTAACAGATTCTTGTTGAGGCAAGTGCAGTTAGCGAGCACCTATTAAGGCCGGGCATCGCACACGAGGGGGGTGAGTGGCCAGCACCACCTTTGTCTTCCCAATGCCGATATTTACCCACCGCACCAAAGTAATTCATTCAAGGCTATGTTGACCTCGGGGGGGGGATGTCGAACTCAGGTCCGCCCGGTTCGTAACTACAACGCTACCGCTTCCCACCAACAATAACAAAGCACCACAGCGCACTTTGAGGCCACAAAACAAAGACACACGCATACACTCGCACGGGCGTACATGTGCAGTCACATAAGCATGCTTTACAATAACACAGGCACCGAGTCTGATCTGAGCATTTGTGTAGCGGTAGTAGTAACTCTTTTTCACTGTTGAGTGCATTAGCAGACTGGTTTGCGTTATCAGATTAACAGCACAGCTTTACAGCCGTGTCCGTGTTTGCCGGTAATTCATTGGTGTCCTTGTATAGTTACGTTTCATGGTATGCTTTCCATATGCTGTGTTTCTAAATCACGTCTTTGATGAAATTTAAAGCGGGGTGTTAAATAGCCACTTAAAGTATAACAACAAAAACAATCTCATATTTCTTAATTGTTGTAAAGTGTCTGTTGCGGAGCGATGCAATCAGCTTCGCGTGCCGGTGGTCGTTCACAATATTCCGCTCGGTGTCATCCAGCAGTGGATTGATCATGGCCGATGACGGATCTTTGTCTAAGCACGAGGCGAAAAGTCCCCCAACACGGCCAGTAACAAACGGCTCTTTTGAAGGCACAGTTCTTTTTTTTTTTACCGAACAACGTTACCATAAGAACTTCGAAAATCGAAACTATGATGGGAGCAGTGCGAGATAAGATGCAGGAATAATAAAAACATGTTTTGACCCTCCAGTACCATTAATTACACGTTAAGCATAGGCCCAAACGTCCACAACATCGGGCGGCCAGTTTGGCGTGCCTTCGGGCAAAGAAAGTGAACTTCATAGCTCGATCGGATTCCTCCAGTACACATAAATGTTCCGATTGTGAGCGAGGGTGGCATAGCAAACAAAGAGTGAACGCTTGTGTGTGTGTCTCTGTGTGTGTGTCTCTGTGTGTGTGTCTCTGTGTGTGTCTGTGTGTGTGTGTGTCTGTGTCTCTGTGTGTGTGTCTGTGTGTGTGTGTGTCTCTGTGTGTGTCTGTGTGTGTGTGTGTGTCTGTGTCTGTGTGTGTGTGTCTCTGTGTGTGTGTCTCTGTGTGTCTGTGTCTCTGTGTGTGTCTGTCTGTCTGTGTGTGTGGGGAGCGGTAGTGTAGCGGTTAGCGCGCTACGAACCTGGCAATCCGGGTTCGATTCCCGCTCACGGCCAACACCCAGTGACGATTATCTGAACCGGTCCTCGGCCTCTCCTAGGTCGACTCAGCCTCAAATGAGTACCTGGTGCGGTATGTAAACATCACCACTAGGGAGACAAAGGCGGTCGGGCGTGGTGCTGGCCACCCACCCCCTCGTGTACCGTTGCGGCCTTCATAGGTGATCGCTAACAGCACTTGCCCCTACAGTCTGTTAAGGCTATATGGGGGATCTTTATCTTTGTGTTTCTGTGTGTGTGTCTGTCTGTGTGTGTGTCTGTCTGTGTGTGTGGGGAGCGGTAGTGTAGCGCTACGCTGCGCTACAAACCCGACGACCCGAGTTCGATTCCCGCTCACGGCCAACACCGGTGACGATTATCTGAACCGGTCCTGGGCCTCCCCTAGGTCGACTCAGCCTCAAATGAGTCCCTGGTGAGATGTCTAAACATCGCCACTAGGGAGACAAAAGTGACCGGGCGTGGTGTTGGCAACCCTCCCCCTCGTGTGCCGTGCCGGCCTTCAAAGGTTCTCGTTAACAGCACTTGCCCCAACAGTCTGTTAAGGCTACACTAGGGATCTTTGTCTTTGTGTGATCATTGAGCGGTGGTGCAGCGGTTAGCGCTACGACCCCGGCGACCCGAGTTCGATTCCCGCTCACGGCCAACACCGGTGACGATTATCTGAACCGGTCCTGGGCCTCCCCTAGGTCGACTCAGCCTCAAATGAGTCCCTGGTGAGATGTCTAAACATCGCCACTAGGGAGACAAAAGTGACCGGGCGTGGTGTTGGCAACCCTCCCCCTCGTGTGCCGTGCCGGCCTTCAAAGGTTCTCGTTAACAGCACTTGCCCCAACAGTCTGTTAAGGCTACACTAGGGATCTTTGTCTTTGTGTGATCATTGAGCGGTGGTGCAGCGGTTAGCGCTACGACCCCGGCGACCCGAGTTCGATTCCCGCGCACGGCCAACACCGCTGACGATTATCTGAACCGGTCCTGGGCCTCCTCGAGGTCGACTCAGCCTCAAACGAGTAACCTGGCGCGGTGTGTCAAAATATCGCCACTGGGGAGACAAAGGCGGCCGTACCCCGACCCTCATTAGGTGCTCGCTAACAGCACCTGCCCCAACAGTGCGCTCGTTGACGCACACATGCCGACGAAGAACGACCCTGCGATCCTGCTCACATACAGTGCCGCTGTGCACGCGTGTAAGCGCATGACGACGGCTCGACGCGAGTTTGGGCCCCCCCGTCTTTAAGCGATGTCCATGGTAACGGACAAGCACTGCAAACAATAGCGGAGAGCTGCGCGAAAAAATGAAGGGACAACCCTCCCCCTTCCTTCCAATCCCCCCGGGCTCCCGAGGGGCATTTAGCGATGAAACCCGACGCGGGGAGGTTACGTGGAGACATCGCCGCCACCACCGCCTCCCACCCCCTCATTGTTTTGTTGTATTTAGCGCCGCCGATTGCATCCCCGTGACTCAGCGGCTGCGTTCCGCTGCGCCGGAGCCTTGTGCAAGGGATCAGAAGCCGTGGGATTCCACGGAGGATGGGTGCGATGATGGGCGATGGGCGATTTTGCAGTGCCCCGTGGACACAAGCACGCGGTGACAGAACTGCGCTCCATTTCTCGGCCTCCAATAGACGAAGAAGGTTCGGACCGTGCAGCCTTTGCAAGACTTTGTTGGGGCGAATGCTTTGAAAGACGGCGCGGCACACGAGGGAGGGAGGGTGGGTGGGTGGCCAGCACCAGGCCCGGCCGCCTTTGTCTCGCGAGTGGCGATGTTTATTGTACAGAAACCGGCTGCTCGTTTGAGGCTGACACACAAATCCACACGCAAAGCATTTAGAGAGGAAAAAATAAACATTTTCCAGTGTCCATCGGCGCACCGGGCCCTATCCACCAGACCAACACGATGGAGCGGCAAGCACTTGCTCTAAGCAAGCAAACGTGTTCAGTGTCGCTTGCTTTGAAAGCAGTGCGTTTCAATGTGCTGCTGCTTCTGCTATTGCTGACGGCGGCGGTGGTGGTGGTGGTGGAGCAAGGGGGCTGCGATGAGACGGAGCCGCACCTTGAATACAAATGCACCGAGCCATCACCGGGGTCTACGCCGTCACGGAATTTTCTCGCGACGCCACTCATTGCGCTGTGACCAGAGAGACTCACAGGAGCGCCGATCTCTCAATCTCTCCTTTCCACGTGACTCTCCCGTGTCCCATCCATCGCAACACATACAACCAAGGGAGCCTTACGCTCTTTCTCTCTCTCTCTCTCGGTCTTCCCCTCCATCCCATTGTGTTCCCACAACCCGCTCCCCATCCCCTTGCCCAGCACAGGTTATCTGTCTTCCTCCTGTGGCCGCCTCTCCGCGTTCAGCTATCCACAGCCCCCCCCCCCACACACCATCCTTGCGCTCTCACCTCCCACGCCTCCCTCGCCTCCGAACCTCCTTCCTCTCATTCAATATTTTACAGGCCTCCTTGTCTCGGCGGGGTGCAAGCAGGGGAGGGGAGGGGGGTAGTCACACCTGCTTGCTAATCCAGGTGTAATTGTGAACGTGTAATTAAAATACAGGTTTTATTAATTACAACAACGTGTGTCCTTGCCTGCGCTTATCCGTGTAACCCACCCACGCAGCGTCCTCGCCACGTCGCTCCGCACACACTGCTCCCACTGCGGCTGACGTCAAATATGTTTTCGTTTCATTTTTGTGTCTCCTCGTTGTACGAGGGCTGTGTGGTGGGCGGCAACGGGCAGTGCTGCGAAATCAATCGTTCTCCTGTACTTCTATGGCCACCCCCGCGTTCATGCTTCGAGCTTTCGGCAATCCGCACTGGCCCAACGTGGTCAGATAACCCACCCCACGACCCGCATGGCGCGCGGAGGCCCTCATTCAGCAGTGGATCGATCAACGGCTGCACGTGGTGCTTGTTCGTGCCGCCAGCGTCAGCACGGTGTAGGCGTTGGGAAAGCGAGGTCAAGCAAAGCGCACATCCTGTTTTGACCTGGGGGAGGCCCAGAACCAGTTGAAAGAATCGTCACCGGTGTTGGCCGTGAGTGGCAATCGAAGTTGGGTCGCCGGTTTTGTAGGGCAGCGCGCCAACCGCGGACACCGCCGCAGCTACTCGCAGCAGCAGCAGCTGCTGCCCTTACTCTTTCAAAAAGAGCAGCAGGGGGGAGGGGACCTTGAACGTTCAACAACTGTGCAGGTGCCAGAACGCTGAGTGGCAGGCAATGCCAATTACCCAAATACATTCGCCCAGAATGTGAACATTTATATTTTCCTTTATCTAATTCTCATAGTGAACAAAAAAAATAATACCACTCTGACTATATCGTTCGAGAGCCTTTGCAGGTGATGTGCATGTGTAACTCTAGCGAGGTGACGACAACATTTTAAATAGGATTTTATAGTGTTTCATTTTAACATGTAGGCTTTCTCAACCAATATTATCCACATTAAAGGTTTATTTGGTTAGATCGCGTAAATATAAATGTATCGTTAGCCCACCACCAGCTAATTAGTAAAGTGTGTAACGTAAACGAAACATGCCAATTAGTTACTACTCCAGGAAACCTGTTTTGTATTTGTATTCATTAACTTTTGTTTCTCACAAATGCATGGTTATTTATAAAGCGGTGCATTAGAGTCCCTGCACGTGGCTAATTTGAGCATTAATAGAAATCGTGTCCTCCAGCATGTTAAGCATAAGCAATGAAGACAACCAGACAAACATCACGACACATCAGAGTCTGGCTGGTAACGCACGGGATAGCACTTTCAATTGTCCGATGGCAACGAGGTGGCTGAGCGGCTCAGGGGGGGGGGGGGGGTCAGAGGTCACAGCACTGAGCCAGCGCTGGCGAGATCCTGGTTTCAAATCTGGGTATCATCCTCCCGTGGTTAAACTGAGGTTAATTCTAGATGTGAAGTTTTTGTGACTGCAACGATCCATACTCTTTGGTTCTTTCGGTAAAGTCACGTAGGTGAAAAAAATAATAATAATACAAATATGAATATAATTAAATTCAATCACGACGTTTCGGAAGCAACACAAGCCTCCGTCTACAGATAGGACAGCCACAGCAAGACATTTCTTTTTTGTTTTTTTCACTTTTATTTTATTTTAAAGATTTCATTATTTTATTTTATTCTATTTTATTTTTATTTTCACCTACGTGACTTTACCGGAAGAACCAAAGAGTACAAACTGGGGTTCTCAAGTGCAGCGAGTTGATGGTTCTCAGACCGGTCACCAATGACTGCACAAACATGCCATCGTTTTACTTAATTTGGCCATATTCCAGCTCAGACAATAAAAATGAATAACATTTATATGTGAGTACTATGCGACCAACATCGCCATAGCAAGGTGCAGTGCACCTAATGTGGAATACAGGTCATTTGAAGGGGAAATCTCAGAAGTAGTTCTGCCATGTCACCTTCCACGAGCCGTTCTCTAACAAAGAGTAACGAGCTTGCTCTGGAATAACTTTATTCCTTCTCCATCGTGATTTAATGATCAATTGGGCTCCGTGATTTAATATTTTTTAATCCTTCACACGTCAAATTAAATGGTTTCTTTGTGGTATTTGACCTGGTATATTGCGAAGCTATTTATGTATTTGTGTTGCTGCTCTTTTACATTCTTTTGCATCCCAGGACTCTCTGGAAACATAGGCCTACAACCTCAAAGGCCTATCACCTTGTTATGACCACAAAGACAAAAATATCCCCCGTATGGCCTTTAACATGCTGTTGGGAGAAGTTCTGTCAGCGAGCACCTATGAAGGCTGCTAGTACATCACACAAAGGAGGTGGGTTGCTAATACCATGACCGGCCACCTTTATTTTCACATAGTGGCGATGTTTGCACACCACACCAGGTACTAATTTAAGGCTGAGTAGACCTAGGGGAGGCCCAAAAACCGGTTAAAATATTCGCCACTGTTATCGATCGTGACTGGGGAATCAAACTCAGGTCGCTGGGTTCATGGCGCAGTGCGCTCACCACTATACTGCCGCTCCCCACTTTCTTATGAACACACAGACTACATACATACATACAGTTCAATAAGGAAACAATTCTTCATCTCCTGACATGACCCCGATAGCACAACTGGAATACAATTACGGGGGTGGGTGGGTGGGGGGAATAAAATAGCAGCTTGCGCCAGCAGCTTACGATTTCACCAGCGGGAGCCTTCGGGACTCATTTTAATGGCAGCCACTGCCAGCCTCACTCCAGCCGAGACGGGACACAGACGTCCGTCAAATTGGGCACCTTTGTTGGTGATGATGTTCTTTACAGCACTGGAGGTCGAGGGTTTGATCCCGGACCCTGACGACGTCTCTACATTTGGAGTTCGCCTGTTTTTTTTCTCTCTGCCCGTTGTGGTCGCGTGGATTTTTTTTATTCTTTCGCACCGTACATGACCAAGCCGTGCTAATCCTCCACACTTAGAAAATAAAATGTGTTTTCAGATTTGGCTTGGACAGCACTGTCAATTCTCACATAAGCTACTTCTATGAGCTATCATGGTGTGGCCAGGTCGCCTTGGAAAAAGAGAAAATAGCTCAGTGTGCTTTACCTGGTAAATAAAATAGTTTATCTTCTTGGTTCTTTCGGTAAAGTCACGTAGAAGGGAAGTAATAAAATAATAAAAATAAAACACAATAAAATAATTCTCACGACGTTTCGGCCACAACGCAAGCAGCCGTCCCTGTGGCCGAAACGTCGTGAGAATTATTTTATTGTGTTTTATTTTTATTATTTTATTACTTCCCTTCTACGTGACTTTACCGAAAGAACCAAGAAGATGAATCCCTGCAGTCACGAAAGCTTTAAATCGAAATAAAATAGTTTAGTTAATAACTGTACACAAATATTACCATCAAAGACCCCGGTGGGAAAGAAACGTAAAATTAAGATGAATCTATTTAGGAAACCCCACGAAGCGAATTAAACGTGTCGGCTTGGAAATGCGCATTGGGATCTACGGATGAAATGCAACTTACTAATGTAAATTATTATTGTGATTACTAGCAGGTGTGAATACGCACATTGCCGGTGCTAATTGCTTGGCAGGTAATAATTTGTGATGAAAAAATGTGACTCATTAACAAATTGCGTGAACTCTGCGGTTGAATATCACGTGCTCACCAGCACCCACAGGACAGGCGCAGTTTCTGGGATCTGTGAAGGAGTGGAAAAGCGGAGTTCTGGTTATTTTGTTTAATGAGTTGAGAACTCAAGAAAAGAATGAAAAATAATTTCTTTAGAACTACTTTTTGCGTTAAGTGTGTTGTCCTTCCCCGCACCTCCAATTAGCACGGATGGCTACGTACGGTGCGAAAGAAGTTGAACATACATACACGAGGATAGTCTCATTTGCAAGAGCAACCTGAGACATTAATTTCCCAGTATGAGGCGATGCATGCAATGGATGATCCCAATTGAGTAATTTTTAGGTGGTTTAAAAATTTGCCTAAATTTGACCCTTGACGCCAGCACACAACGGCCTCCTCTTGCGAATGACGTCAGGGGGGCTTTAACGTCCACTGTGGAGCAGACGGAGCATGGTATTACTCTGGTCATTACACCCGTAGTATTCATCGAGGAGGCCACTGGATTCGAATCGCGAACCTCTACAACAAGCGGCCGAACGCGCTGACGCTAGGCCGTGTCACTGCTCCAGGCTGCGTCACTCAGCAGAGGATGTCTCATTTTCATCGAAGAATATTTACCCTTTGAAGTTTCCACAGATGCATCTCACCATGAACAAACACGCAGTATCTCTCCTGCCCGTAGCATCATCATCATCAATCGTCACTTCATGATTTATTATTGGGCATATGCATGCAGCAGTGTCTCAAAGCGCACGCGCGCAGCAGGAGTGACCACGTACACATCATTGGGATCAGTGGCAACAACCTTAAACAATCAATAACGACCCAGCAGATATGTAGCAAATGAGCAGACTGGAAACAAAGAGGAACCCTCTCAATATCATGAACTTACAGCCGTCCACGTTGCAGCAAAAGATCACTCGCTATAGCGGATGAGGAACAATAGCGCGGCATCTGCCGCAGTGTCACGACCAATCAATTCACGCACAAAAGCCGATGGCCCATTGTGCAGGACGCGGCCGCTGCGTTGGTTGAGCAGCGGATGGTTTCCCCTGAAGCGAATGTGCTGCGCTGCTGGCACTGAGATCACGGCAAAACCAACATTCACGGGTGGCCTCAGCCTTCTGCAAAACGCGCAGATAGATGCGGAGAGCCCCGTGACCGCAGGGAGCCCTCGAGCGGCGCACAGGCGTAGGCTTCGGTTATGCCGTACTCGTGTTGTTTATTGGGACGTATCACACCGCTCGGATGACGCCGAGCTCGACTCCCCGCTACACGCCGCGCAGGCCCCGAGAGCGTCTCCTCACGTTTGAAAGTCGAACAAAGCGCCCCCCCCCCCCACCCCACATCACACACCAACCCCCCCTCCCCCGCCATGCCACGTTCCAGCTACATCTTTTATTTTCAAATATTCCCTCTCTCTCTCTTTCTCTCGAGGGACGGCGCCGTGAACAAAACAAAAAGCACAGACCGCCTCTCGGTCGAGCGACTGCTGGCATTGTTGGTCCGTCCCAGCTGGCAGCTCAGAGCTCACTCATCTGGCGAACATCCAGCCATGTGTGCAGGGGGTGAGAATGGGGGGGTGGGGGGGCTACGGTCGGGTCAGGGCTCGGGGTTGGGGGCTGGCGCTGGCGTCTGGGGGTGAAAGGTAACTGGGTGGAGGGGGGGGGGCACGAGGGACGATCCGAAAAGCGGAGGTGGATAATGGTTATGAAATCACTTCTTTACGAACCGCAACAAGAAAACCCCGCACATCTTTCAGAACGGTTTGTGCTCAGCAAGCTAGCGTGTAGAAGTATGCAGTCGATGCGGCTTCGTGAGAAGCGTGTTTGCTTAAAGCCCCAAAACTTTCAGCTCCCAGGAACACCAAAGACAATGTTATCAAGGGTTTGGAACACGTGGTGTTTTTTTGTTAGGTTCGAAGAGAGAAAAAAAATCGTATTTTTGCTACAAGACTAGCTGTCAATGTTGAAATGTGATCTCAATACAGAACACAGAAACGCTTCTCGTATCACAAAGGGCACCGACTCTGGCTCTGCGTTGTGAATGGGGAGGAAACTCCAATGGAACGATAGGCAACGTGGAAACTCCTGCTGCCAGCTGCGCTTCATCGCGAATTTGGCGCAATGCCAGGGCATGGTCGCTTTGCGATAAGAGGTCGCGCCAGCTCACGCCGAGTTGACCTCTTGAGAGAGCCATCGTAGGTTCATCGTCACGTTCGCATAACGCAGCATTCCAGTCGGAGGTCGGCTCTCCGACGCATTCTCCGATTGCACCGCTCTGTTGTCGTTCGGCCACGAAGTCCGACGTTCCCCCCCCCCGCGCGCTGGGAGCTTCTTCATCAGGAACTGAATTATTCAGTTCAGTTGCCGAGACGTCGGACATCATGCCGACCAAACCCAACGTGATACAACCCCGTAACCTCGTCTGTTAGTTGTGAAATATTGCCGAAGGATGTTGATGCTTTTGTGTGTTGCTGTGCTCACGCAGAACCACGGAATCTCCCTTTGTAAAATTACTGGACGTCAACTGGCTAAACGGGATCATCCGTGTGAGAAATCAAAATAATCTCCAACTCAATAACACATCGGACAGATTTGCAGCACAACTGCAACCCCCCCCCCTCCCAGCCTACGCAATTGTATTTTAGTCACAGCTTACTGCCCGTGAAACACCCACACACGCAGAGCGCCTGTACCACATGCAGATAGCTGCCGTCACCTGCAGGGGAAGTTGACGGCAAGCGATGGGATCTGGCCGTCTGGTAGCGCACACATTCGTGGATTGTTCCTCGCCCAAAAAATATTCATGAAAAAAACTTTCACTCGTCAATCTACGCTTTAAATAAAAAAGAAAAAAAACAGGTACGAGCAAAAACGTGAGAAACGAGGTCTTGCTGAGTGACGGTCGTAAATTCGGAGCGGTGATGGAGGGCTTTTGTAATGTGAGGTGCAGTAATGACCGAAAATGGAAAACAAATGCCACGGTAGGGGTTACAGAACCAGCATATTTTCATTCGTTCGTGCCTTCATTCATTCTGTCTTGTTTTTTTATTTTATTCATAGCCTGGTGAGAGCACTTTAAGAGGTCCCGAAAGAGTTTGAACAGAAAAAAACCAATGAATTCCAAATGCTGTGATAGCAAGAGCGCGTGAACATGTGTAGTAGATGGTTGGATAGGTTTCATGTAAATACATATACTGTGTATCTATATATCAGCTTGTATCTACTGGAGAGAGTTCTGCATACATGTATTTGGTGATGCTGCTGCGCTAGACACAGATAAAGTAAAAACTCAACACATTGTCACAATAACACTGCCCAACGCTGGCATACTGCTTACATAATTGACAACATTTTGGGCAATCTTCCTTCTTCACAGGACAGCACATAGACGACAATGAACGATTCAAATTTTCTCGGGACGATCTCGGCGTGGCAAAGAATTCAGATGAGGCCCCGCCGAGTTTAAATTAGGAAATGGGCACGTGGAAGATGACGCTGGGCAAGACTCGGCTCAGCTTTCTAGTTCGTGCTCGGTGCACACATGAGCGAGTTGTGCACTTTTAAATCAACTTTTAGAGCAACATCGATCACGCCGGGGGGCCAAACAAAAAAGAACAACTCAAATCTGCCCTCCGACCTTTACACTTTAGCAGCCAATGTCCCGCGAACGATCCGATGCGCGCGAAGATATCCGAATTTCTATTTAAAGCTTTCGTGACTGCAGGGATTCATCCTCTTGGTTCTTTCGGTAAAGTCACGTAGAAGGGAAGTAATAAAATAATAAAAATAAAACATAATAAACTCATTCTCACGACGTTTCGGCCACAACGCAAGCAGCCGTCCTCATGTGAAAACCAGGTCTGTCGGGGAGACAGCGTCTGAATGAAACAGCACACGAGCTTGGAGCATATATATAAGCTGGGTTGGAAGGGGGGGAAATGGCGCTTCGACAAAATAATTTGCATATCAAGAGGAATTTAGCATATTTATTGGAAATGCAGAAATGTGATTAGTACTACATATGCCCGTGCATTATGCAGGACTTTACCGAAAGAACCAAGAGGAAGACATCCGAATGTTGACCAGCTCTGTCTCAGCTCGATGTGCCCTTCAATGCGCCTGGAAGTGGATCCTCCACGAGGATTTCTGGATTATTTATATCGGCGTGGTCGTTCTTTACATGGCTATTTATTTATTATTTTTACTATACCCGTTAATGCCACAGTCCTTGAAGAGAACCAGCTGCAGTCGCTAAGCAGTGCCAACTCATAAATATGAATGGGGTTTAGAAGGGGGCCCTGATAAAGCGTTGTTCAGCCCGTCGCGCTAATCTGAAACACCTGGAGCGAGCGCTGTGAAGTAGCCTCTGCTCAATCTCTGTTCGACATTTGCCATGGGGCCGCTTGACAAAAATGACATTCATCTTTGCCTAAAGCGTGACTCGCCTTAGGCTCGTGCGAAGAAGTTTGTTGCAAGAAGGCCGAACGTCCAGTTCGTTAAATGTGTGAGAGAAAGTAATAAATAAATGACACATTTGATGTGGGAGACGGTAGCCCTCTCTCGACCCACCCGTTGCGTCGTTGATTCGAGTACGGATATGGATCAGTTGAGCTAAACGCCACACAAAGGCCATTCAAGTGGCCAGAAACCTATGAGACGAGGTCTTCGAATGAACCAACCATAACAATGAAGGACTCCCAAGACCTAAATGTGATTTCCTGGCCGGAAACCGAAGGGAAAAACAACACGGACGTCGTCGCCTTATGGAAGACGCAGGCTGAGGACAGCACGTGGACGGCGAGTTACAAACTAAATGGCTACACCCCGTTGCTGCCATTCATCCCCCAGGAAGTTGGCCTCCTCTCCCATCCATCAGGCAAGGCCAAAAGGACTCTGATCTCAAGTCCACAACCACGAGTGACAGCACATCGACAATAATCATCACGGTTGGCCACGTGATGGCCACCAACGTATAAAAGCCCCAACATAAAGAATGGGCCATCACCCACCTCTGGCAGCAGCCACTCGACCGGCTATAGACGTGGGTGACTACAATTGCCACCACGCACCATCGGGGCTACTCAGGATATGATGAAGCCGGAGAGCAACTCGACACATTCCTTATGTACGACCCTGAACAACTGGGCACATTACACTCAGCCCGATGGAAAAACTACTACTGATTGCTTTACGTACAATTATAGGCAATTTTCCAAAGAGTCAACACAACCCGGCAGTCATACACTTTGGACTACTTGTACCGGCCATAACCTCAAAATCACGGCCACGTTGGAATTTTCGGAAAATCCAACTGGCCCAGCTACGAGAAAGAAATCGAAGCCCAATTGAAGAACCGGCAGCCAAAGCCTGAAAACTTTTATAAATTCATAAAAATTCTAACATCTACTGCAAAAAGCAACATCCCGAGGAGGTGTTCGAAAAAAAACCCCACTTTGGCAACCAGAAACAGAACAAATCTCGAGAAAGTTCATCAGAACCGGTGACCAAGATGAGGGCATTGCACATTTCTTCAGTCCCTGAATTCTCCCGAACTGCCACCTTCTCACTGATATACTCAGTGGCAGGGTCACTGTGCTGTAACTTGGTCCGAGAGATTGTACACAACACTGCTAGAAGTATAATTAAATACATAAATAGCGCAATACGCCTCGTACCTACAACACTGAAAACGGCACAAATGCCCTGGCTAATTCTGCCACCAAATATCCGCAGAGACATCGCACAACCCACAAGTGTTTTCTCACGTTTTCTCGCCAACGATAATAACCTACCCATCAACCGAGACCTCAACAATGCAACCTCCCTACCGACTCAATTCCCGATCCCCCCTTCTGGGATCGCGCTGCCGTCATCATCGTAGAATCTCAGCCAGATCCGGGAAGATCACTGCTGGCGAACAGAGTGGATCAACGCAGGCGTCTGGAATAATCACCTCGTTAGAGACCCAAACATCTCACCTCCTGACTTTGACATTCCTCCCACGAGACACTGACTCGTGTGATCGACAAACCGCGTCGGAACATCAACATGTCGCTACGCACATATCCTCAACAACTTGAACATTAAACACAAGCCACGGTGCCACTGTGGCCATTCAACCCAAACTAAGGACCCTAAAGTAAACCACTGTCGTCTGCGCTCCTTCCACGGAGGAGAAATATCAAAACTACACGAACTCTCTCCTGAAGCCCTCTAGCAGACCTCGACATTGACATTTTGCTCGTGAATATATTGCAACACGTAAGAAGAGATTCGAATTTGGCAGAAACCCCTTTTGGAAAATCGATTCTTCACATTTTATTTATCGTGCGTGTGATAGGAAACTCGTGCCTCGACAGAAATCCGTGAAGACGACACGCCGGCGAGCGAGCTCTGCCCGAGAGCTTTGCACCCACACACAGAGCAGGCTGATTTCCCAGGGCTCTGTAAATCAGAGGCTTAATTTCATCCAGGTCTGTATTGTCGGTGACCCAGAAAACATTCCCCACTCCTGGCTCACCGCATCCAGCAAGACCTCTCGCTCTGGTTGTCATGTGCCACCTACAGTCTACTCCAGTCGACAAGCAACCTGGAACATATTCACGATGAGAAGCTAAACCCTGGGTACAACCTCCACCACCCTCCCCACCAAACGGCCCCGCGAGATATTGGTACCCACGGCGACGCAGACAGCCACCGGCTGTCTCCCGGCACGGTCGGGCTCGCACGGGGCACGGCGTGCGGGAAGGAGCTCGCGTCCTCGTCCCTGTCATTTACGAGCGACCGCGCACGACCGAGGATCTTCATTCCAGTCACAGTCACTCGTGGACTCCTCCTCGGTGCATTGTGTCCACACAGCGCTTCGTGACATGACTCCTCACTTCGCCTGGACACCGTCGTAGACGTTGTCGAGGGACGCCCCGATGCGTGCGTTCAACTTTTCATTCTGTGCTTGTTTGTTTCGCGACATTCACAAATATTGGAGAGTTTCATTTCGGAGGCAACCAAAGGGAGAAGGGAGACGGTGGTTTAGTGTGGAGCCGATTGAACCCGTTTCCTTAGAGAGGAGGTAGGCAGCCGGTCGTACGTAGGCAGATTAGAAAAGCAAGATTGTTGAGACTTGGACATTTTAACGGAGCAAGGGAGTCAGCAGGGTGAACAGCCGGAGCGAGGAAATTATAGACAATGGGAGCAGCTGCACAGAAGGAGCGACCTGCCATTGAACAGAGGTTGAATGGGGGGCTTTGGCACGAGACTTTAATAGTTGGAACGGAAAGCACGTAGAGTGAGATGCAAAGAGAGAGGTTGGAGAGTATCTGTAGGGGAGTAGAATGAGATGAGAGGGGGAGATGTAGGAGAGTGCGTGAATGGGGAGTAGAGCTATAGATGAAAGAGAAGTAAAGTGGGATGAGAAGAGAGAGGTAGGAGAGTGCGCGAAGGGGAGTGAAATGAGAGGGTAGTAGAGTGAGATGAAAATAGAGAGGTAGGAGAGTGCGTGGAGGGGAGGAGAGTGAGATGAGAAGGAGAAGGCAGGTAGGGGTGAGTGTGATCGCGAGGTAGATCTGGAGACCGGATTCAGAGCCAGCACTGGGGATTGTGTCGTCACGTCCGAGGGCCTGAAGTGAGAAGTCTGCCAATGGAATTCTGGGACATTTTTGGAGGTTGGAGATAAATACTGCGTGGAGTTACGGGCCCAGTTTTTCTTCAATGGCAGCCCTTGTAAGCTCTTAATACAAATTGTCGACCGCTTGGCGATGAAGAGTAAACTTGATTACCGCTGTGTGGAATAGAACTACGTTTCCCAGCGAATGTCCTTTGTAATTGGCAAGCGAGGCTGCGAGTGACTTCATTTCTCACTCTCGCTGGGAGGCTGAGCAGCCTCTCCACACCCGGCAGAACACACACACACATACACATCTTCAGCTGTCCCGACGCCGAATTAGGGCGTGTAAAAAATGTGTCGTAAACCCTCCTCCACTCGATACAGCCAATTACTATGTTAAACTATTTTTGTATTTTACCAGCTAAGGCCCACTGAGCTATACAGGGTGTTTGACGAAGATTGACCCAATTTCAAAGCAGTATATTTCACGATGGCAACATGTTACAATTACACAAAAAGTTACAAACGGTTCAATGAGTTATCAAGTTTTACTAACCATTATATAAATGCTCTATGTGCCCTCCACCTGCTGTATGGACATGGAGACGATAGTTGAATTCTTCCCAAACGCCTCTCTTCTCACGTTTTCCTCTAAGGTGCGTGGTCGCCCCCTGTTTCCTGAAATTGTCGGTTCCAACAACGAATGCTCTTTGACATTGACGGATCAATGCCAAAACGCCGTTGAAACGCACGCTGCACCGCAATTACGGATTCAGTCTTGCTGAACTGCAGAACGCAAAACACCTTGTGTTGCGGGGTCACCATCTTGCGAATGACTGAGGCTAGGGGCTGTTTGTGCGCTGGGAGAGGCATCTAGCGGTAATCATTTGAAACTCTATGCCCCGCCCTCTCTATGCCCCGCCCTCTCTATGCCCCGCCCTTTCAAGTGGTAAGAGTTTCATTCATGGGCGGTTCGTGGTTGCAGAGATATAGCGATTTCAAATCGGTTCCATCTTTTTGAAACACCCCGTATATCTATTTCTTTAAGCAACCTGGCCACAAATGATAGTTCAACGAAAATGACTTATTATGTGGACATGTATATCAGACAAACATTCTAAACGCGTGTTTCTAAATGCGGAGGGAAAACCCAGAGGGAAAATCCACGCGACCACGGGGAGAAAACACGAACTCTAAATATACAGCAGGCGTCAGGGTGGGCATCGAACCCACGAGCTAAATGAAACGTAGCCAAATGTATCACTGCCTCGGCACCACCGGCGTGTTGGAAAATCATCTCACAGAAATGAACGGGCATGGTACGACGTTGTCGCTGCCGGGGATAACAACCAGCACCCTCAGGTTAAGGCGACCTCGTTAGTGCGTGTGACAGGAAGACGTTTCGAGCCCAGCAAAGGAGGCGAAAGGGGAATTACGAAACCCGAGCGCAGAACCGTTCCCAAAAAAGTTCATTTTCAAGAGTCGTCTATCTCTCAACACTCATCATCGCCGACCCAGAATCCACCGCGCGCTTTGATTCGCCCTTCCGACCTCTTCGTCGAGAGCGGTCTCAGTTCCATTGACGATCTCCCGAGATGCGCCGCCGCCGACGCCGCCATCCCCTTATTTCTAGATTTGAAGCTTTCGTGACTGCAAGGACTCATACTCTTAGGTTTTTTCGGTAAAGTCACGTAGGTAAAACGTCGTGATTTTTTATTTTACTTTTATTACTTTTTTTAGTTTTTACCAACGTGACTTTACCGAAAAAACCTAAGAGTATGCCATCCCTTATCTCTCAATCAAACCAGCGGTGACGTCGACGCGATGTCGCCTTGTTGGGCGAGTTACACAGAAGCCATCGCCACCGACATAGCCTCGGCGAAAGTCGCTCGTGGGAGCAACGCGGCGACACGCGGCTTTGAGTCGCGCGCACGTGCGCACGCACCCCCAGTGTGGAGATCTTCTTCTTCTTCTTAACCTGGGGTGCACGCAACCCACTGGGGGTGCGAGATGCCCTTGCTGGGGGGGGGGGGGGGGTAGCGAGACTTGGCCGGATTGTTTTTAGAAGGTAAATCATCGAAGCGCAAATGAAGCACGGGGGGCACGTTAAGTGCAACTTGCTTTGTTTCATCAAACCGATGTGTGAATTATACATTATACATTTGTTTACGATCGAGAACCAAAGGGGTGCAAGGCTGCTGTAAAGGTGAGGAACCACTGGCAACAGGAGCAAGCGGCATTTTACAAGTGAGGTGAGGTCTAATATCACTCTGTGGCTGGCGCGGGCGGGCGGGGTGGGGGGGTTGCTGAGATGATGACGCAGATGTGAAGCAGACATAACGCAGAGGCGAACGCACGGAGCCGCTGTAGCTATCGTGAACAGGACACGAGGTAGGGGGTCGACTGAACGCTTGCAGGAGACGCTGCAAACGAGGGGCCACGGGCTCAAGTCGTTTGTTTGCACTTGGAGTAGGGCGCTGTGCAGCCGAGGGGAGGAGAGGACACGAGGCGGACGACTTCCCCCAGGTTTGATCCCCCACGTCTCGAATTCCACATCACCAAATGTTTTGTCGTAAACATTCTACATTTACCAACAACGTATCTCCCCTCTGAGCCGTTTGCCGTGCGCTATAGATTGTATTCCGCCTGTAAAGCATCATGCGTTCATATCAAAAAACCGAGTCAATTGGCTCCTATCCCCTGCCCACAGGGACCCTTTCATGTGTCGGGCTGGGGGGGGTGGGTGGAGCAGGCTAAAGCCTCGAATGATTCCCCCGAGTGTTCCAATTCCCCCCCCCCGAACCCCCCCACCACACACTTTTTGCCCCTCCCTTGTGGGCCCTCCTCTGTGCGCCGCAGTGAGAATTAGCAGGAGGGTCACGTGCGGCGTCTCTCGCTGGGCCACGGATCGAAAGGGGCGCGATGGGAACGAGCGATGCGGCATTTACATCCTCCGCCAAACGCAAGCGCGGGGTCATCGCCGTCGTCACCGCCCGTTGTCGTCATCATCGTCGTCGTCGTCTCGGTGCCAACTGACAAATTATGTTAACTACCTCGCCCGGTATACAGGAGGTCGTGGTTTCAATCCCGACCCTGACGATGCCTGCTGTACATTTGGAGTTTGCGTGTCTCTCTCTGTCATCATCATCATCACGGTGACCTGAAGATGTTAACTACCTCGCCCGATATACAGGAGGTCGTGGTTTTGATCCCGACCCTGACGATGCCTGCTGTATATTTGGAATTTGCGTGTCTCTCTTTCTCTCTCAATCATCATCACCACGGTGACCTGAATATGTTAACTACCTCGCCCGGTATACAGGAGGTCGTGGTTTCGATCCCGACCCTGACGATGCCTGCTGTATATTTGGAGTTTGCGTGTCTCTCTCTCATCATCATCATCATCACGGTGACCTGGAGATGTTAACTACCTCGCCCGGTATACAGGAGGTCGTGGTTTCGATCCCGACCCTGACGATGCCTGCTGTATATTTGGAGTTTGCGTGTCTCTCTCTCATCATCATCATCACGGTGACCTGAAGATGTTAACTACCTCGCCCGGAATACAGGAGGTCGTGGTTTCGATGCCGACCCTGACGATGCCTGCTGTATATTTTGAGTTTGCGTGTCTCTCTCTCTCTCTCAATCATCCTCACCACGGTGACCTGGATATGTTAACTACCTCGCCCGGTATACAGGAGGTCGTGGTTTCGATCCAGACCCTGACGCCTGCTGTGGGTTTGGAGTGTTGCATGTTTTCACCCGCAGTCCCTCCGCGTTCAGAATCAATATGCGTTTCGAGTGATTTCGCTGCGATACATTTCCACACGACGAGAAGCCGCTCCGTTGAGCTTCTCATTTGTGGCCAGGTCGTTAATGAAAAAAACGAGTTCTATATCTCAGTGGGCCGTACCTGGTATAATAAAAAAATGTGTTTATTTTACATTTCAATCCGGGCAACCGCATAGATGAACTGACTCAAAAGATGATGCTGCTCGCGGCGCGTTTGGGGTGGACAGCTGGACGCGATTAGCATTCGTGGTGACGTCGGGAAATGCGAATCGAAATCAATCAAACCCCTTTGTTTAAAGTCAGGTGACCAGTCTGCCGAGACAATGGGATTCGTTTGGAGGCCCAGGCCGTGAAATGCGAGTGGGGTAGGGGTGTCTCCGGGGGGGGGGGGGGGGTGTCGGGGGGGGGGTGATCGGGGGGGGGGTGATCGGGGGGGGGGTGATCGGTGTAAGTGCAGAAGGCAGGTGCAAGAGTTATATATTACCCCAAAATAACACTGAATAAAGCGACCGTATACATAATTATCCCCCCACCCCACCAAATAATTTTTTTTAAAAGCATCGAAAAAATGAAATATAAAGAAACATCATGCACTTGTGCACATAAATAGATAACAAACACCGTTTGCCATTTCTAGTCGCACAAGTCAAGAGGTTGACTCCCAGAGCGGGCAGTGTGACCCTCTCCACCCCCCTCTCGCCTTCGCCACCATTCCGGGCGACCTCTCGGCACACGCACAGCAAGCGCCCCGGGTAATTAAGTGCTCACGTATATCGGGCATGAGCGCACGGCGGTGCGTGATGAAGATACGCCTTGGGGAGGTAAATAAAGGGGCGATTTCCTGTGCGTCGCCGCGTTGCTCGCAAGTGGCTCGCGAGAGAGAGGCTTTCGCGGCGGAAACGTGCGCTCACGGTCTCTTGAGGACCGACCGCTTTCGCTGAGAACAAAAAAAAACCACAACTCCACACAGTGGAACGCGCGCGCATAACCGGGATCACCCCCCTACCCCCCCGTACGCACGGGTCTGTTTAAAATTAACAGTTTTATACCACGGCCGCGCTACGTGGCCACGCAGTTACCCCCCCCCCTCCCCCCCGGGAATTAACAACAGCAACAAAAACAAAAAAAATGTGTTACGTACAGTGTGTACAGTTTCTTACGGGCAAAATTCTCGCTGTTATGTTTGTTTGGCCAGATTCGCTAGAATTCGTTGACGGAATAACGCCGCGGCATAAAATTTGCTTGGCAATGAGACTCGAGCGAACGCACGTGATATACGCACACGTGCGCGCGCGCGCACTTTCCCGTCACACGTGTGCGGTTTACGTACTCATTATCAGGGCACGCTGCAAAACGAGAAGCAACACCTACCTATTAATCAGGATGTGGCGGGCGCGAGTGGCAATACGTGCGCGTTTGACATCACGTGGGGGGGGGGGGGGTTAGCCGGGGTCAGCAGTAAGAGGCGGTGTGCACACATCTCACGATTGTTGGCTGTCACTTTTGTCGTAACGGTGACGCTCGCGAAACGAATAACCTGTAATGCCGGCCGAAGTCGAGATCTGTCATCAAAGCGTGGAGAGTAAAAGGTTGACTTATTTTATATCGGCTTTTAAATCCGGTTTCGGTCCGGCGACGAGCTGGAAATATATTTTAGATCTGGTTTGGGAATTGATGCCACGAGCAACAGGCTGAGATGATATTGTTAATCCGGGTTAGTTGAGGTTTTGGTCCAGTGATCGGCTGACATTGAGATGGAGCCGCGGCACATTGGATAGGACGCACATATGTGAAACCCGGTGACTTGAGTTTAATTCCCGTGCCGTGGCTCACATCAGTGGCGAGTGACATCTGAGCCATTCATGGACGCCCCTCAACCAACCTTCCCTGACCAGCGTGATGAAGTAAGGGTCAAAACAACCCCCATGATCAACACGGCGTGGAGAGGCATTCATCCAGCAGTAGCGTGTCAGAGCGTGGTGCATTTTAGGCACACACACACACGCATCTTGATCAGGTGGGGTTGGTCTAATTTCAACTTTATTGTTTTCTAACGCTCCAATGTCTAATGACTTCATTGTTGTATTCATCTCGTTGTGTTTGTCATGTTGGTGACTCGGACAGGTCAGGCTTGCAAATGAAACTCTATCCCGGCCTCTTGATTTCTCACTTGGTTAATCGGAGGCGAGCCACAACTCACTGCGCTCGATGTGAATTTTCAGATATTCGCTGTTGGGGAGGGAGCTCACTCACCCCGTGGCTCGCCCTTGAGGCCTCTCGCGTGACCGGCTCAACCGGGCCCGGCCTGGCAGCTGATGCAGCGATGCTGACCCAGCACACATGAGCTCATCTGTACTGTACAATCATTACTTTTCTTTCTCTCTCTCTGCGATTCCCCCGGCCCTCGTGCCCATAAGCTCTGTTGCATGTTAGCTATGAATGATAAACATGTCAAGTGGGGCAATCTGCTATTGGTTGGGCTACTCGGATGGGCGGTAAGGGGGAGGGAGAGTCGTGGTTGGGGGAGAGGGGGGGGGCGCAAGCGTGGGTGGACACAAAAAGAAACACGGGATTGTGTGTGCGCGCGTGTGTGTGTGCGTGTGTGGGTGATCGTGTGTGTGTGTGTGTGCGCGCGTATGCGTGATTGTGTGTGTGTGTGATTGTGCGTGTGTGCTCGTGTGTGTGTGTGCGTGTGTGATCGTGTGTGTGTGATTGTGCGTGTGTGTGTGATCGTGTGTGTGTGATTGTGCGTGTGTGGGTGATCGTGTTTGTGTGATTGTGATCGTGTGTGTGTGATCGTGCGTGTGTGATTGTGCGTGTGTGTGTGATCGTGTGTGTGTGATTGTGCGTGTGTGATTGTGCGTGTGTGTGATCGTGTGTGTGTGATCGTGTGTGTGTGATTGTGCGTGTGTGATTGTGATCGTGTGTGTGTGATCGTGCGTGTGTGATTGTGCGTGTGTGTGTTATTGTGCGTGTGTGATTGTGCGTGTGTGTGATCGTGTGTGTGTGATCGTGTGTATGTGATTGTGCGTGTGTGATTGTGATCGTGTGTGTGTGATCGTGCGTGTGTGATTGTGCGTGTGTGTGATCGTGTGTGTGTGATCGTGTGTGTGTGATCGTGCGTGTGTGATTGTGATCGTGTGTGTGTGATCGTGCGTGTGTGATTGTGCGTGTGTGTGTGATCGTGTGTGTGTGATCGTGTGTGTGTGATTGTGCGTGTGTGATTGTGATCGTGTGTGTGTGATCGTGCGTGTGTGATTGTGCGTGTGTGTGTGATCGTGTGTGTGTGATTGTGCGTGTGTGATTGTGCGTGTGTGTGATCGTGTGTGTGTGATCGTGTGCATGTGATTGTGCGTGTGTGATTGTGATCGTGTGTGTGTGATCGTGCGTGTGTGATTGTGCGTGTGTGTGATCGTGTGTGTGTGATCGTGTGTGTGTGATCGTGCGTGTGTGATTGTGATCGTGTGTGTGTGATCGTGCGTGTGTGATTGTGCGTGTGTGTGTGATCGTGTGTGTATGATTGTGCGTGTGTGTGTGATGGTGTGTGCGCGTGTGTGTGTGTGATTGTGCGTGTGTGTGATCGTGTGCGCGTGTGTGTGTGATTGCGTGTTTGTGATTGAGTGTGTGGGGAGCGCTAGTGTAGAGTTTAGCGCGCTGCGCTACGGATCTCGGCCACCCGAGTTCGATTCCCGCTCGCGACCAACACCCATGGCGATTATCTGAACCAGTACTGGACTACCCCTAGGTCGACTCAGCCTCAAATGAGTACATAGAGCGATGTGTAAAAATCACCACTGGGGAAACAACGGCGACCGGGCTCGGTGCTGGGTACCCACCAACTCGTGTTCCGTGCCGGCCTTGATAGGTGCTCGCAAAGAGCACTCGCCCCAAAAGTCTGTTAAGGCCACACGGGGGATCTGTGCCTTTGTCTCCGTGTGTTTGAGAAGCGCTGCACTTGAAATCCCCCAGGTATACTCATGATGTCACGCAAGGGACAAGCGGCTTCAGCTGCCAGCTGGGTACGGCCACATCCACGCCTCCACGTGTCCATTGAACGCGCTCTCTCTCTCTCTTATCTCTCCAAGGCACCCTCACGCTCTCCTCCCCTCCCCGCTGCTCTCTGCATCCTTGACAACACGCCCGCCGCACCTCCCACTTGCGAATCTCTTCTACGCGGTGGACATGTGTTGGGGTTGTGTTTACCGCGAGCGACACCAACACCAACACGCTTACTACAAACTCGGAGAACTATCTCACGGCGCAGGATGGAGGGGGGCCGCTTCCGCAGACCGTTGCTCAATGCCACGTGCTCTGGAGTACTTCTGACCAGGGCAGGTCTATGGTCAAAGATAATCCCGACGATGTCACAATCCGTCTCGATACCGCGCACACAACAACAATCAACAAAGATCCCCCGGATAACAGACTGTTGGAAGCGGGCACCTATGAAGGCCAGAACGGCACACGAGGTGGTGAGTGGACAGGACCACCCCCGGCCGCCTTTGTCTCCCCAGCGGCGATGTTTACACACCGCTCTAGGTGCTCACTTGAGGCTGAATCGACCTAGCGGAGGCCCAGGACCGGTTCAGATAATCGTCACCGGTGTTGACCGTGAGCGGGAATCGAACTCGGGGCGCCAGGTTCGTAGCGCAGCGTAGCGCTAACCGCGACTGCGTTTGCTCTCTCGTCTCATCCATGGGCTGGGTATGGATTGGAAATCCATGCTACAGCCCTGGGAAATTAATTATATATACGTAACAGTGGGAAAACAAACCCCTTTATTATATAATTAATGTTGACTTTTTTTTTTCGTAAACGTTTCAGGCAATCTCCGCTCGCCTATATTAACTGCTCTGAACCCTCTCGGTTTTGTAAAGCAACCAGATTTGTAATAAAAGCAAAGAAAGCTGATGCTTGCCAAACGACTTAGTGGGGGGCGAGTGGAGGGGGGGGAATTTCCCTACTATTATTATTACTACCAGATGTTTGTTAAGACGTAGCCCTTCCTGGCAGCGCACCCTTCCCGCTACGGAAGTGTTAACGAGAGGAGAGCAGAGAGTCGTGGACTCCGATCGTGACGAATAGGAGCAGAGTATTAATTCTAGATTTGAAGCTTTCGTGACTGCAAGGATTCGTATTCTTAGGTTTTTTCGGTAAAGTCACGTAGGTAAAAAATGAAAATTAATAAAAGTAAAATTAAAATAAAATAAAAAAATCACGACGTTTCGGAGGCAACACAAGCTTCCGTCTTCAGGTGGAACAGTCACAGCACGATGGCTGTATCAAGTGAGAGAAATTCCACGTGACTTTACCGAAAAAAACCTAAGAATATAAATTCCACGTGACTTTACCGAAAAAAAACCTAACAATATAAATTCCACGTGACTTTACCGAAAAAAAACCTAAGAATATGAATAGGAGCAGCACGATTCATCGCGGGAGAACCACGACGGCGATAACGAACAAAAAAAACACCGCCCCGACCGCTCCGGATGAAATGATTTCTTGTCAGGGAAGTGAGAGGCTTTTTTCCCAATACACCATCACAATAAGAACAAAGATTATCGACGGGGGGGGGGGGGGATGAAATTACGTTTTCTTTGGCCTTTGTTTCAGTCACAAGAGCTGGAAATCCTTGTTCTTGTCGGGGTTGTTAAAAATATATATACTTTGTTAATCTTACATTGTAGAGCTTGGTGAGAATTCCACAAAAAGTGATCGCTCGTCGGCAACAGCGCTGACGACGACAAAACAAACAACTCATTCAGAAAATAGCCACCGCCGAGCTGCGCGCTGACTCTCGGATCCCAAAGATCGAACTATGAACTTTGAATAACGTAAATGCCATTTGGGGCATTTTGAGTAACGACTCTCACCTTCAGGGGGTCGACGATGCTGGCAGAACCGCTGAAATGTTTCGCGCAATCTAAGAGACAACAACGGCAATTGCGTTAATTGTCACCGTGGAACCCTGTTGCACAATGGGTGCTGCCCGCCTACACAGCTGGGCGTGTGCCGTGAGTCGCGGAAAGGTGCAAGGACTTCTCCTTCATCTTCTTGGTTCTTTCGGTAAAGTCATGTAGAAGGGAAATAATAAAATAATAAAAATTAAACATAATAAAATAACATAAAATAATATAATAATTTTATATTATAATAATATAATATATCTCCTGCCCCATGGCACCCGCCGTGCGTGCACCGGCAACCAACAATCGGCGCAACGTCCAGCGGACGTCACCTGCGAGCGACGATGTGGAGCATCGCCCACCCCGGAGCAGATTTGCTGGCGCTGAGCGAGGCGCGCCACGGGGGGGGGGGGGGTCGGTGAGGGTGGGGGGGGAATGTCAAAGTGGTGAAAGGTAAAATGTATTTCTTGTTCTTGGTTCTTTCGGTAAAGTCACGTAGAAGGGAAATAATAAAATAATATATGAAAAACAAAAATTATTCTCACAACGTTTCGGCCACAACGCAAGCAGCCGTCCTGCGTTGTGGCCGAAACGTCGTGAGAATTATTTTATTATGTTTTATTTTTATTATTTTATTATTTCCCTTCTACGTGACTTTACCGAAAAAACCAAGAAGATGAATCCCTGCAGTCACGAAAGCTTTAAATCGAAATGTATTTCCTGCTCAAATAAGCGTTGAGACGGTGGTTGACTCACGTTAACGACCCTGCACCGGTGATGGAAATTCCACATTCGTATGGCGGCGGTGGCGGGGGGGGGAGGGAGGGGGTCCATGCATCGGACAACCACCGTTGACTTCCCCGCAAAGTGGTACGGAGTTTATCGACCTCCGGAGAAATTTGAAGGTTTGAGTCAACTCCCAACCAAGATTTGAACTCGCAACCTCCCCGATTACAAGCTGCTCGCTCCAGCGCTGAGCCAGCTGCCTCGTGCAGGAGACGCGCGCGCGCTCAACAGTCGAGACTGACAAACGGGCTCCTTGGGGGAAACGAGACGCGGGGGGGGGGGGGCGTGGGGGGAGGGGGTCGGGTGTTATTGCTCCCCCCACCCACCGCAATGCACACATTGCATGAAATATCACATAGGAGCCGTAGCTTGCAATTCACGGTGATATATGATGATCGTTGTTAGTTAACAATAAACAAGATCACCCGTATGGCCGTCGCAGGCTGTTTGGGGCAAGTGCTGTTGAGCGAGGACATAATGAAGGCAGCAACGGCAGACGAGGGGGTGGGTGGCCAGCACCACGCCCGGCCGCCTTTGTCTCCCTAGTTAACAGTGCACACACGAACGCAGAGATATTGCATGTGTAATTTATTCAGAGCCATTGTAGTATGTTGCTAGGAGGGATGTTTAATGCCACCCTAAAAATAAGAACCTCCGTTATTCTTCATCGTTGTTAGCAATATGCAAATGTGAGATTATTTATATATTTTGATATGTATACAGCATACACACGTGATGATAGTGGTGGTGATTCCAAACACAAACAAAGTCGGATATCAAACGCGGTTCATTTTTTACATTTTTTGTTTGAAGATGAACCACAGAAACAACAAGAAAACTGAACTCTGGCCAATACATAACGACAACAACGCGCAACGAAACTCTGCCTGGCACCATTCCAACGGCGCTGCAATCGAGGCCAAAATCCCAATGCCCACTTCCGGCCACCGATGGCAGAACACACACAGCAGAGCGTTTCAAACGACAGCCGACCCTGGCCTCAGTACACGAGAGCTATGCACAAGGCGCAGAGTCTCAACGGCCGAGTACGAGAGAGCAAAGCAACAGCATGCGGCTCAACGCAGCCGACGAATAACGCAGCCGTGTAAGGAGTTACATCTTACGTATGCGGGTCACGTGCGTGCCAGATTGGGATGACTGGGAGCGAGAGATTTATGTCGGAGCGAGTGCGCGCGTGCGAGCGTCGTGCGGAGCGGTGGTGTAGCGGTTACGCGCGCTGCGCTCACAACCTGGCCCACCCGAGTTCGATTCCCGCTCAAGGCCAACACCGGTGACGATTATTATTATTATTATCTGTGCCGGTCCTGGACCTCCAACTAGGTCGACTCAGCCTCAAATTAGTAAATTAGTACTTGGCGCGGTGTGGAAACATCGCCATTGGGGAGATAAAGGCTGCCGGGCCGGGTAGTGGACACCTACCCCCCTCGTGTTGCCGTGCCGGCCTTCATAGGTGCTCGCTAACAGAATTTGCCCCAACAAGTCTGTTTAGGCTATACGGGGGTCTTTGTCTTTGAACGTAATATGGGCAGCAATGGTGTAGCAGTCATTGCGTTGCGATACAAACCCGCTCACGGCCAACATCAGCGACGAATATGTGAACCAGTCCTGGACCTTCCCTAGGTAGACTCAGCCTCAAATGATTACCTGGAAAAAAGCGACCGGACGTGGTGTTTGCAACCCACCACCCCCCTTGTGCCGTGATGGCCTTAATAGGTGCTCGCTAATAGCACTTGCTTCAAAGTCTTATTAAGGCTCTATGGGGGATCGTTGTATTTTTCTTTGCTCTATACACAATGTAAGATATTAAGTATGCACAAAGTCAATCGTCAATTGAGATAAACATTATTTACGTATAATACCAATGATGGGGGCGAGATGTGAGCTCCCTTGCCTGGTATACAGGAGGTCGGAGGTTCGATCCCAAGCACGACGCCTTTATATTTGGAGTTTGCATGTTCTCCCCGCGGTCGTGTGGATTTTCTCCTGGTCCTCCGATTTATTTCCTCCAAATTTATAATCAACATCAAGCGTCCACGTGATAAGCCACTTCGTTGAGCTATCGTTTGTGGCCAGGCTTCTGAAAAAAAGAGCTTTACAGCTCAGTGAGCCTTACCTGGTCAAATAAAAAATGCACACACACACACACGGACGTGTAATGCATACGTAATCATCTCGCGCACGATTTACATCCCAGCCTCGCATTAAATGGGTTATAATTTGTATTTTTTGTCTTCGTATTTCTTAAATAACATTCACGAACGCATAAACAATGTCTGGACAAGAATACGGTGCTACAGAATCCTGCATTCTGCCCAGACCGTCATCAACCCCAACACCGACCAGTGTGGCTGTATGGCCGAGTAGATATATATACATATCCCTGACGAGGTGTGAGGAAGGGCCGTCATCCAGCAGTGGCTTGACAAAACTGTGCGTGTACTCCGTGTACACGCGGTGAACATGTGTAGTGAGTCGCTCAGAGACACAAATAGTAGCAGGAACTCTATTTACTATCGCCTTCACAGGTACAGGGAGTCACTGCGCTACGGTCAGGACCAGTGACGTCAATGGCTGGGGAGGCACTGGCTCGTGTCAGAGCCAGATTCACACACTGAGGGGGGCGTGACCTCACTGAGGGGGGCGTGGCCTCATTGAGGGGGGCGTGGCCTCACTGAGGGGGGCGTGGCCTCGCGGAGGGGGGCGTATTAGACACGTCCCCCTCAGTGAGGCAGATGTGATAGCTGCCTCCCCTGGTGCTCTTTTCATTGTAGTTTCATGACGAGACCAGCGAGCCTAAATATCTTTATACACATACGTGAAATAAGTTACCTGGAGTATGGAAGGCGAGGACATGAAATTAAGGGGTCTACAAACATTACATTGGTGACATACTGAGATAGTAACAGGCACGCGCTGATTGCCCGCGCTTCATCCAGTTACTGAGGGTTCTAGATTTGAAGCTGTCGTGACTGCAAGAATTAATATTCTTGCGTTTTTTCGGTAAAGTCACGTAGGTAAAAAATTAAAATTAATAAAAGTAAAATAAAATAAAAAATAAAATAAAAATCACGACGTTTCGGAGGCAACACAAGCTTCCGTCTTCAGATGGAACCGTCACAGCACGATAGCTGTATCAAGTAAGAGAAATTCCAAGAAAACAGTCCTTGTATATATACTGGTTGAGGGTGGGAGGAGCCAAGGTAGGCCCCCTTTGTATTATAGTTACTGAGGGGTTGCGCAATCAGAGGGGAGGCTGAGCTCGTCGCTGCCTCACCTCTCGTCTCTTCCTGTATTTGCAGCGGAGCTCCGCAAATTTGGCGATTTTGACTATAAAAATAATTGGAATCGGAAAAAATGGCATTAATAACACAGATCAGTAGAAAAATCTTAATATTTATTTCATTTTATTTTTCTTTTTTTTTACTTTTCGTAACAGCTATTTTCATTGGAGTATGACAGCTGAGGCTCTGCCTCCCCTGCCTCCCCTGACCGCACGTCCCTGGTCAGGACAGTGAACAGGCTGCCTGACCAAGAACGCCGAGGAGGTGAAGACGGTGACGAAGACTCCTGCAGCACGACGGGTGCAACTCCAACCAACAGCCGCGAGTCTTGCTCGGGGTCTCCCTTTTATCCCCCCCCCCCCCCAGCGTGGCATCGCTCCACCCTCGGCCACGCCCCCTTTCTAGAACCCACTTCGGCCTCGGCAAGATAAAAGGTAAAAACAACGAGCCTACCTTTACCATACCTTTTACCTTACCCCAATACAATCACTCTACCCTTACCTTTTACCCTTTAGCAAGGTAAGGTAACAGGTAAAAGTTTAAAAGCAACGAGCCTACCTTTACCCTACCTTCTACTCTTATCCCATACAAATTACCCGATTACAGGGTAATTACTGGGGTAGTACTACACATGAACAAGGTTTATAACAGGTACATGCGAGTTAGAGCGCTTTATATTAATATAGAATACTCTCGATGATTCCAATTTGAAATGGAGGCCACGGACTGCGCCACGGAGCTTTTAGCGAGCAGTAAACAAGGTATTTACCGGGTAAAACTTTGCGCTCCCTTTACCCTACCCTTTACCTTACCTCTTGGCATGTCGACACCTTTACTCTTACCTTTTTACCCGGTAAAAATGGTAAATTACCTTACCTTGCCGAGGCCTAAACCCACCAGAAGGTCCCCGGGCTTTTCCTCACGTGCCCCCGTCTCTGACCTTTGCCCCACATCCCTTTCTCCGGCCTATCACTTGACCCGCTGGCAGACAGGGCTTCTACAACAGCAGATCCATCTTCTCTGCCAGGAACCAGCGCTACGTGCCATAGTGACCCATTCAATGTCACTGCACGTGGACACACCGCGCAAACAAAAACGACGCGGCAATGCTGCTGCTGCTGCTGATGGTGCTGCTGATGGTGCTGCTGCTGCTGATGCTCAAGATGCTGATGATGATGATTAACCCCCACGCCTCCTTCTCAGAAGAAGCGTGGAAATGGGACCGCTGCGTTCGCCGCAGCGTGGCGTGAATTCGCACGCCGCTCACAATTCCATTCCGAGCACGCCCCGCGCTGAGATTGCCTCATCGGAATAGGGGGCGGGGGGGTAGTTGGGGGAATTTCCGATGAGGCAATTTATTACCCTTCTGTCCCTGGCATTCTAAATCACTTCATCCCTCACGGTTGCCCTGGCAACGCAAGCGAGAGAGACCGCTTGTATGCGGCAGCAGGAGCAGGAGCCGTGTGGACCTCTACACGAGTGCATGGGGGGGGCGTAGGAAGAAGGGAACGTGGGGAGGGCGGAATGACCACAGCGAAATAATGCGGCCACCATCCCTGGGGCTATCGTGGTCGCGGGGAGACACGGCTCTACAAACAGCGTCGACAAAAGGCCTTTCCCAGCGATACCTACACAGTATTCATTAATTCACTCAGTCACTCAGTCACTCACTCCAAAGAGAGAATACGTGCGCCCCATAGTTTCGATGGAGTGCTCTTGCCAATGACATCTGGGGGGTAACCCATCAGCATTAGTTCAACAAGACTGATTCTGCTGATAGGACCCAGAGACAGTTCAAAGCGGTTCCAGAGTTTGATTGCTCGCTCGATCAACTTCTGCCGGATGGTATCGGTATGGGAAACCAATAAATAGGGCTCCGGACAAAAATACAATGTATGTCAATCTTAATTTTAGAACTTTCGTGACTGCAGTAAATGATTATTTGGTTCTTTCGGTTAAGTCACGTCTAAAGATAAAATAATAAATTAAATTAAATAATAGCATACGACGTTTCGATTGCAACACAAGCAATCATCATCACGTATAATGAAATAGCGACATAAAATCTAACCAGAAAACTATAGACAGACATATTAGCAGACAGATATCACCAAGATACATAGAGGGAGCAACACAGGAACCAGAGAGGGGTGATCATCTCTGTGGGGTGGCCTTAAATAGACAGAGGGGGGAGGAGGCAGAGAGAGGGAGGGGGTTAAGGAAAACATTTGCATATCAATGAGTGGTCCAAAAAACAAGGTTCTGCAAGTGCGATGACACGGCAAGCAAGTCTGAAAATCAGAAGGACAAACTAAAATTCAATAACCTAGCAAAATATCGAAATGTAATGTAATACAACACAGAGAGTCGGTCAACACACAATTAACGCATAGCCTGGTTGATTACGTATTTCAAAGATTGCTAAGTTAGAATTTAAGTGTGAACATTCCAAAGAGAAGACACAGGCAGAGAGAAGAGAGAGAGAAAAAAGGATAAGCTCAAAACTTCCCCGTAGAAGTGGTTCAATCTTAATTTTAGAACTTTCGTGACTGCAGTAAATGATTATTTGGTTCTTTCGGTTAAGTCACGTCTAAAGATAAAATAATAAATTAAATTAAATAATAGCATACGACGTTTCGATTGCAACACAAGCAATCATCATCACGTATAATGAAATAGCGACATAAAATCTAACCAGAAAACTATAGACAGACATATTAGCAGACAGATATCACCAAGATACATAGAGGGAGCAACACAGGAACCAGAGAGGGGTGATCATCTCTGTGGGGTGGCCTTAAATAGACAGAGGGGGGAGGAGGCAGAGAGAGGGAGGGGGTTAGGGAAAACATTTGCATATCAATGAGTGGTCCAAAAAACAAGGTTCTGCAAGTGCGATGGCACGGCAAGCAAGTCTGAAAATCAGAAGGACAAACTAAAATTCAATAACCTAGCCAAATATCGAAATGTAATGTAATACAACACAGAGAGTCGGTCAACACACAATTAACGCATAGCCTGGTTGATTACGTATTTCAAAGATTGCTAAGTTAGAATTTAAGTGTGAACATTCCAAAGAGAAGACAATGTATGTTTATACGACGCAGTACAATACGCAATTCACTCTGATGATGTTTGCTAGAGCGGGTGATGCAAACCTCAACGCACTCCGAGATTTACAAGAAGGGCCCGGCTTTGTTTCTGGGAATTTTGCACATCGATAGCCGCGCTGCGCTGTGCCGCTCCACACAGTGGCAGCGAGACGCGGTGGTGGGTGAGTGAGGGCCCGAATCCGTCACTCATCCCACTAATTAGGCGGGTGGCACACGCGCTTTTCGGTGAGGTCACATCACCTGAGATCATATAAACATCGCACTAACCAAGCGGCTCCGCAATGTTTTGCGTGTTGGGGTTTTTTTTTGTGTTGTTGTTGTTATCAAATAAAATGAAGAAACATTTTAATTTTTAATTCAGACATTTGCTGGCAAAATTTTTTTGTTAATCTTGCCACCACAGCCCTAGTCTGCTGCCCTGGGGCCATGTTTTGAGTTGACGTGGAGCCTTGCCTCTCAGTTGCCGTGGAAACCCGTGGATCCACCCATTCATGTTTGTTTTCTGTTGCCACAGTAACCTTGAGGTCTCGCTCTCAATGCAGTGGATGGAAACAAAAACGAAAAACTGCACTCAATTCGGGGACTGTTCTTGGCATTTGTGGGTTTTTTTATTTCTTAAATTACACACGACAAGATATTTGTGGTTGTTGTTTTTAAAACCGTCTTTTTCTCAGGGGGATAAGGTAATTCCCAAGCTATGGTTAAAAAAAAACACCGTGTTATATAAACGCCTTTCGACGGTAGAAGGGTTTTATTCAACAAGTGACACTAAAATGCACTTCTTGTGCTGAGTCGCAGGTTGGCTGAGACTTCCAAGAGAGAACTGCGCTCGCTGTGTCCGGACTGATCGCAAGTCAAATAAAAACTTCGTGCACGATATTTGATATGAAGGTTCTCCTTACGTGGCAGCCCATGGCTGGGGCCGTATATGCAGCAAAACATTATTCTTGTGTCTCTGTGAGTATTGCTGCTGTGGGAGAAGTTCATCAACGTTTTTGTTTAACTTTTTTTTGCATGAATCAATTAATACTTTAAATTCCATTATTATGCATTTTAACAAGGGGCATCCCTGCAATAGCTGGCTCCACCCCACTGTTGACGGAAGGACCTCCACTTGAGGGAGGTCTCGAAGAGGTGAGAGTACCCACATTTTACCCCAGCACACATGCCCTGGTAATCGGCTGTGGCATAACCATTTATACTTCTGGGGTGAACGGAGGTGGGGGTGGTTAAGAGATTGAACCGCAAACTCTGAATTGGAAGGCCACTGTGCTTTACCATTACACCAATCTATGCGTTTCGAATATCGTCATTTTGTTACAAGAAAATTGTCAAATTGTGTTCTCATAATGAAACAAGTGTTGGCCAATTGGCGTGCCCATTCGGTGGAGTAACACTTGCACATGGCAGAGATAAGTCTCTCTGCTTCGTAAAACTACTGTCGGATTCCCAACGATGAACGATGGATTGAGATGACCTACTACCTGGAATTCAACTCACGACCCTCCAGTTGTAAGTGAGGCACCTTGCCAGTGCCGCCAGGACAATTGATGCACACACACACGTAAACAAGATACCCCCGTATAGCCTTAACAGACTTTTGGGGCAAGGGTTGTGAGCGAGCACCTATGAAGGCGGACACGGCACACGAGGGGATGAGTGGCCACCACCACGCCCAGTCGCCTTTGTCTCCGCAGTGCTGATGTTTACACCAGGTGCTCATGTACATGTCTGAGTCAATACACACCAACAGAATAATCCTGAAAGAAGAGGATGTTATTTTCGCTGTACACTCTGTACAGCTTGCTTGAAAGTGTTTGCAGATAGTGAGGGAATAAGCCCTGGTTGCAGTGACGATTCTCCGGCCAACTAAAATATACGTGGAGATCCAACGACTGAAATTACAAAGTCAAAGTTGGAGTTTATTATTTTATTTATTATTCCGCTTGCTTACCCAAGAGAGCATCACCGACTCTTGTGACTCTTTCTTTTCAGGATGATCCTGCCAAGAGGGGGTGATGCGTGCTAAGTATGGGGCGCCGCGGTAGGGAGATGTTAACTACCTCGCCTGGTTTGCAGCAGGTCGTGGCTTCGATCCCGACCCTGACGCCTGTATGTTTGGAGTTTGCATGTTCTCCCTGTGTTCGCGTGGAGTTTTCTCCGGGTCCTCTGGATTTTCCCTCCACATTTAGAAACACGCGTTTAGTGTATTTGGCTGATATAAATATCCACATGATAAGCCACTCCGTGGAGCTATAATTTGTGATAGTCAGGTCACTTCTGAAAAAGAGCTATATAGCTCAGTGGGCCTTAATTGGTGAAATAAAAATAAAAATGTTCGTTTAAAAAGAAAAAAGATGTCTTATCCAAATGGAGTAGTTTGTGGGTTATTATTCAAACTATTACAAATTTGGACCACGACGCCCGCACTCAGTGGCCTACGCTTGTAAATGCCATCACGGCATCTTTAACGTCCACCGTTAAGCAAACGGCGCGTATTTTTAGCATTCATGTACAACACAGTAACAACCAGGGCGGCCTTCTGGATTCGAACCAATAACCTCCGTTGCAAGCGGCGAACGTGGGCCATGTCATTGACCCCCACTCCCCATCCGCCCTCACCCCACGTGTTGTTCAGCATGATGTCCGTGCGTACTCTGTTAAACGTTATCGTTGGCTATGAGAGCTGGCTGGCTGGCCGCGAGCTTTGCAGAAGAGAATTTGCTGGGAGTGAATATTCAGTTCGTGGAGCGAACTGTCGGACATCAGAGCGAACAAGGCAGCACGCGGGGGGAGAGCGATGCAGCACAAGCGTGGACGCCTACGCGGCGGTTCAAAGCGGTCAGCGCCAAAATGCGGGAAGGTCGCCGCACGCTTCACGATGCTGTCCTCTTTGCTCATCTTCCCACGTTTACCAGTCAGCGGGCAATGTGCAGCGTTTAATCCCCTAGTTTGCATGCAAGTGGAAGCTGGCGAGTAGCGTGGGACAGCGCGTCCACAACGCGATTGGCGCTAATTCGTTCCTCGTGAGATTATTGCCGCGTGTGCAGCCAGCAACAAGTCCCAAGTCGTTATCAACACACGATAAACAAGTGTCTCGCAGCCAGAATCGCGGTGGCCACTTTCCCAAAAAACATAGTTGCATTGCCCCATGATTTGCATTTTATTTGCATATGAAAGTAAAGAAGACAAAGAACCCCCCTCCCCTCCCGTACCAAGTACTCATTTAAGGCTGAGTCGACCTAGTGGAGGCCCAGAACAGGTTCACATTTTCATCACCTATGTTGGCTGTGAGCGGCAATCGACCCCGGGTCACAAATCCACCACTTGCCGCCACCGCTCCCCACATGTGGCGCCTCGATAACTTCCAAACGGGAGTTCAAGAAAGCCGGACGAATGTGGCACAGAAGACTTGCCAAATTTCGTGACAATTTGGCGTCTGTGCCTCTTGTTGGCGCCAGTACGCGTCGTCCAGTTTTAAAAATCGCCGCGGCACGACGAAAGGGCAGACAGCGCTGGGCTCGCGCGTCTCTTAGAATGCAGAGGAACGAGGAGATCGCCTGCCTTCTGCTATTGACCAAGCCGCCAGCTCATTTGCATGTTCACAATCGCCTCGCCTTCGCCGTGGTGGGGTGGGAGGGGGGGCGCTGGGCGTTTGTGAGCCTTTAAAGCCCTCTCGAAAGTAAACCGTGGTGGCTGTGTGCGAGGAGACGGAGCGCTGTGCTGCGCGCCAAAAGTAGCATTTACTGACGACAAACAACTTAATATGATAGATGCTTGTTTCATCAGGACGCTTTCATAAAAAATCTGCGTGATGTGCACATCTTTTTTTTATTAAACATCCGTATTAATCAATATTATAGCCGGCACTGCCCTGGGAATTCAGGATTGCAGGCACGGCGCCAAAGAAAGGCATTAAATTAGAGCATTATGATTGTCAAGGGGAAATTTTATTTTGCAGAAATCTTTCGTGTGATGCCATAGCCTCGCCCTGCCCCACCAGCCCCCCCCCCATAACAAACACAAATTGGTTTTGGAGGTGACCTCTTTAAAACAAATAAATAAATACACGGACAGACAGACAAAACAGGCTCGTGAACACAGATGTTCTCTGATTCATGAGAGTCGATCTTATTAGCAGCAGCAGAAAAATAAAGTCTCATTGGATATACCACGATCCTCGTGGTTATCAATTCAGTCCACGTGTTGTAGTCGACATTAAAATTCGTATGTCGGGGAAGGCGAGTCATAACGTGCGCTTACAAAGCTCACCGGAGGCAGTCAGCAAATGAAACAAAACGGGCAGTGGGAGAGTGAAGCGCTAATCTCGGCGGAGATTAACATATTACAACATCACACTGGCCCCCACGCTAATATAGCAGCGCGCACGAAACATAATAACTTGTTAAAACATTATTATTGCAAACGTCGAAAAAAAAAACCGCCCACAATCTCCTTGGATTTGAATAAGTGGTGTGTGTCAAATGCGGGCCTGTGTCTCGCGACAGTTAAGTGAAATGTAAAAAATATATAGAGAGCGCTGTTGAAATTGTGACAAGGCCCCAGTGAAGTCACGTAGAAGGGAAATAATAAAATAATAAAAATAAAACATTATAAAATAATTCTCACGACGTTTCGGCCACAACGCAAGCAGCCGTCCTCAGGTGAAGAACAGGTCTGTCGGAAAGACAGTGTCTGAATGTCTGAATGACACTGTCTTTCCGACAGACCTGTTCTTCTGAATGTCTGAATGACACTGTAAAATAATAAAAATAAAACATAATAAAATAATTCTCACGACGTTTCGGCCACAACGCAAGCAGCCGTCCTCAGGTGAAGAACAGTTCTGTCGGAAAGACAGTGTTTGAATGTCTGAATGACACTGTCTTTCCGACAGACCTGTTCTTCTGAATGTCTGAATGACACTATTTTTCCGACAGACCTGTTCTTCACCTGAGGACGGCTGCTTGCGTTGTGGCCGAAATGTCGTGAGAATTATTTTATTATGTTTTATTTTTATTATTTTATTATTTCCCTTCTACGTGACTTTACCGAAAGAACCAAGAAGATGAATCCCTGCAGTCACGAAAGCTTTAAATCGAAAAAGGCCCCAGTGATTATGAGAATATCGTCTATCTAAACCCCCGTCCGACGCTGCACATAATGATTGGGAATTATATGGAAATAAACGTTGGTAAAGTGAATTGGCCTTACACGTCACCGGAGGCTTTAGGCAAATCCACAAAAATGTTCACAACAGAGGCCATCCGTTTAATACGTTCATCGATTTGCCCGCACGTGACAAGGGAATCTCACTTGGCTCAGGTTTAACAAAGGGGCACATTTGTACACGGCCAAAACGGTGGAGACACGCAGGATGTGCGTCGGGGAATTCTCCGTGTTTCAAATAGTTTAGTCGGAAGGGCGTTAGTTTCCGGGTGTGTTATTCTTTGACGGTGTTCTTCATTGAAAGGCCCACAGACTACTGGCGGCCCCTGGTGGCCTTTAGTGCGGCCCACGACTACAGACAAATACGAAAACACCCCCCCCCCCTCCCCCCATCATCATTATCGTTGCTGTCAAACCCCAATGGTTTCAAATGTGTGGCGGCCCCCACACTGACGGCTTATCGGCGAAAGTCGTCCCCCTCTGGAAATGTGCGAAGAACGCTGTTTTGTGATTGTGTGTCGTGAATTCTTATTATTCTATTTCACGGCTGATGCCGGTTGTTGATGGTGGCGCAGCGGGTTTTTCCACACTGCGATATGAATCCGACAACCTGAGTTTGAATTTGGACCGCGGCTAACGTCAGTGGCAAGTGATAGCTGAACCGGTGCTGACTTCCCCACAACTTAACCAACCCACACCGACGAGTCTGGTGAAGTATGACCAAACAACCCCCCAGTGACCGAACTGATCTGGAAAGGTCGTCATCCAACAGTTGACGGATAAAGCATTGTAAACTTAAATTTCGATTTAAAGCTTTCGTGACTGCAGGGATTCATCTTTTTGGTTCTTTCGGTAAAGTCACGTAGAATGGAAATAATAAAATAATAAAAATAAAACATTATAAAATAATTATCACGACGTTTCGGCCACAACGCAAGCAGCCGTCCTCAGGTGAAGAACATGTCTGTCGAGAAGACAGAGTCTGAATTGTAAACTATTCATGCTATTACCATTTTTTTATATTGTATTTTACGAGGGGTGTAATCGTGTCTTAGAACTTTCGTGACTGCAGGAATTCATATTCTTGGTTCTTCGGTAAAGTTTTTTTCTTCCGCCTGATGAAGACCGCATGTGTTCATTTTATTCTTTTTACTTTCTATCTACGTGACTTTACCGAAAGAACCAATAATGTGTAATAATGTATCAACGTGTGTATTAAAATGTATAATGTAAGAATCCATCATTTTCTGTTGAAATAACATGTCATGGATTCGCATGATCCCTATCCGCCACTAGAGGCCGCTACATTCACAATCGAAAAACACAAAACTATTTATTTCGCTTATCCCCGTGATGCCACAAACCAACTTCACTCCAACACGTGGAGGCTCGTCTCGTCGTGTCCTGCCACTCCATCGTGTAATCTCGACAACCGGACTGCGGCCCTTCTACGGATGTCTCCTGCCCAGGCCCACGTGTCTCTCTGACTTTGCATTTCGCCGTCCTCGCATGCACACGTGTTCCTCTTATTACCTCGCAGAGTAATTATTCGAGCACACATCTTGCTCTGACATTGAACCCCTCAAAACGTCTTGCTCCTTGCATTCACCCCGGTTTGTTGGCTCTTGAGAAAGGTCATTGGGTCATGAGACACAATTGGGTTATCGTCATCACAATCAGCCACGGTCAATCCACTGCCGGATAAATGCGTCCCCAGATTGTACCAGGTTGTATATGAATCCAATCGACTCTGATTGCCCAATTTACCCATCGGCTCGCTGGAGTTAACACATTCCGGGAGGACTTGGCCTGCGAATGGCAGATTTATCTAGCGGCTGCTCACGTTCAGCCACACTCCGTCCAAGTGACCGTGTTACACGCACTGCCAAATTTCGAGCATCGACTGTTTTAGAAAGGGGAAAACAGGTTGTTTAGCCTCGATGCCGCCAATCCACAGCTCACTAAGTCAGACGATGGCAGTCCCAGGGCCCGCCTGGTTTCCCCGAGCTTACGGCCTAACGGGACATTTTAGAAAGTTCCACGCCACACGCTGTGCGCGTACTTCGTGTTCATGCCCGAGGTGTAGTCACACGGACGTCGGCCGACGCTGAACTTTCCACTAAACCCGACCCCGCGCGGGATTAACGAGGGCGTCATTACTTCACACGCGAGAAAGTGCTAAACTGTGCTACGTCATCGGTCGGATGAGGCAGAGGATTACACAGGACCGGCTGAATCGCAGTCGGTGCCGTCGTCCCACGTGGCTTCTTCTGCTCGATTAGCACAACATGCGGGGTCGCAACTCCTCCTCCTCCTCCCGCTCTTGTTCGGCGCAAACGCGACTCGACCCACAGCGACACGGCCACTCGCGGGTGGACTCCGGGCGCGCGCACACCCTCCAGGGTCAGTGACCCTCGAGGGGACGAGGCTGCATCCTTGCGCCCTGGGGGCCACTCCGTGAAGCCCCGCGCGGCACATCTGCACGTCGAGCGGAATGATTCAGGAACACCACCCAACCCCTCCCCTCCCCCCTCGCCGACCCCCCCCCCCGCCGCCGCGCATTTCGGCGGCGCACCTCGCTGGGACCCCCCCCCCCCCCCGAGAAGTCGAGTCTGGCCGAGACGGCGCAGGTGTGGGAATTGGCGTAATTAGTGGGACACGAAAGTGCCGTATGCTTCGGTGGGTCTCTGTACACCGCTAAGCGAGAGACGATTTGTCCTGCTGCTGTTGCTGCTGCTGCTGCTCGTGCAGCGTCACGGTGCTGGATGCGTTTTATTCACAAAGGCGCCGCGTTTCCGCGGGTTCCCTGGACGCCGGAGCGCCAACCGCCTTCATCCTTTCGTGCAAACTCAGCTGCTGCTCGCGCTGATAATATTAACATTTATTGCAAATTGCGCTCCATTATTCATTAGGCACTTCATTAACGATCGCATCAATCACGCTAACGTCTGCCGTGCAAAAGGAAGCGCTTTGATGTGCCGTTTGGCTAGCGGCGTGCCGCCAATTGCTTGACAGCACCGCATGAGTGCTTTAAACAGGAGAAGGGGGATCGGGCCATGCGGCTGGAGTCAAATCTGTAAATCGTGAGAATCCCCCCCTCCCCCCCATCATTATAACAGAACAATGCAGGACACATGCACTTTATGGCGGGACCCCGGGGTCCAGAGTAAACGCAAGTCAAAATCGTAATTGATTAATGCATTTTTGGCGACTCCATCCCACCGTGCACATAAACGCCGCGACCCGCCTGGCGCGGATCATTCTGTTGCCGTGTCGTGTCCAGGCGCAGCGGCGAGAAACAAAAAAATGAAACTTTGATGAGCGCATCGTGTAGAGCTCGTCGAGAGGAATAGATTGCCGTGTCGTTCGCCTTCAACAGACATAAAATGACGTCGCAACGCAGTTTATTGCGAGAGCCGTGGGGGGGAAGGCTTATGGGACCCCGGGGTCGCAATGCGACTTCAACGCATGCGAACAAACACGCTCCCTTAAAAGAAAAAAAACAAGAGAAATAGAACAGGCGACGTTTCGGGCAATGACCCTTTTTCATAGCACTTGATCACATTCGCTCAAGTTGATTTTGATCGTGATCTGCACGTCTCCAATGAATCGCCGCTGGTGGTTTTCCAGACGGCTGCTGCTGCTGCTGCGCCTTGTGGCTTTTCCTGGTGCCCTGTTTGAAACGGCTGGGTGGGCTGGCGTCCTATTTGCCATCGTTCTCTCAGCTTCACTCCACGGGGGAGGGGGTGGGTGGTGGAGCAAGGTTGGAGTTGGGGGAGGGGAGGGGCTCTTTCCCCCAGCAGCTGCTCTGCCTGCCCTGCGAGTGTATTCAGCCACGCGGGTTGCTGAGACGCGCCCATGAGCACAGGCAATTAGCCGCGCTCGCTTTAACGAGCGCGGCAGCTGCGCGGCGTCCTCCCGAGTGTGGGGGTCTTCGCCGGAGATTCCTGGAGGCGTGGCTCTCAAAGCCAACGCGGCGGGGGGAGGGGGGAGCTCAGGAACGCGAAGTTTACGTGCCCGCGACACCTGTTGCGTGATACGAAAGAGATACGCAGACGCGCAACGAGACCGTCATATATATGCAATGTCCCTTCACTTAAAACCCCCAAAAAATGCGATTGTTATATTTTCACTACACGACCCATGGGCACCCACGCCGCCTTCTGTTCCTGTGAGCGCTGTAACTTTCAGCAGCATTGCTTCAGCACAAGCAAACCCTGGACCGGTTTCGACGCGCCGGTGTCTCATCAAGGACGCCAACTATGTCCCCCGTCGTGACAGCCATCGAATTCTGTACGTCCCGGAGCGATGCGTAGCTCCACGCCGCGGGGGACGAGTTGAAACGGTGAGACACAGTCCCCTCGAGTTACACTCGGCTCTTCTTGATGCTGCGCCAAGCATAGCATAGCAGCCTCTGCGATGGTGCGTCAACTACAACAAAACACGTGGAACAACAGCAGTCCCCCCCCCACCCCTCCTTATGTTTCGAAGGGTACAAGTTTACAGGACAAGACGCACACGTGGCGCCAGTCGCGACACGTTGATCATCTGCAACAACAAACTTTATTCATAATAGACGTTTTTGGGTTAGATCGCGTACAGATATCAATGTGTCATTTAACCCGCCGCCACCCGACACAGCCAACTAGTAAGGTTTGTCACGTAAACAGAACGTGCCAATTCGTCACTCGTACAGCAACACCGGTGTGTTGGAGAGCCAAGCCAGTAATTGCTGGCGAAACGTCGTACTCAGATTGTGAATGTTGTGGCTTGGCTCTCCAACACATCGGTGTGCTGTGCGAGTGACGAATTGGCACGTTCTGTTTACGTGACAACCCTTACTAGTTGGCTGTGTCGGGTGGTGGCGGGTTTAACGACACATGTATATATTTACGCGATCTAACCCAACATTTTTATTATGTCCGAACGTAAGACATTGCTCCGGATGGCTGCAGACGCCAATGAGATGATGTGGCGAAGACGCTCGGCGCTGCTGCGATTGTGTCGGAGCGCGCGGCTCGGCGCGCCGGCGCGGTAATTTGACGTAGCGACGGTGCTCGTGATGGGGAGCGATTTCAACCCCCCCCCCTCCACCCACCTCGAGAGTGAAGTTAATCTCCGGCGACAACCTGAGTCGGGCGAAAATCAGAAGCGGCAGGAGGCGGTGCCGTTGAACGTGCGGAGCGTTACAGGACGAGCTTCACGAAGGCGAACTCCGTGTGAACGCAACGACGGCTTCTGACATTTCACGTCCAGCAAAAACGAAAGCACGTGCATTAAAAAAAAAACCACATTAACTAATGGCTCGCGATTTCCACGCGAAAAAAATAGTTGCCGATTTGTTAATTACGCATGAGCAACTGACAATGAGGATAATGAAACCACATTAGATGGAGGCGTTCGTCATCTCACAGGACACGAGTTCTTGTTTGTCTGCCTCGATAGTGGTTGAGGTTTACCCCACCCCCCCGCCTCTAGCAAGGCAAAGGCCGATACTTTTAGTGGGCAGCGTGCCTCTGCTGGCACAAGAACTAAATGTGTGTGCGCGTGTGTGTCTATATCTGCTCTGTTGATGCGGTGTTGTTTATTGTCCCTGAAGAGAATGGACAGAAAACAAAGCCAGAGATATCCCTCTATAAGCTGACCATATGGCGTTGCAATGCTACTCAACTTTGTCTTAATTACACTCGCAACCTCTTTGGTGACTGCGCCACAATTACATCTCACGCGGTCATCTCGTGCGGTCATCTCAGTTTTTTTGTTTATTTATTTGGTATAGCCCTGTGAGCCATTCGGCTCTTGAATCGGGAGTAACCGCAACAAACAAAAACATAAAAATCCAGGAAAAGACAGCAAAATCTTCCAGAAAAGCACCGTACACCAACACTGTGTGCAAAAATCCAAGTGGGATGCAAGTCAAACAACAACAACCACAAGGCAACTTAGATTAAAGCCATCAGTCTAACTCCGTACTACAACAAACAAACATGGCCAAACCAAAAAACTTTTCGAAATCACCAAAATAAAGCCATAAAAGCAATGTAACAGTGATCATAGGAACTGTGACCGAAATTTCACAATAAACGACATAAACAACATGTTACCACCAAACCCTACAGCCATAGCTGGCTGCATGAGTCACTCCACAACAGCAGGAGCATCAGTAGGAGTATCAACATTTTTTAAATGCACCTCGTGTGGTCATCTCGCGTGGTCATCTCACGTGGTCATGTCACGCGGTCATGTCGCGTGCTGATCTCGCGTTGTAAAATCACCCGCGTATTCAAGTGCGTCGTGGAGAGATACTTCGTGCGGCAGCGGATTGACACAAGAGCCGCGCAAGTCTCTATCGACAACCCTAAAGCCCATCTCGATCATAGTTTTAGGGCGCCTTCACCCGAGGCGCTTGACGTGGCTTTCAGAACGGTGACACCGAACGGGACGATGTCGATGGCAGCGGCGCGCTACAAGGGGTTGAGGAATGAGTGAGCGCGATAGAGGGGCGCTTGGGGATCACCTTTGGTGGTAGCAGCAGCCGCACCTTAACAACTCTGGCACCTCCCAGCTCAGCCAGTCTACATAACAAAGGCTCATTCCTAGCAGCAGCCTCAGCCGCACCAACCTTACCATAATAAAAAAAAAACTCCGATCCAGGGGCCTACCCTGGCTCCTCCCCCCCCCCTCAACCAGTATATATACAAGGTCGGGTCTCTTGGAATTTCTCTTTACTTGATACAGCAATCGTGCTGTGACGGTTCCACCTGAAGACGGAAGTTTGTCTTTCCTCCGAAACGTCGTGATTTTTTATTTTACTTTAATTAATTTAATTTTTTACCTACGTGACTTTACCGAAAAAACCTAAGAGTATGATCACCAAAGGGTCGGGGAGGGACGGGTAAGAGTGAAAGGGCGACAGGGGGTGGGTGGGGGGTGGAGAGGAAAATAACGGGCCATGGAGAAGAGGTGGAGCTTGAAGAGAGGGACGCAAGGAGGTTAAGGAGGGGGACTGCTTAATATTTGGCTGGTTTTTTTTCTTCTTATCTGAAAGCGCAGACTTTGCACAGCCAGCACTGCTGATGTTGTTCATGACGCGCAGCAGTAACAGCAGCCAAGATCGCCACAATGGGGGCAGCACCAATACCAGAGTCACGTGGCCTGACTGCCACCACCTCCTCTTCCTCCTCCTGCTGCGCTCGTTACATTGGCAGCAGCCAGAAACCCCGTCAGGGAGCAGAGATGAACCTTTACCCACCACCTCACATTTGGCGGTCGCTTGAAGCAAATCCAAGAGTATGAAGGAAATATAGCGGCGATATATACCTAAGGGTATGTGGCGATGATGTTGGTGTTGATGAAAATGATAATGGTGATGATGACAGCGACGATGAAGATGATGATGACGAAAATCCAGATGCTACGATGCTGAGCATGGCTGTCTGTACGGATTTGACACTGGGTTATATACAATCTCAGACTTACATTATATAGTAGTATTAATAATAATGATCACGCAATGCGTGCGTGCGTGTGCCTGAGAGCACAATTTCAAATAATGCACGCTCGCAGTGCGGGCGCTAAATGAGTAAGGGTCTGAGCGGGTGCGCGCCATGGATTCTGACAAAAACGAAATGAAGGCTCCTCGGCCTCGACCTTCCCACGGGGCACTCCGAGCGAAATCGTTTCTCCCAAAGACACGGCCGCGGCTGAAGCCTCGTGTCGTTTATTGCAATTTCCTCCAACGATCGGACGCAGCCTCTTATCGCCTGCCCAGATTTGCCACGGTCCGAGGCTTTCCCATCACCGTGGCAGAAAGGTGACAGGCGCGGCGCTGCATGCGAGGAAGAAAAAAACAACAAAAAATCACTTTGCACCTCTACTCAGGACTCATTGTGCCTCTGTATTTACTTAATAATAATAATAATTCCTCCCACCCCCATGCACAGCCCCCCCCCCCCCCCGATCCCGCCCCCCTAATTCACACCATCGCAAACCGCTACTAGAGCGCGCCTGAACTCAAGGCCACGGCGCGCGTCTCGTACTCGCTGAAAACCGTTTCACGAAGCGCCCCTGCAATGTTGCAGCCTCGATTTGGGTTCTCGTCCCAGCCTCTCGCGTGCGATTAACGGGGGTGGGGGAAGGGGGGGGAAGGGGGGAATAGGAGGGAATGGGGGGGAGGTAGGGGGAGGGGGGTGAAAGTGGGTTGGGGGGGAAGGGGGGTGGGGGAAGAGGGGGGGAAGGGGGGGGGAAAGGAGGGAGGTGGGGGAAAGGGGGAAAGCGGGGAAGGGTGGTGGGGGGAGAGGAGGGGGAAGGGGGGGAAAGGAGGAGGGGTGGGGGAAAAGGGGAATGGGGGTGGGGGAAGAGGGGGGGAAGGAGAGGGGGGGAAAGGAGGGGGAGGGAAAAGGTGGGGGGGGAAGGAGAGGGGGGGGGAAGGTGAAGGGGGGGGGAAGGTGGGGGGGGGGGGAAGGAGGGGGGAAGGGGGGTGGAGGAAATAAATGGCCGTCGTGATTTGAGATGAGATTCTCCATGCGGCGGGGCACTCTCAGCGGCGCTGTTCACGGCAGCCGACGGCCTCGCGTCTCGGCCCATGCACGTTGCTACGACCATCCCGACACGACTTTTGAGTTTTAATGGCACAGGTTTACTTGACATTGGGATGCTTCTATACGCTTTGGCTCTTTCGGTAAAGTCACGGAGGTAGAAATAAAACAAAATAAATCACGACGTTAAAGCAGACTTAGATTCCTTGAAAAAAAGTTATATATTTGGTGTTTGAACATCTTAACACCTGCATCATTGCCAGGAAGGGTAAATAAAACCTCGTCTTATTTTTCATACCAAATATTGTGTTCAATACTACAACACGGTCATCACACATCCCCACCCACAGTGTACACGACAAACAAACACGCTGCTCGCGTTCGCGGGGACAGCACTAAAACAACGAGGAGGTGAAACTTCATCGCTGCCCACCGTGAAAGAAAAGAGAACGACGCTTGCGACGTTGGTAATGGGAGCCCCTTCAGCTACAGCGTTCCAGGCCACGTGATGATATCAAACGTGAGCGATTACACCGCTTACCTCTCGCAGTAAAACATATATTTATATATGTTTTTACCATGTAGAGCCCATTGAGATACGCTGCTCTTTTTCAGAAGCGAGCTGGCCACAAATGATGGCTCGTATAAGTGGCTTACCATGTGGAAATTTATAGCAAACAAATATACTCTAAACGGATGTTTCTAAATGTGGAGGGGAAAACCGGAGGACCCAGAGAAAAATCCAATACGACCATGTGGGGACCGTGCAAACTCCGAATATACAGGCGTCGGGATCGAACCCACGACTCCATGTATACCAGGCGAGGTAGTTAACATATCTCGCCACCGTGGTGCCCAGTAGCGCGTCACATCACCACGAGCGAAATTTCGTTCGCTTCTCAGTCCGCTTGTCCTGGTGAGGGTCGCGGCGGCGGCAGCGTGTTGAGTAGTGGCGGTCCAGACCTCCTTTTCTCTAGCCACAGACTCTAGCACTACTACACTATACACTACTTGATAATTGGTTTTTTACCCTTTATCTGGCAACAAAACTGACACCTTTTTTTTAAAGGTGTCAGTTTTATTGCCAGATAAAAGGGTAAAAACCCAATTATCATATGTTTTACTGGCAAATGAGGTACCAATGGTATACACTACTTTTCACTACACTATACACTACTATATACTACACGCTACACTACTATACACTACACTATACACTACTATACACTACACGCTACACTACTATACACTACACTATACACTACTATACACTACACGCTACACTACTATACACTACACTATACACTACTATACACTACACTATACACTACTATACACTACACTATACACTACTATACACTACACGCTACACTACTATACACTACACTATACACTACTATACACTACACGCTACACTACTATACACTAATCTAGAATCTGCTATACACTATTGTATACTAAAGACTACTATGCACAGACTCTCGCTCTTCCTGGGGTAATTCCCTACGCGATTCCAAGCCAGCTGAGCGACATCGTCCCCGCCAGCGTGTCCTGGGTCAGCCCACGGGGTTTTAATTTCAGACTACCCGTCTGACTCGCTATCCGTCGGAAAATAAAATGCCAGCGAACAACTTGGTGGTGAGAGGCGTTTTAAACGCTGCATTGCAAATTTCAAACCCGCAACATTCTGTCAAGAGTAAACGTCTTCAAATAAAATAAAGTAATAAAAAAACACGGTTTGATAAAATGTACCCTACTAGTAATGGAAGAACTCCACGACTCCAGAAAGTGGCCCCGAAGCTTGCCATAACGTAAGGGACCCTGGTGATTTGCAACCAACGTCAGTTGATCGTGGACAATTAGACCCAAGCCGAAACATAACATATAAAAAAGATTGTTTAAACATATTTTTATTTATTTATGATAGAATATAGTATTGTTATCAAAATGACATAAGTATACCAAGTTTGCAGTCGATACCACATTGGGAAGTGGGTTAAAATTGAGTTACAAGATTTGAGGACATAACAACACAGACAGAGTTAATAGAAATCGTGTAATAAAAAAAACACATAATGCTCAATGAATGAACGCAATGAGAAAATGTGATTTCAGAGAATTAGCCGGCATCGTGCTACAGAATTTCTCGCACCTGTCAACGGTCACTTACAATGAGCGTGAAGCAGCTTCGAGCAGGTCACAACGAAACCAAATCATATTAAGCAAATATAACAATGCGAGGTGAAAGTTCCTCAGACACAAGAATACATTATTTATACGGAGACGTTAATATTGCACGGAGCAATGAGGCTGCTACCCTGCCCGTTATGATCTCTCCACACGTGTGTGTGTGTCAGCCTCGTGTTCGGCTGACATTTTTCAACTCGCCATGGAGAATCTTTTTGCGTTCACCAAATTATCTCAGCTCAAATGAGGCATTTGCGCGCTGTACATGGCCGATGATTCTGAAACTGTGACATTAAAACAGCTCTGATTAAAAAAAAAAGACGTAGATCTTGCGCGTGCAAAGGTTTTGTTTGGCCTATTTTGGCAGAGGTAAACCACATTTTGGGACATGCTCGTTTTCGACGGTTACATAATTTAAAAAAAAACTGGCTACATCAACAACAACAACACGAACAAAACGGTATACCTGGTCAATTTCTGAAATGGCAAAGTCGTGCATCAACATGGCACAACCGGCACAAAAATGCAATAATGTGTGCGCGCGTGCGTCCCACGTGCCCTGGAGTGCGTTCCTAATATTCAATCAGAGCTCCCGTGTTTACCAATCAGCAGGCGTGTGCAGCGTGTAACACTTTCATTCTAGCTCCCCCCACCCCCCAGCAGTGCTGCCACGTAAATTCGCCGGCTCCATCCTCACGGACTCGCTCAGTGGCCAGTTTTGGAAAATACACTTCATCACCTATTTCATAACCCTTGTTTATCATCGAGTGAGAGTTCATTGAGACAATGCACCTGTTACTCACAGCGGACCTGGGGAGAATACGAGGAGGAGACATACGAGGAAGCGACATCCAAGGAATAGGAGGCATACGAGGAGGAGGACAACGTGGAAGACGTAAAGATCACGTACAACCTGTAAACGTTAAATAAACGTTCGCACGTGAATCAATTTAGCAAGTGGGAGAGCATCGGGGGTGGGGGTGGGAGTGAATACAGAACACAATTTGCATTAAATGACTGACTTAATGAGAATTCATGGGTAGAGTCAAACCATCGTTTTTATGTTCCAGTCTTTAAAATATATATCGCACAAATAATTAGTTGTTGTTGTTGTTGTCCCGTCACTCCCCACTGCTAAGCAAAAGCGTATCCCCAATGCTTCTCTGTTCCTTCCCTGTCCAAGTGGCTCCGGTCCAGCCTCCGAAAAGTTTGATCTCGTCTCGCCATCTCTCTCGCTGTCTGCCTCCGCTTGATTTTCATTCTCCATCCGTGAAGTAAACATGTTCAGTCTGGATGAACAAAGGAAATTAAAAAAAAATCGTTGCAAATTCCATTAATTTGAATAATTAAATTATCCAAGAGAACAAATTGTGGAATCTGTTGCTTTAGTAGCCATGCGCTGTTCGTGCCCATGTTCGTGTCCGTGTTAGTGGCCGTGTTAGGGCCCATGTTAGTGCCAATATTAGTGCCCATGGGCTGTTTTGACCAATCTCACCTCGCAAGAGAAAAAAAAAGACATAGACCCACAACCGCCCTCTCTCCCAGCCAGAATAACCCCCACAACATTGGAGTGCCCCGGGGGGGAGGACTCGATCCCGCGACCTCAATTGCGCTGTTCGGTGCCCTATCTCCCCGACGACGGAGGAGGACCGGGTTTATCTCTGCGAGCCACGCCAGTGGAATGCTAATTTGTAGCACAGAATGCGCCGTGGTAGTTACAGCGCCCCCCCAGGGCTTGGAGGGATAGGGGAATGAAGCCAATGTTCCCCGTCTGTGCCTCTGCAGAATCCGCTTGCGTGAATGCTCCTCCCCGCGGCTGCCTCCGTATGGAAGCGCGCGAGGAGGAGGAGGAGGGGGTTGGAGTTGTTTCGTCGGGCGGGTGAACCCTCGTTCCGCAGGATGTGCAACAATAGGATGGCTTCATGGAAGCGACCTGGCGTGTTATCGTGAAGACGATTTCCTGTTGCCGTTACGTGAAGCAGTGCCAACGCTTCCAATCCACAGCAGAGACCAAAACATCTCCGAGGGGAGGTTTCCGAAGAGTAACGGGTCACCGAATCTATCCGTGCGGAGCCTCGCATGTTACGCCACTGATTGTCTGGCTTTTCTCCAGCAGCAACGGGTTCTTCCCACGTGACGAAGGCTCCGAGCAGCAGGACCTTCGTGAAAAATTATCGCGAGTGGCGATGAGACTTTCCCGGGGTTAATTAAAAGCACATTGCTTTATTTACCGCACAGTAATTGTAATAGCGGTCAGACGTTTCTGAGAATGCTACGCATGGATGATGAATGGCATGCAAGCCCCTCGCTCTCTCTCTCTCTTCACGACGTCTAAACACGCACTGCCGGGCACTCTGGTTGGAGACATGCCCAAGCGCGTTTTGCCGCTCGTCGTAGAGGTTCACGGTTCGAATCTAGCGGCTGCCCTGATTAATACTGCGGGTTTATTACCCATAGAAAAATATATATATATGCGCCGTCTGATTCACGGTGGACATTAAATATCCCGTGACAGCATTCAGCACGAGTTAGGCTATTGTGTGCCGTCACCATGGATCCAACATTTCCTACATTTGAAAAATAAACCCGCAAATTACTCAATTGGGATCATACGTATTAATCATTTCCTAGGTAAGTAAGCTCTCTGGAATTCACCCAATAGCTACTAGCAGATGGCAGTGAGGCGGTGTGCCACTGAGCTCTTCAAGCCATTGAATATCTGTGTGCACTCCCAGGGTATTTTCACAATTTCAGATTGAGATTATATATATATGTGTACATGTTTTGTCGTGTGTGTGTATTGCTCCCTCCTCGTTACTGCCTTTGCATCTCAATCATGAGCGGAATGATAAACGACAATAAATCAACGGTGGACGATGCAGCACATTTTTTGTGTACATCTTGCCGACGACCGGATCTGAAGAGGCTGTACACGGGGACACTTCTTCACGATATTGTGAAGAAATAAAGTTAGAAACGCGGGTAGTTTTTTTTCCTTTCATTTTGTCTCCATTCTACTGTCAGAGGCTTCTGTCAGGCCAGGCCAGCACTGCCTTGCCTCGGGCAGGTGGCTCGGGCAAGGCACGCTGACACTAATTTCCCATTGCTTTGAGTTTACTGCCCTCTGCTGAAAAGCTACGGGCACGCCGCGTGGAGGGGGGAGGGATGAATTTCCCATGCACACAGACGCCGGATCGTGTTACGCAAGAGAGCGCGTTCAGTTCACTGTGGAGAGAACAGGACAACTGTCGCATTCCCCGTTCCAGGAGTTCCCAACCCCTCCAGTTCTCGCGACCTACGCGCTTACCAATTTCCTCCCCATTAAAATGCAAATTAACTCGCTCTCCGCTTCACGCGCCCGATGATTGTTAAACACGGGCCCACGTGACACGCCAAGCAATGAACGCTGTCTGCGTTCATAGAGCCTATGCAAATGAAGATTTAAATATCGGTGTGCGCGTGCACACGTGTTCCGTGTGTGTGCACGTTTTCCACGTGTACACACACGTATTTTTAAATCCTTTATATTAAGTTCACTTGCTTGCTTGCTTGCGCGCTTACGACTGTGCAAATCTTTCGGTCGTTTTTTAACCCACTTCCCGTGATCCAATCGAGCTGACATTTTGCACACAGACTCGTTGTGTGTGACAATTTATTTTCGTGAAATTTTTTTTCCAAAATGTTACACTTTTTAGGAAAAAATTAATTATATTTAATTACCAATTGCTTAATGGTGGCAGGCAATCATCTGACCCATAGGTGGCAGCCATCTCAAGCCAGAGGACGAGAGGACTCTAGCCGCCACGCATATAAAGGATTTATAGTGAAAAACTTTGTTTTTACGGGTTAATTTTGTTGTCAGCGAGGTAATAACAGGGCACCGCTCAAGGCAAGGCACTTGTAGCTCTTCTTCCGGAATTGTGAGATATTCTTCTCTCTGGGATAGTCTTTGTTGTACCTCCGAGGTGTCAAGACTCATCTCAATTCTGGTCATCGGATTTCGAAACATGTTTACATTATTGACAAGTGTAATATTCCTCCTATATTTAGACATTCACACGTGACATTTATGGGTGGTTGGCGAGATAAATATTGACATCTGGACCTTTATCGATGGTTGGAATTTTGACCGTGATAAGCGTTGCCATTTTTTGCTCTTTTACTCTCTCTCTGTGAGAGTTCATGAAAACTATGCGCATTACAAACTCCAAATTATTATCATTACATGAAAATTAGATGATTACTATTGTTGTTGTTTTCATGACAGCCAGGACACACAAGCCGTCTATGCATGAGGGCGTCGACTGCAGCCTCCCTGCGGTGTTTGTCTCACGGCACTCGGGGCTTGTGATGTGATTGTATCACATGCCTCTGTCTCCCCCTTAGTGCCGTTTACAAAATACCACCACATTGAGCAGGCTCCACCGGGCATAAGGAGGCCCCCTTGCAAATGCAATTTCACACTCGGGTTGTGATTCGCCGCCAGGCACGACCTTTGTGAGCTTTGCAGGGCGTCTCTCGCTCGTGCAAAAGGAGGAATGGTTCCGCGAGAAGGGTTCACGGTCAGAGAGAGAGAGAGACTCGATGCCGCGCACGCTGCCATCCTGGGTTGCCAGTGGCATCGCGTGGTTGGAATGGGGCCCTTCCACCCATCTCACTACCACTAAATTACGGCCGCTACAGCCGTTATCCCCAATACACCTCCACTCACCTGCACAACCCCAAGGTCGACCAAAGACAAAGATCCCCCGTATAGCCTTAACATACTATTGGGGCAAGTGCTGTTAGCGAGCACTATGAAGGCCGGCACGGCACACCACGGGGTGGGTTGTCAGAACCCCGCCCGGCCGCCTTTGTCTCCCCAGTAGCAATGTTTTTATGCACCACACCAGGTATTCATTTGAGGCTGAGTCCACCTAGGGGAGAGCCAGGACCGGTTCAGATAATCGTCACTAATGTTAGTTGTGAGCGGGAATTGAACACGGGTTGCCGGATTCGTAGCACAGCGCGCTAACCGCTACGCTACCGCAAAAGGTCCAACATACCTCCACTCACCTACAACCACTAGGTCCAACACACCTCCACTCACCTACAACCACTAGGGTACCAACACACCTCCACTCACCTACAGCCACTAGGTCCAACACACCTCCACTCACCTGCAACCACTAGGTCCAACACACCTCCACTCACCTACAACCACTAGGTCCAACACACCTCCACTCACCTGCAACCACTAGGTCCAACACACCTCCACTCACCTGCAACCACTAGGTCCAACACACCTCCACTCACCTGCAATCACGAGGTCCAACACACCTCCACTCACATACAACCACTAGGCCCAACACACCTGCACTCACCTACAACCACTAGGTCCAACACACCCCACTCACCTGCAATCACGAGGTCCAACACACCTCCACTCACATACAACCACTAGGTCCAACACACCTGCACTCACCTACAACCACTAGCTCCAACACATCTACACTCACCTACAACCACTAGGTCCAACACACCTCCACTCACCTTCAACCAAAAGGTCCAGCACACCTCCACTCACCTGCAACCCCTAGGCCCACCACACCTGCACTCACCTTCAACCACTAGGTCCAACACAACTGCACTCACCTACTACCACTAGGTCCAACACACCTCCACTCATATACAACCACTAGGTCCAACACACCTGCACTCACATACAACCACTAGGACCAACACACCTCCACTCACCTACAACCACTAGGTCCAACACACCTTCACTCACCTACAACCACTAGGTCCAACACACCTCCACTCACCTACAACCACGAGGTCCAACACACCTCCACTCACCTACAACCACTATGTCCAACACACCTCCACTCACCTACAACCACTAGGTCCAACACACCTCCACTCACCTACAACCACTAGGTCCAACACACCTCCACTTACCTGCAACCACGAGGTCCAACACACCTCCACTCACCTACAACCACTATGTCCAACACACATCCACTCACCTACAACCACTAGGTCCAACACACCTCCACTCACCTACAACCACGAGGTCCAACACACCTCCACTCACCTGCAACCACGAGGTCCAACACACCTGCACTAACCTACAACCACTAGGTCCAACACACCTGCACTCACCTACAACCACTAGGTCCAACACACCTCCACTCACCTACAACCACTAGGTCCAACACACCTCCACTCACCTACAACCACTAGGTTCAACACACCTCCACTCACCTACAGCCACTGGGTCCAACACACCTCCACTCACCTACAACCACTAGGCCCAACACACCTCCACTCACCTACAACTACTAGGTCCAACACACCTGCACTAACCTACAACCACTAGGTCCAACACACCTGCACTCACCTACAACCACTAGGTCCAACACACCTCCACTCACCTACAACCACTAGGTCCAACACACCTCCACTCACCTACAACCACTAGGTCCAACACACCTCCACTCACCTGCAACCACTAGGTCCAACACACCTCCACTCACCTACAGCCACTGGGTCCAACACACCTCCACTCACCTACAACCCCAAGGTCCAACACACCTCCACTCACCTACAACCACTAGGCCCATCACACCTCCACTCACCTACAACCACTAGGTCCAACACACCTCCACTCACCTGAAACCACTAGGTCCAACACACCTGCACTCACCTACAACCCCTAGGTCCAACACACCTCCACTCACGTACAACCACGAGGTCCAACACACCTGCACTCACCTACAGCCACTGGGTCCAACACACATCTCCACTCACCTGCAACCACTAGGTCCAACACACCTCCACTCACCTGCAACCACTAGGTCCAACACACCTGCACTCACCTACAACCACTAGGTCCAACACACCTCCACTCACCTACAACCACGAGGTCCAACACACCTCCACTCACCTACAACCACTATGTCCAACACACCTCCACTCACCTACAACCACTAGGTCCAACACACCTCCACTCACCTACAACCACTAGGTCCAACACACCTCCACTTACCTGCAACCACGAGGTCTAACACACCTCCACTCACCTACAACCACTATGTCCAACACACCTCCACTCACCTACAACCACTAGGTCCAACACACCTCCACTCACCTACAACCACGAGGTCCAACACACCTCCACTCACCTGCAACCACGAGGTCCAACACACCTGCACTAACCTACAACCACTAGGTCCAACACACCTGCACTCACCTACAACCACTAGGTCCAACACACCTCCACTCACCTACAACCACTAGGTCCAACACACCTCCACTCACCTACAACCACTAGGTTCAACACACCTCCACTCACCTACAGCCACTGGGTCCAACACACCTCCACTCACCTACAACCACTAGGCCCAACACACCTCCACTCACCTACAACTACTAGGTCCCACACACCTGCACTAACCTACAACCACTAGGTCCAACACACCTGCACTCACCTGTAACCACTAGGTCCAACACACCTCCACTCACCTACAACCACTAGGTCCAACACACCTCCACTCACCTACAACCACTAGGTCCAACACACCTCCACTCACCTGCAACCACTAGGTCCAACACACCTCCACTCACCTACAGCCACTGGGTCCAACACACCTCCACTCACCTACAACCCCAAGGTCCAACACACCTCCACTCACCTACAACCACTAGGCCCATCACACCTCCACTCACCTACAACCACTAGGTCCAACACACCTCCACTCACCTGAAACCACTAGGTCCAACACTCCTGCACTCACCTACAACCCCTAGGTCCAACACACCTCCACTCACGTACAACCACGAGGTCCAACACACCTGCACTCACCTACAGCCACTGGGTCCAACACACCTCCACTCACCTGCAACCACTAGGTCCAACACACCTCCACTCACCTGCAACCACTAGGTCCAACACACCTGCACTCACCTACAACCACTAGGTCCAACACACCTCCACTCACCTGCAACCACTAGGTCCAACACACCTGCACTCACCTGCAACCACTAGGTCCAACACACCTGCACTCACCTGCAACCACTAGGTCCAACACACCTCCACTCACCTACAACCACTAGGTCCAACACACCTTCACCTTGGCGTTGACATCTTTTCCGCAGACCAAACCGAGACGTTTTTTTTTGCCCCGACCCACTTTGTAACCTCGCCATCTCTGACCCGTGGGTCCCGGTGCAGTTGCCACTGCCTGCTAACCCGATGAGTGTACAGGCTGCAGATGTACAGCGGCGGTAACGCAAGAAGACCACTATAATGAGAATATAATTTTCATGAAGGAAACAGCCGTATCTATTCTTGCGTATGCCAATATGTTCAGAAGCTAAATGTTGGTGATGTCGAGGTCTACCTAAGACACAACGAATGCCGTCGTCTAGGCGAAATTTACTTGGTTAATTTGAATCCAGGTGTGATCAGTGGAGCTAAATACCAAAAAGCCCTTCGGAGGGCCTGAAAACAATCAGACGAGGTCATCCAGTGAACCAAGTAATCATCGAAGGCCTCTTCAAGACCTCAAAGTGACTTCCTGACCGGAAATATAAGAACACAGCTTGTGCACAACGAGGCAAACTAAGCCCGTGATTGTTCTCAAATGACCACGTTTTGTTACCAAAGCAGGAATGTTTGCACGGCGCTCCAGTGGCGCAAATCGTTGGTAGGGCGGTGCCGGTGTCACAGTGATGGTGGGAGTCGGGGTGGGGGGGTTAGAATGGTGCCTTGGGTCCAGCTACAGTGATAGCCCGTTATTAATGTTTAGAACTTGGCCACCTGAGTTACATTCTCGGTCACGGCCAACATCAGTGGCGAATGATATCTGAACTGGGGGCTTGCTCCCGATCCTTCGCCAGCATACAATGACCAGCACGGAGCAGCACGGAGCAGTACGGCACAGGCAAACAACCCCCATGGCTGACGTGCCATTGGAAGGGCCTTCATCCATAAGTATGTTGAACTTCTTTCGCACCATACGTAGTCAACTTTGCTAATCGTAGGTGCGGGGAAAGGAGAGCTACTGTAAACACAAGAAGCATTTCCAGCATTCGATTAATAAAGGGCTATGCGTTATTATTATTATTTAAAATGCATTATTTACGTGAGAATAGGTTTTCCCCTTTTTTCTGGCAACAAAACAGGTGTTAAGATGTTAAACACCAAACTGAAACCTTTTACAAGGAATCATGTCTGCATTAACCACAATTCTTGTGGTCAGAATGCAAACAAAAAAACATCCTCTGATAATAATGCATTGTCTTTGAAACTGATTGGTCCACACCAGAGACAACTTTCTTTTTAGCCTCGTCTCAAAAGGTGTTCGACCAGAGGACGCCAAAAGGCGTACAGCCCAAAGACAACGCACTATCAGAGTAATGAGAGCTCGGGGTGAGCTTGTGTTGCCAGAACAAAGGGGAAAACCTATTCTCATGTTTTGGTATTGGCAGAGGAGGCCCCATGATGCATTATTTACGTGAGACATTAATATAGGTCATGTACAACAATTTGGCTCAACAATGTCACTTGGAGGGACACAACTGGACAACACAACATAGTTTGTGGACCGAGGAGAGCTGTTCATTTCGGACGGGAGTCAAACTGATGAAACACAGAGGTAGTGCGAGAAGAGTTTGGCGTGCTTTTGGAAAGCTGAACTTGACGGTGAAAAGTAAACGAGCAAATGTGGCCAAAGAAGAAAGTTTTCGATCGGCGCGCAAGGAAAACGACCTCTGTTGTGTCAAAACTGTTTGCGTGCACTCTCACAACGCCGACAACACTCAGGGAAGCCTCAACCGTCCGTACCTTGACAAGCCCAACGAGCGTGTTCATTCACGTACCTTACGCGTGTACCTCGACGAAAAACACATGACATAATTGCAAAATACGTTACCGCAATTCAAGTAATTATCAAAGCGTTTGTATCCATCAGAAGGCCCCAACATCATCGTGGTGGTGGGAGACAGCCTCTCCACGGGACAGGGAGTGTTGACTTCCCACAAAGCGGCAATCGTTTTATCGACCCTGGACGGACGATGGGCCGAGTTGACCCCCTGGGACCAGGATTTGATCCCCTAGGACCGACCAGGATTTGACCTCGCGTCCTCTGATCACGGTGAATCATTGCCACCTCTCGAACCAGGAGACTTTGGCTCAGTGCTGCAAACTTTGGGCATCGGGCCCACCCAATCACCCAACCACTTCGATTATCATGATTATTGAAGGAAGCAGCTGACTTGAGCCGGAGGGGCATGAATTAGCGGGGGGGGGGGGGGGGGTGGAGTCAGCTCTAACCCCACCGCAGCTGCCTTTATAAACAACGCATCCGCGGGCGGGCAAACCACCCCGGCACCGCGGCCGTCCGGGACGGGCCAGCTGCCCGCTACGCGCCAGCTCCCACATCCCTCGAGAATCCGACAGGCGAAAAAACGTGAGTACTGTACAACAGACTTCGGCAAAGAAAGCACAACGTAGTTGCAATTGGCAATTTGATCTGTTTGTGGAAAAGCGTGGAAATGATGTGACCTCGCAATGAAATGTTCGTAAAGTTAAACGCGCATGGCAACCTACCAACATAGCGGCCCGCGTCGATTTAGTTTTAAGCATGGGTTTAAGGTGCGCTCACAAATCCACCGCACCTGGCCATGAACAATCTGACCCCACCGTTGACAAAGAGTTCTCAGATGCGCACTTACACGTCGCATGACGAGGAGAGCGGGTGGCAGCCAAAAAGCAAAATCGCGACCATAGCCCGAAGCGCAAGTTGCGCGCACAGCAGATGTCACGAGCGGCGGGACGCGACCCACGCGTGCGCCCCGGGTTCTGGCTGCCAGCCGAGGGAGCGTTGGGGTCTTGACCGAGGGTGGCCGACACCAGCACCAGCAGCAGCAGCAGCAGGAGGAGGAGAAACGGCAGCGGCCAAGGTGCCCGCGAGCGAGACGCGCTGCGACCCCGAGCGTTAGCCGCACGGTCATCGCCGGAGCGGGCTGATGTGCCAACAACAGCGCTGGTTTGGTTTCCCACGTGACCGTTTATTTTACGAGACATGAACCGTACGTAATCGGATCACGGGATGGGAATACTTTGCCGTTGTCATCACGACCACTGTTTTGTCGCTGCTGTAATGTATATGAGAGAACTTGCAGGGCATCGGGGAACCTTTTTGAGGACACTGCCTAAAATGTTGACTTATTATTATTAAATCTCGTAGCTTTCAGGCAGTATTTGTCAGTGGTGATGATATTGATGGAAACTTGTATTGGCCTGTGTTCCACTGGAGTAGCATGTTTTGCATGGACCCTGGTGCAAATAATAAAATGCCCCCCCTTCCCCCCCCCCGATTGAATTGCCACCGTCTTTGTAGGCAGGGACATTGTCCCTCTGGCCGGTGGGCCCTGGGTGCAGTTGCACATCTTGCACACTCAACAGCCACACCACTGCTGCTATATTCCCATACCATCGCGAATACAGCTCCTGAAATACAGTGGCCATTGTAAACAGGTCACACTTGCTGTGTTGAGCTGCATACACGAGACCCACAACACAGGGCTCCTCCATACACTGGGGTGGCGGGGAGAGCAGCTGCCGCTGCCCTCTGCTCTCTACAATGCCATGCCCATAAATACTTCATAACCTTATTTAAGTCACTTTTTCTGAGTTCGGAGTGCCTTTCTTCTGGCCACCCACACTGCACCACTTAAGACAAATCCCCCGTTCGAATGTAGGATAAATGCCCTCCTCTTCTGACTATGATCAACTCCATTTAAAGTTAATTATATTTGCTTTTCTTTAATAACGTAATCTCAACTCCGTCTCTGGCTTGTAGCATTCTATCCACCAATCCCTGCTATAGTAAGATATAAGAAAAACGTTTCGCTGGCTGGAGGGAGGGCGGTACGGAGGGACATACGGACAGACGGTCACATCCAAAGGATGTACGGGCAGCTAGTAATAATAACAAAACACCTTCAAACGCTCTTGGTGTCCATGTTTCCGGTCATCACGAGGAATATACAACTGTGGTCGTATTTGCATGCTTTCAGGAATGCTAATTTAAATTGCAGCCATCAACATTTTAACAAAAAAACTCTTCCTAAAGCCACGCTGGATCTCCTCGGTGTCGAGATCTATTCTTGGAAACAAGCGTACACCGTCAAGTGCTTGCATGCCAAGTAGCTTCACAGCTTATCGCAGGGCGGTCATGATGTCATGATGCCAAGGGACCGGTTTGCCTGGTTAGTCTAAGCAAGGCCACTGTTGAGACAATATTACAGATTAAATAGAAACCACAAAATATTTGCACAGCCACAGGCAACCCCATTACAATAAAGAGTATCATAGCAAGATACCAAACAAATGAATTGTATTAACTATGCTCGAGTCAAAATGCCAACTTATAACTCCATTAAATCACTAAAGCCTCATTATAACAAATTCCAAACAACTCGAGTAAAATGTCCCACCGCGATCGGTGTTCAAGATTTGGGATAATGCCCGTTGTTCTCATTGATCTCAAGACGATGAGGATGCGCACGTGCGAGGAACACGGTGGCCACTTTTAAACGAATCGTGTTTCGAGAGTCGGCACTGGGTGTCAAGGATTCTGCGAGCCTGCGGCTGGCATTGCCACTCACCGACAATCTCGGCACTCGCAGTACATTCACCGCACACGTCTCGCACATTTATTTTGAGTTAAATTCTCGGTTCATGAACGGGATGTTCACGTCTCATTTTGTACATTGCTTACTTTTTTTTAAAAAATATTCTCTCTGAAAACGTTAATCACACAAAATAAACATTTTAATATTTTTTTGGTTTCCTTTTCAGCGTAAACAATCCCAGGGGGGAAAAAAACACTGTTCCAAATTGGCCATGATATAGGTGGTCTTGGCAGCTGTAGGTACAGTACACAATTGCATTTGCATTTTACGACCGTATAATACGTTTTTCCACAAAAATGAGTTACGAGTGACATCCAGGCGCTGCTGCTGCTGCTGCTGCGGCGGCGGTGGCTTGGTTTCTGTGCCACAGAGAGCGGCCTCAGGAGGTGGGAGCTCCCGGCTCATCAGCAATCCCGGCGTCCGCGAGCAGTGGAAAAGTGCCGAGTGGTAAGAGCCTCCAACGTGCCCTTTCCACGCGTGAAACGGATGCATCGATTAAGCGGTGAAAATCAGCTCTTCCGCTTACATGTAAGCTAATGGGGCAGAGAAGATGGCACGTACAAAGAAGGTACAACAAACAAAAAAATACATTTATCCAGAGAATGGTGAAAGTGAGGCAAAGATAAAATGGTTCTGAAATGGAACCATGGTTCTGAATCATGACACTGGTGGGGGGTGATAAATCGTCCCTCACCTAGTTATTGCAGTTCCTTACATATATTTTCAAGCCACCCATTCGTCTTGATTTTAGTTATGTTTTTGACTCGCGAGTAAAAAAAAAATTTACCCGTAAGTATTGATTTGTCGACCTGTCTCAACCGATTTATAGTTTTGTTCAATGTACACTTTGTTTCTCTTTGCCGTGTGGTTCTGTGCTTTCTTTTGGAGGAGCAGAGAGGTTCCCGATGGCATCCGAAACTTCTGACGGGCTCACTGCAGCTCGGCCTCCGTGCAGGCCCGGTAGCAGAGCTATCGGGGAAGCACCAGACAGAGTAGAAGTCGGAGAAATCGGAGCCGTCACACGCGGGGAACGTGCCCCCGAACAAGCCCAGAAGTTGGAGAGCAACGCAGACTCTTCAGCGACACATGGGGAGCGACGCCTGAATCCGCGGGTTGAAGAATTCCTTCTTCCAGGGTTGGACAATAAGCCAGAAGTGAGCCAAGTGTGGCAAATCGAGATGCAACAGGCGCAACCGATCCTACCAAACGGGTATCACTTGGAGGTGAAACTTCTAATCGTTAAAACAGAGGTAACGAGTGATATATCAGACTGTAGCTATGAAATACACAATTGGGTGGTTCTTTTGACCAAAGTCGAAACGGCAGCCAAATACAACGGGGAAGGCGACACCATTAGCACGACAAATAGAGATGTGCAAGTGATTGTTACTGTTAAAGATAACAAGGTCGACAGGGCAGTAACAATCAAGCACCCACTGAAAGGAGGAGTCAGACTTGCAAATGCTGACCAAAACACAACCGACGTAGGAGCTGAGGATGTTGATGTAGTGACAGGAGTTTTCCCACCGGGTTTCGGACGTGGCACCGGCACAGAGAAAACAGAACAGCTTGAAAACCCGCTCACTTTCCCAAAGATGGAAACTGAAACGAATCACAACAAATTGACCGAAGCGCCGGTTAATGGAAGCACTTTGGCCGAACGTAATTCAAGGTCCGCGATAAAAGCCGCAAATGAAGCGGCCGGTGAAGTTCACGAAAGCGCCCGCGAGATTCCAAAAGCGCTGCAAGCGGTGCCCTCCAATGCCTCCGAGAAAGCCACAGCCAGCGACGCAGCAGAGGGCACCGGGAGCAGGGCTCCACAGTTGGGTGGCGCAGAGAGCGCACCATTATTAAGCTCCACGTCTCCGGAGCAGCGGCGCAGAGCGGTGCGGCGAGAACAGGTCGTAAAAACAGCCATCGCGCCTCCGCCAAGTACGGCGGGGCGCGGCGGGCCTCCTGTTCAAAACGGGGATCGCGCCAAACCGAGGCGAAACACGCAGCCAAAATACGAGGATGTGACAAACGAGGGGCCGAAGCTCAACGCGGGTGCCCACCGGGCAGAGGCAACCGCTCCGGCAGCCGAGAATGTAACTCCCGAAGGCAAATCTTCAAAAGACGACATTAAAGACGTCTGCATTGGCATCCTTCACCGGGTGGACGACACAAACGTAGGGAGCAAACAGTCCATTGCTGCCGGTGCTCGTGGCGCCGACCAGGAGAGTAATTGGGGGGCAATTGAAGTGGCAGAATCTGGGACCCCTGCCAGTAAAGTCACGCAGAGGAGCAAACCTACTGTTGCAGTTGAGGAGGCATCGCCAGCTTGTGGCGGTGTTCCAAATAAAGCATCGCACACGTCAAGCGAAGGAACGCACAGGCGTGATGGAGAGAAAGCGCTGGGTGTGCTGGAATCAAAAGATAAAATAGGGGTGCCAAAAACGGGCGAAATTAAAGAATCAGCCGAGCAGAATTGCAATAACGTAATGAGAACTGACGACGATGCCATGGAAAGACGCAGCTTCGACGAATCCAAACAGATGGAGAATGGTTCCATTTCCATTTCACCCGAGTCACCACCTTTTAAGACACCAAAGCAATCAACCACAATGCAGAGCGGTGTCCAAGTGGCATTGCCCGAACTAGCCCCAAAACAAGATGTCGCTCAGGGCAGTGATGAAGTTAAAACCGATAAAAGGGTCCCTTTGCTGTCAAACACCACTCTCACAGAGACCAAAGGCAACATCTGGTCTGAGGAGGCTATTTCCGAAGCCACCACAGATGTGTCAGCCCATGGAATCACCCCGGCTGACGTCCATTGCAGAGACACGGAAGCAAAACCCAAAAAAGGATTCTTTTCAATTTTCTCTTTTGAAAAAGAAAAAAAGTCACGTCAAACAGCGGCAACAAATGCAGCCAATAATAAGCCAAACTCTACGAGCAAAAATGAATGTTCTGCAGCCACAGCTGCAGAAAGGAATGCTGAATTAATGGCCATAAAACCTGACGAGGATGTGCATGGGACGGCGGGAAAAGGTTTGAACTCGGTAGATTTCACCGACACACAGCAGAACTCGTGCCACCCTGGAGTCCCGTTAGAAGCGGCCAACACACTGGCATCATCAGCTGGTGGTCCTGCATTTTCTACGGATATTCCTACACAGAAAAGTCACGAAGATTCCATCGATACAGCCAAGGAGCGTGAAGAAAATGCAAAAGTCACCTCTGATAACGTGGTGCACGGAACAGATGGTGGGTCTGAACTTTTCCCATGTGACGAGTCAGTGGGCGAGCCTCTAAACGCGCAGTCCCAACTCTGGCCCCGAGTAGAAGAGGCCTCTTCTGATGGTGCTGCAGCTGAAAAAGAGAGCCCTGGAGGACTGACCATGGAAAAACCTCCCGAGAAGCGATGGGGGTTCTTCTCGTTTTTTCCCTTCGCCAGGTCCACCTCGAACAGCACACCCCCACAGAGCCCACAGCCGGGCTCAGACATGGCCCAGGAGGTGTGCGGAAACACGGTTCAAAGCAGCGCCGATTTACAAGGCAGCCCTGATGATGGTACAACCCCCAGCACCGCATGGCCAAGTACGAACCAGAAAATAACAGTGACACTCTGAAGGAACAAAATCAGCAGCATTCCGAGAATTCATCGACTGATACAGAACAGCCAGAGATTGACAATGCAACCGCGATGTCTCGCGAGGGCACCTCCGATAAAAACACGCGGCGGGAGGTAATGACAGCCGTGTCGGGGGGCAATGCAAGGAGAAGTAGAATGCCGAGATGCAACTCGAGCAGACTCGGAAGCCCCAGGTGAACCCATTCCTTTCAAATGCAGCGCTCGCACAGCAAAGTCTGAAGCGGAGGCAAATATCGAAAAACCCATTGACAGGGGTTCCGACAAATCAAGCAGCCCAGAAGAGCCACAGGTTGCCGAAACAATCAATGAAAACGCTGCAGTTAAATCTTCCGACAAGACATCTGCGACTGGACCGGAAGGCAAGGCTAGCAGAGGCTTCTTTACACTGTTTTCCTTCAGCAAGTCCACCAGTAAATCGGATGTTTCTGAAACAGAAGAACACACGAACCCACCGGTGAGCTGCAGCGAAGAGGAGCTACTGGGAGAGGGAGAATTCCTCGCCGCGGGCAGCCCGATGGACGAGGAAAAGAACGGGACACCGGTGGGTACGAGCCAAAACAAGAAGACATCCAGTTTCTGGTTCTTCCCTGATATTGGCTTCACAGAACCCAAACCGGAAGAACCGACGAGTTAAAGCAATTAGGTTACAGTCCATCATTGCGGCAATGTATTCCCGCCCCTCCGATTCACAGTTGGCCACGTACGGTGTGAAATAAGTTCCAACATACATACAATATGTAGGCTAATGATGTTTGATGGGGTTTTTAAAATTATAGTTTGTTACAATATATGAAGTTGCAAAAAATGATAGTTTTTTTCGGGAAAATATATCATTATTCTCTATCCACTGCTGGTTGAAGGCCTCCCCCTCACACCATTGCCTTTCCTCACGCCATCCCCCACAGCCCAGTACCACTGCAGTGATGAAGGATGATTACAATCTGTCGACTGGGAACTGTTTACGTACATTTTTTTAAGCCCACAGCTTGATACCATTCAACATGTAACTAATATCATGGCAGGACCTCCTTTGCCAGGACCAAAATATCATAATCATGATAATATGATAAAACCGTTTGAGACGAGGCTCAAAAGAAAGCTATCTCTGGTGTGGGCCAATCAGTTTCAATGACAATGCATATATTATCAGAGTATGTTTTTTGTTTGCATTCTGACCACAAGCATTGTGGTTAATGCAGACATGATTCATCGTAAAATGTTTCAGTTTGGTGTTATAACATCTTAACACCTGTTTTGTTGCCAGAAAAAAAGGGGGAAAACCTATCATCATTTAACTAAACGTCGTATACTTAAAACGTGTCCTGGCAAGTGCATCGTAAGTCATGCATGATAAGTGAATTCCGAGTCAAATATCTTCTCAATACCAAATTCCCAACGTGAGCATATACAAGCAGCCATTCGAAATGCAAGCTCTGGAGTGAGTCTGCACGTGTGTGTACGCATGCGTATTTACCAATCTCCAGGGCCGCAATGATGCGACTCCCCTGGTGATTTGATGCACTGCATCGGTAACGATTCAATTCTTCAATCAAATTGTATGTGGGGTTGGGGGAGTGGTAGTTGCCCTCATGATAGCAAATGGGAGTGAATTTATTTAAGATTAATTCTGGAAAAGAAAATGCATCACTTTTTACCTCTGTAATGTTCCGATATGTTCCACTCTCGATAGGCAAGACATTTGCATTGCTATAAATGTGTAAGGCATTAAAACGTGTGCTCTTGCCACGCATAAAGAAAACATCCTTCGCAAATTAACATGCAATAATAAATCATGCCATTTTGCAAGCATCAATACCAAATTTGGTAAATATTTTGTATTTTATCAACATCGTCAAACCCCTGCCGGTTGAAGGACTCCTTAAGGCATTGCTTTGTATTTTATGCCTGTCAAAAATGAAAGAATATCGTGTCTGCATTAGATTTCGAAACACCTTCAATATTCAATCTGCTTCTCGACTCTGTGAATGATTTTTTGAGATGCCTGAATGCTTTATATGCAGAGGCTATTTCATTAATAGGTTTAATATGCATGCACTGATTCAGAATAATAATGTATCTTACATTGTGCTTTGTGTTTCACTACTTTGTTTTTATCCTGTTTTAGTTTCTCTTGGAAATTACATTATTCACATGGGCTCTCAAATAGTTTTACATAAAGAGTAATAGTTTATTGATATGGAAATCATGTATGACACTGACCCACTGTATTGCAATGCTTGTTGACAACTGGCAGTTCAACCCAATAACCAGCATTTACCATGGTCTTTTCATAGTAATACTAATAATTATTCAACCTGTAACGTGCCACAGTATTTGCTCACTCGCAACGAGAATGAGACGGTGAGAGCCAGAACCAAATACCTCCAAGCTCTGTGGTCCTCTTTGTAATGTGTTATTGGCCAATTAATATATTTTTTACACGTGTGAGAAAACCCACAACATGTGTGGGGGGGGGGGGGGCAACACTACCCAATGTCAGTGTGTTGAACTTCTTTCGCACCGTACGTAGCGAACCGTGATAATCGGTGGTGCGGGAACTAATCGGAGATGGAACAGGTGGAGTTCACATTTGCCGTACCGTATTCTCCTGGCAAGCCATGGTATGGCACCTCGACACCCACGGGAATGGAGTTTTACAACATTTATATGAGCCACCAACGCTTGCCTCCACAGCGATGGATTACATGCGCATGCGACCACCGCCCAGAGAGAATATTTATGTCCAATCACAGCTCTTAGCATTTTTCCTTGACAGGCCCTTCAGATGTCAGAGTTCTATGTCAAGAGCACTGCAGCATATTTATAAGATAGGGTATGACTTCTGCTCATCTTTATCTACGAACTAAAATTTTTATATGTAGTTTGGCTTCAATTCACAAAAAAAATCAAAACCATTTTAAGATGTACAATGTTTATTACCCAAGTTTCAATGTAATTATCAGACAAAATGTATACATTTTAACAAATACTCGCCAAAAACTTGATGAAGTACATAATACATCTAAGTGCACATCTGCACCCTCGTTCGCCAATACCGAAATTAAGGCTTGCCGAATAAGTCAAGTGTAATAGATACAATTATAGAAGAAAAAAGCACAAAACAGATGATAACATTTTACATTTCACATCATATCCGTGAAATCTTAAACGTATTGAGTCCAGTGAACACCTTCCATCGGTATCCTGCAGGTGATCTCGGCACCTGCCGCATCATCATCAGGGCATCCCGGTGTAGGGCAGCTTCATTGGGTAGATCGGCCCGTAGCGATCCTTGTGCCAGAGCAGCTTGCGTTCAAGGAAGCGCACTGTGTCAACTGTGAGCACCAGCGTGTGGTACTTCAGCATGCTGTACACGTTCAGCCCTGCAACATGACGGTGTGGTAAGCAGGGGTGCACGACATCAATCGTCCATGACCAACGACAACTTTGGGCGTGCACAGCCACCACCGCCATCGCGCAGACTGCCATGTCAGCATTTAAAAAAGACATTAAAAACTAGATTACCTGGCTGTCCAGGCTAAATGGGTTTAGGCTCGGACGTTTCTTTTATCGTCTGGGTCTTTTTTTAAGGCTATTTCAAGTGTGCTATAAAATAGCTTACCCAATGCAGGCATCACAGTGATGGTCTTCAGTTTTTCTGTTGCCTCCAGGATATTCTCTGGCATCTGTTCATTCCTACAAAAACATTCAAAGTAAACAATCATTGCGTTCATGGTCTTCACTTACGGCTTTATATACACAATCCTTCATTGGACATTAGTTAATTGTTTAAAAAAAAAAACTCACGTAAACAATCTGTCATTGTGTTTTGAATGTCCCACATTTTAAGCAGTTGTATCGTGGTACTGTTAAAACGACGCTGAAGTGAGACGTAACGAAAACGAAGAACGATCACAAAGGCACATCTCTCGTGGCACTCACACGTCCACGATGAGGACGGAGTCGCCCCATTGTCTGTACTCCGCCAGGTCGAGCAGGTACTGGGGGTCGGCCGTGGGTATGTCCAGGGAGTCCACGATGTGCAAGTCATCCTGCGCATACATCATTTCTGTAGAACTGATTTTTGTGTTTAGTTGTCCTTCACCCGCACCTTCGATTAGCACAGTTGGCTAAGTACGGTGCGAAAGCAGTTCAACATACGTACGTACATCATGCACCGACACCATCATTTTATTTAAAGCACACCTCGAGCTCTGTATGACCCTTTGTCAATCCAATGCCGGATGAGGGCCTCTCCACACCATGTGGGTCATGGGGGTTATTTAACCCATGCCTGTCAACCCCTTATCAATGCCTACCTTATTACAGACCAATTTAGACCTTATTGGTCACCCTGTGCCCTTATACATCTCAACGTTCATCCTACAAATTCCAATCACAAGGGAGAGGCACAAACAAATAGACAAAAACAATGGGTTTTTTGCCCGTATTGAAATGGCTATATGTCGTATGGACCTGAAAACTCAATTTCCCTGTACAAGAATATGGGTAAACCATGTGGGTTGACAGGTATGTTAACCATACTTCACCATTCTGGCCAGTGTGGAATGTTGAAGGTAGGGAATATAGTCGTAGGAGCAGAGCCACAGCACAATGGATTTTGTTGCACTGCCGACCCACATTGCATTATTCAACCCCAATTACTCTTATATAACTGTTTCAAGTATCAATAGGAAAGCAATGCCTCTGTCGAACGAAGCGGACCGTACCTGTGCGTGCTTTACACTGAGGGCAACTGTGAGGCCCTTGACGCGAACCTTCATAGGAAGCATGTAGTAGTAACTGATCGGGCCCCGAGGGCCGTGCGCCACGCCACCTGCCGCACACGGTGTCGCATCACATTAACCAAATGCCACCTCACACCACTGCGCACCACTGGCGAGAACTAACACAGGACGAAGAAATGCGTCAGCCACACGTGCTTTCAAGATCACACCACCAAACTGCATCACCGTGCTGCATCAGCGAGCGCTAACACAAAGGCACAAGCGTGCCATCCTCACCTCCTTTCCAGATCGGGGACCGGATGCTGCCGTGCCGTGCGCGTCCGCTGCCCTTCTGATTCCACGGCTTGCGACCACCGCCACGCATCTCAGCGCGTGTCTTCGCTTTCGCGTAGCTCTGTGAATGTTGACAGGTCACACGTGTGCTGAGGGCATCGATGTAGCCACAACCAGTAAGCTGAACAGTATCTCTGGCGCTACTGTAAATGCGTACAACATGGGTGCTGGAAAATTTTTTTTATAAACTGCACGCATATTAAGTTTATATTTGCTGCGAAATAGAGCACTCACAATCCTCTTGAAAGTCTTCTGCCATATTAAGACTTGATGTAGGATGTCAAGCCTAATGAGAAAACAGAATGTTAAAAATGTTAATAGCAGAAATACATGAACAAAAACACCATTACGAATTATGACAGTCCCCGTATGGGTACAAAAGACTACACCAGCTGACCTCAATGAGCCATTCTTTTAATATAACTGGTTGCATCCCTCCTGACTTTCCACACTAATTTCCGTGAATTGCATTGGCTCAAAATTCACAAAACTTGATGACAACTCAGATGCTCTTTAAAGTTTAACAGAGACATTTAGCACAATGTACAATTTAATAAGGAGTGGATCTGTGACAAAGTGGTTCCCACACTGCACTATGAACCTGATGACTACATTTAATCCCAGGCCATGGCTGAAATCAGTGCCAAGTGTATCTGTACCAACTCACACTGCGTGAAGTAAAAACAACCCCCATGACAAGAACGGATTGACAAAGAGCTATAAATACAATATAACAATTTAATAACCACCAACAGAATATGTGAACTCAACACATTGGTCATGCATATTGCCTTAAAAGAAAAAGTGCATATTAAGTGACATTTTTGGCAATGGCTCGTGATTTAAATATGAAGGGCCATCGGCAAAAACGTTGCCTATTTTTCATTTTAAGGCAATTTTATTGATGTGTAGAATTTTTTGTTATTTGTACTTAAGCACAACTGCCAACACAGTATCACCACATAAATTACCGGATGGCAATAGCGTCTAACAGCAAATACTGCTTCACCAATCAATGCACAAAAATCGCACGCAATGGGACAAAGTGTATTTGCGTCACTGTGTGCGCCACAAGAAGAGCGAGGAATGGGGCCGCACCGTGGGGGGACACCGAACACGTCCGGGTGGAGTTCGACGAGGCCCAACTGATCGACATCAAAACCGCGCAGAGACTCCAGCCATGCCTGGCGCATGGGCGCATACACGGGGGCGGCCACCTCGCAGGGCCACACCACAGACTCTTTGGTAGAAAGGGTGGAACGACACGCGCACAAGATTGAGTCTACGCACATGCTTTCTAAAATATAACCTAAATAAATTAGTAAAAAAAGACGGATTATTTAACACAATGCATCATTTGGTTTTTAGTAAGAACATCAAATATGGCACACACAGACGCCTTAAATGTAAAGAATTAAATTAAACTTTGAAGAGTTAAAAATGGAAAAACACATTCTCACCAAAAAAAATGGTCAGCCTATTCTCTTTGAAAAAGTTGTAATTATGAGATAAACATATCAGTGACAAAAAACAAAATTTCCTTTCCCATAAAGGCAGAACTGAAATGACAGCAGGAATGGGCTTCATGGGAAACTGCCAAGGCTGTCATTCCGTGGAAGGAAGTTGTCACAGCTCATCATTCTCTTCTAAAGGGTAGCCTATGGCAGAAAGTGACTCAGTCGAAATTATTCTCTCCCACAAATTGCAGGAGCAATGTCTGGCAATTAGTGGCCTCGTTCATTTCAAGGGGCATTACTGTTCTTTCCAATGCTATAATTCCTAGCAAAAAAACAGCATAATTTTTGCTTGATTTTAGAATACCAATCAAAGATGCATTTTTTTTATCCGAGCTCCAGGTGGGCAACTAACATGTAATAATCAAGCCTCTCCTACACTGTTGGGAACGCCTGTCATTGTAATTTACATGCTATTACCAATAAACAACAATGTTGTTACATTGGAAAAAAATATCTGAGTCAATGGAACACCTTTTGGACAAAATTACGTTTTCAAGAACACAAGTTTTATTTTGTATTTTTTTTACGTCCTTAACAGATGCATGTAGCCTGGGCTTCATATAAACTTGGAAGTGTGTAGATCAGCGACTCGGAAAATATTCCCACACCCGACACACATAATCCATTATCGCTCTCCCTATGGCTATGGCTACTAGTCACATGCCTACACCAATCTACCAGCGACCCAGAATATCGTCCGTAATTACTGCCGTGCTTACAGTATTTTCCAGGCCAGAGAATTGTGAATTACTTGTACTCAAAAATGGGCTGTGACATAAAGTGTCACGGCTATTGGGGGTAACGAGGTTAATTGCAACTGTTTGCTCAACCAGACAGTAGAGTCAAGACAACATTGTCATTTCATGTCAGGCAAACGAATTCAGGTGGTCAGATTATAATACTTTAGAGCATAGATGCATTAATAATCGAGTACAACGGTTTCAGACCAGGTCCAATTAAAGTGCAAGCATCATGGATGGGTAGAAGGATTGGGGGAACACGTGGGTACCTGGGTGGGCTGCATGGCATAGGCTGGCGTGACTGACCACGGCAGGTAATTTTGGCCCCACTCCAGCCAACAGCAACTACATCGGCAAAAATAACAACACCACCAACAAAAACGTATGAGTTCATATGCACGGCTTGAATCTTGAATCAAGCCAACCCATCATTCTAGATTTGAAGCTTTCGTGACTGCAAGGATTCATACTCTTAGGTAATTCATACTCGTAGGTAAAAAATAAAATGAATAAAAATAAAAATCACGACGTTTCGGAGGCAACACAAGCCTCCGTCTTCAGGTGGAACCGTCACAGCACGATTGCTGTATCAAGTAAAGAAAAAAAACCTAAGAGTACCAACCCATCATACCACTAAGGTTCATAAATTGAGAAGATAAAAATTACAACCAACTCCACGACAGGTACGTGAAATGTACAATACTAGCTTGGTATGGCGATTAGCACCGTCAGATACTGGCCACTATGAAACGCCAGACACACCTAGGCACAGAGCTTGAAACCTGAGTGGTATGAGCTAAGTTTCTCCGACATGACCCCTAAACCACCAGGCCACCTCGTCGCGTCCACAACCTATCCCTCTACCCCTCGACTCATAACTCATTATCTCCACTCACCCCTGACCCCTCTCCACTCACTCCTGTATTCATAGCCCCCTGCGCTCTCTCCCATAACATTCCTCACCCTCTCATCTCACTCTCCGCCCTCTCCCTCACCATGCACGCTCTCTCTCTTCTCCACTCACCCTCCACCCTCTTCCCAACTCTCTCCCCTCACCACCTCTCCCCTCACCATGCACCCTCTCTCGTCTGACCCTCACCCTCTCTCCCCTCACCATGCACCCTCTCTCCCCTCACCCTCTCTCCCCTCACCACCTCTCCCCTCACCATGCACGCTCTCTCTCTTCTCCACTCACCCTTCACCCTCTTCCCAACTCTCTCCCCTCACCACCTCTCCCCTCACCATGCACCCTCTCTCGTCTGACCCTCGCCCTCTCTCCCCTCACCACCTCTCCCCTCACCATGCACCCTCTCTCGTCTGACCCTCGCCCTCTCTCCCCTCACCACCTCTCGCCTCACCATGCACCCTCTCTCGTCTGACCCTCACCCTCTCTCCCCTCACCACCTCTCCCCTCACCATGCACCATCTCTCGTCTGACCCTCACCCTCTCTCCCGTCACCACCTCTCCCCTCACCATGCACCCTCTCTCCCCCAACCACCTCTCCCATCGCCCTCTATCGCCTCAACTCTCTCCCCTCACTCTGCACCCTCTCTCCTCTCACACACCTCACCCTGCACCTCTCTCGCCTCTGACCACCTCTCACCACCTCACCCTGCACCCTCTCTCGTCTCACCCTCTCTCCCATCATCCTGCACCCCTCACCCTGCACCCCTCACCCTGTACCTCTCACCCTGCACCATATCTCCGCTCACCACCTCTCCCATCGCCCTCTATTACCTCAACTCTCTCCCCTCACCCTGTACCCTCTCTCCCCTCACCACCTCTCCCCTCACCCTGCACCCCTCACCCTGCACCCTCTCTCGTCTGACCCTGCACCCTCGATCGCCTCAACTCTCTCCCCTCACCCTGCACCCTCTATCACCTCAACTCTCTCCCCTCACCCTGCACCCCTCATCCTGCACCCTCTCTCGTCTGACCCTGCACCCTCTATCGCCTCAACTCTCTCCCCTCACCCTGCACCCTCTATCGCCTCAACTCTCTCCCCTCACCCTGCACCCCTCACCCTGCACCCTCTCTCGTCTGACCCTGCACCCTCTATCGCCTCAACTCTCTCCCCTCACCCTGCACCCTCTATCGCCTCAACTCTCTCCCCTCACCCTGCACCCCTCACCCTGCACCCTCTCTCGTCTGACCCTGCACCCTCTATCGCCTCAACTCTCTCCCCTCACCCGGGGCGCGGCGCCCCGGAGTTGTGCCGCCAGCAGCCCGAGCATCACGTCGCGATCCCCGCTGCAGCACCACGAGGGCTCGAGGTCAAGCGCCGGTCTTCTACTTCCGGGGTCGCGGACAGCGACATAACTCAACATTTTATTTTAGTCACAAAAATATTAAATTATTCCTCTATTGAAAGACAGTTCAATCCGACGTTATATTTAATACAAGTCAAGGCAAAAAAATAAACTGTTGTAACTTGTGTATTGTTGGCGGCTACTCAAAAGTGTATCCGGTTCGCGGACTGCCCGTTCACGGGGGGGAGGGTTCGTATCGATATCATTTAAAACAACTTTATTAAAATCGATTCACGCGGTAATGGCACGGTTATTATTAAGCTCATCGATTGTTTGGAACGCACACGACGCATGTTCAAACTCGACCTTTTGCCATCGCAGACGGCACGAGACGCCGTTCAACGCAAACGAGACGCAGCAACGCAACCGAGCGGCTGCATGACGAAAATCGATTCTCGAAGTTTCGATTCCATTTCGGAATCGAATCGGATCGCGTCTGGATCGTCACACGTGCGGCGAGAGGACGGCAGGCGGAGTGGGGCCCAGGCGAGCATTGTCTGGGAGACGCTGCGAGCAGGACACGGCGAGAGGACATCCCTCCACCGCACGTCCCCCCGTGTGAGAGAACATGTTCTACCATGTGAGTGCCTCGCGTTAGGCGGCCAGGGACATCGCCTTAGCGAGACTCTGGAGGACCCAGGGCCCTGGTTCAACCAGGGGCGTTGTGGAGTCCCGGTGACTTCCAATGGTGTAAATCAGTTGTGACCTGATTCTAGATTTGAAGCTTTCGTGACTGCAATGATTCATATTCTTAGGTTTTTTCGGTAAAGTCACGTAGGTAAAACATCAAAATTAATAAAATAAAATAAAGATCACGACGTTTCGGAGGCAACACAAGTCTCCGTCATCAGGTGGGACCGTCACAGCCAGATTAGCTGCATCAAGTGACAATTTTGATGTTTTACCTACGTGACTTTACCGAAAAAACCTAAGAATACAGTTCTGACCTGGTTACATTAAATATGATAATTGGTTTTTTACCCTTTTATCTGGCAACAAAACTGACACCTTTTTTACAAGGAGTCATGTTTGCATAGACCACAATACCTGCAGTCATAATGCAAACAAAAACATAACTCTGATAATGTAAGTTCATTGGTCCACACCCGAGACAGCTTTCCTTAGGTGTCAGTTTTGTTGCCAGATAGAAGGGTAAAAAAACAATTATCAGCTTTCCTTAGAGCCTAGTCTCACATGGTGTTGGACTGCGCCTTTTGGCGTCATCTGGTCCAACACCATGTGAGACTAGGCTCTAAGGAAAGCTGTCTCGGGTGTGGACCAATCAACTTCAAGGACAGTGCATACATTATCAGAGTTATGTTTTTTGTTTGCATTATGACTGCAGGTATTGTGGTCTATGCAAACATGACTCCTTGTAAAAAAAGGTGTCAGTTTTGTTGCCAGATAAAAGGGTAAAAAACCAATTAGATGTTTTCTTCTGGCAAATGAGGTTCCAATGGTACATTAAATATTACTTGGACTGTGATGGGGCTCCAGCTGTTCGAGGATTACTGGGTACTGTGGCTGAGTACATGGGGCCTCGGCCGTCGGGTTTAGAGTGGGGACTGACAGAGGCTCCCGTACGCGCGGTCTTTTGAAAATTGGAAATGAGTGATTCTGCGGAACTTTAAAGTGATTAAAAGCTACGACTCTTTGAGTGAAAACGTTTTATTTTTCGAGATGTTCATCGTTTCCTTCCACTTTGTTAGAGATGAATTCATTATTTCCCCCCGTCTCGGATGAAATATGCTGCGACGTTTCGTCGTGTGCATCGGTGGAATCTTTTAGACGTCTCCACGTAGCCGCCACACGTGTGCCCTGTGTACTGTCTGCGTGTTTTGTGTCTCCCGAGCAGATTTCCCTGGAGCATGAGATTCTCCTGCATCCTCGATACTTCGGACCCAACCTACTGAACACTGTGAAGCAGAAGCTCTTCACGGAGGTGGAGGGAACCTGCTCTGGAAAGTACGCGGGGGTGGTCCTCCTTTTAAGACTGGGCCAAGGTCCGGTTGTTTACACGATCCTGTGCTAAAATTCTCGACTTTCAACAGCTATTTCAGAAATCCACTGTCAGATAACGGGCCTCCCCCACTATGGGCGGCTTGTGGGGGTTATTCGACCGAACACAATTTGGCCACATTTAAAATACTCATCCAAAGCCCATTACGTTGCTTCAGTTAACAACAACAACCTTGCACTCTCTGAGTTGTAACATAGAATCTAACGCACTCAACACAAATTCGTCAGTTACATTAATGTTATTAATTGGTGTGATGTTGTTAATTGTTTTTTTACCCTTCTATCTGGCAACAAAACTGACAACGTAATGGGCTTTTGGCATCATCTGGTCCAACCCATGTGAGACTAGGCTCTAAGGAAAGCTGTCTCGGGTGTGGACCAATCAACTTCAAGGACAGTGCACATTATCAGAGTTATGTTTTTTGTTTGCATTATGACTGCAGGTATTGTGGTCTATGTAAACATGACTCCTTGTAAAAAAAGGTGTCAGTTTTGTTGCCAAATAGAAGGGTAAAAAACCAATTATCATATTTTTTTACTGGCAAATGAGGTTCCAATGGTGGCGTGATGTTGTCAAGTTCAAGTTCATTTATTAGGTATAGCCCTGTGAGCCATTCGGCTCTTGAATCGGGTGCAACCGCAACAAACAAAAAACAAAAACATGAGCAAAAAACATCTTAAAGTGAATATGTGACTCATTAGCTCCGTGGGCACCATCTGATGTGTAATGCTGTGTCGCTGCAGGTATGGCTTCGTCATTGCGGTGACCACTATTGACAATATTGGCGCCGGCATGATCCAGCCCGGAAGGGGCTTTGTCCTCTACCCAGTTAAATACCGCGCCATCGTCTTCCGCCCGTTCAAAGGCGAGGTGGTCGATGCCGTTGTCACTCAAGTCAACAAGGTATTTCACAGGTTGGGTTGTGCTACACCCATCATTAAATTTCGATTTAAAGCTTTCGTGACTGCAGGGATTCATCTTCTTGGTTCTTTCGGTAAAGTCACGTAGAAGGGGAGACCTGGTCTTCACCTGAGGACGGCTGCTTGCGTTGTGGCCGAAACGTCGTGAGAATTGTTTTGTTATGTTTTATTTTTATTATTTTATTACTTCCCTTCTACGTGACTTTACCGAAAGAACCAAGAAGATACACCTATCATTGTTCAACTATAATATCGGAATGTTTTCATGAATTTTGGGATTATGTCCAAGGATCTGATGTCAATTATTTAGCATGACTGTAATGAGGTGTACAAGATGACCAGCATAGAATTAAACTATTAAATTATCGTCACTTGCCTCCACCCCCAGGTTGGCCTGTTTACGGAGGTCGGCCCAATGTCTTGCTTCATCTCCAGACATGTAAGCATTGGTTGTAACATGATGCACAGCAACGGCAGATATGTTACCTGTGTAATAATTTACTCGCATATGGATTCGATTGTTCTGGAGGATTTTGAAGTTGTTTTGCAAGTCTTTGTTAATGTTTGTACTCTTCGTTTTCACAGTCTATTCCATCGGAGATGGAGTTTGATCCAAACTCAAACCCACCGTGTTACAAAACTACTGATGAGGTATTGTGCAGCTGAAATCGCACATCTAACAGTTTGCAAAATTACGACAAATCAGAGTTTATACTTAATTAACGTTTTATTTTAAACAGGACGTTGTCATCCAGCAAGATGATGAAATCAGGCTAAAGATCGTGGGAACAAGAGTTGACAAAAACGACATTGTAAGTGTTGAATACTTAATGCACACACAACTTCATGCACTCAGTATTTTCAAATGTGAATAAATCCATATCTTTAACAATGATAGCGTTAATTTAATGTTCAACTGTATCGTGTGCAATGTATGGTCTGACTTTATCCTTTGTTTATTCAGTTTGCCATCGGCTCCCTTATGGACGATTATTTGGGTAAGTGTATAACCATCTTCTACATTGAAACATAACACTTACGATTATTGCATAATAAGGTGTATAAGACAAATATGTACATAACTTAAGTGTTATGATGAATTGTCATACAAAAGCACACTGTTTAAACTTATGTATGTTTGTTGTTTAGGTCTTGTCAGCTAAATTGCTGCCCTTCGAAGTTGCTGGGATGGCTACAGATTCAACCGTGTTAATATTTTTTTCAATCATAACACACTGGCATAAAATAGAAATAATACTTTGATAGTTTGCATCAACAGAAAATATTATTTGAAAACGGATCTTTGTAGGTTAAATGATAAATGAACATTGTTCAAATGTAAGTTGTTGCTTTTTTATATCTTTGAATAAATGTACATCAGACTAATTGTTGACCTGTCTGTATATACAATTTCATTACATCATGTCTTAATTTAAACAAAATAACGTTTTTTCCCAGAACTTACTCGGTCCTCTTATTCCAAAAATAATGTAGATTTGCAGTTTATAAATAAGGTACAAATTCTTGTAATTCTGAATCCGAATCTTTCTTTAGACTGGAGGAATCTGAACTATGAAGCTTTTTTTCACAGATGTCCCAAAGGACAGTAAACTTAATAGGTGCGTTAAAATGTGCATATACATGGGAAATATTATTCAAGGTCTTAACAGGAGAAAATCGCATTAAATTCACAAAAATATCCGAAATAAATATGCCCCCATGCCATATCAGTGATGGGGGGTTGGAACATACTTCACCAATTTCTGGTTAAATGATTCACACAAAAAACAGTAGGATGTACAAGCACAATGTGCGTGCTTAATATATGTTGATTACAATATGAATAACCCAATGGATATCCATAGTAATGTATATGCGTTCATTAACTCCCTCTGGCCTTTGCACCTCATTGACTCAAAAGTAACATCACATTTTTCCCTCTAAGAATGAAACAGGAGGATTTATCTACAACTCTGGCTCTTGCCTGATGATGCTAGTTGTAATTACCGGCGAATTGTAAATGTGGATTTACTTTCCAACACACCGGTGTGTTGTACTCGTAAGGAATTTGCATGTTTTGTTTTCGTGACAAACCTTGCTAATTGGTGGTGGTGGGTTTAACTACACATATTTACGTGATCTAACCTAAAAAAAAAACTCATGGATAAATTATACTGCTTCTTGGTGAGGATTGAATGGCGTGTAGGATTCAGCACTGGTTCATATCACACTCGCCGCTCGTGTTAAGGGTGTCCAGGTTACCATGTTTTATAACGAAGTGTGTTAAACGCTTTGGAATGTTTGGGAGTACAGAAACAATGCATACCTGTCAACCCATACGGATTACCCGCATTCTTGTACAGGGAAATTGAGTTTTCAGGTCCAGAGTTTTCAAGTCCATATGGCGTATAGCCGTTTAACTACGGGCAAAAAATGGTCTGCGTGTTTCTCCCTGGTGATGGGACTTTGTCGGATGAACGTTTATATTTATAAGGGCATGGGATGGCCAATAAGGTCTGAATTAGTCTAATAAGGTAGGCACTGATACGGGGTTGACAGGTATGGCTATGCTTGTTTTTTTCACGTGTATTAAACTATTATTACACGTGTTTATTGTTACACGCATGATCCCGTTTAGCAATTTGACTATTTTACGACAAAGATCCGCAGTGTGTGAGCACAGCAACAACAAAGTGGATGAGAATAAGTACAGGTTCCTGAAGGAATATCAGAATCTTTATTTTGACTGCAGGAATCCGGTTATAGCTATGAAGATCTTTTCCAAAGATGTTCCAGCAAACAATACAACAACAAAACACCGGTAGGAGTGCAAAATAGAGAAAAAGATATGCAGGTCACTGAAATATAAATAAATACTTGTCATACTCTTTGGTTCTTTCGGTAAAGTCGCGTAGGAATAAAATAAATGAAATCACGACGTTTCGGGCGCAACACAAGTGCCCGTCATCAGGTGGGACAACCACAGCAAGAAACAATTGCTGAAGTGGGCAAAAGGGTCTGCTTGTAACAAGAGGCTATATAACCAGTCACGAAAACTTCAAATCTACTTGTCAGAGTTATGCTGTCAGCAGAGGGCAGTGCAGCGAAATCGCACCGTGTCTGCTTCTACGGCCCCCGCAACGACCAGCGTGGTGAAGTATGGTCACAGAACTGCCCACGGCGTGGAGAAGAGGGTCCTCGTCCAGCAGTGGAGTAACGAAGAGGACTTCACACGACGTAGCTGTCAACCCATGCGGTTTACCCCGTATTCTTGTACATTGAAATTGAGTTTCCAGGTCCACGCGGCGTACAGCCGTTTCAATAAGGGCAACAAAAACATGTTTTGTCTATTTGTGTTTCTCCCATTTGATGGGAATTTGTAGGATGAACGTTGAGATGTATAAGGGGCACGGGGTGACCAATAAGGTTTGAATTGGTCTGTAATCAGGTGGGACACTAATCAGGTGGGACACTGATCAGGGGTTGACAGGAATGACACGTAACTGACGTACAGCACGTCTAACGCTAACACATTCCTGCGTGGGGAGCTGGTAGGAACGTCGGGTTGCTCGGTCAATGGCCTGCAGGGTCAACGGCGGCGTGGTGTATTCCGCAAATATGGCCGACTGAGGGCGGGCACAAGCCGGCGTGAGTAGGTTAAACGTTGAGTTTTATAAGGGCACCACGGGATGACCAGCCCCTCCCCACCCAGCCCCACCCAGCCCCTCCCCACCCTCCTCTTCCCACCCAGCCCCACCCTCCCCACCCAGCCCCTCCCCACTCAGCCCCTCCCCACCCAGCCCCTCCCCACTCAGCCCCTCCCCACCCAACCCCTCCCCGCCACTCCCCACCCAGCCCCTCCCCACCCAGCCCCTCCCCGCCACTCCCCACCCAGCCACTCCCCACCCAGCCCCTCCCCACCCTCCTCTTCCCACCCAGCCCCTCCCCACCCAGCCCCTCCCCACCCTCCTCTTCCCACCCAGCCCCACCCAGCCCCACCCAGCCCCTCCCCACCCAGCCCCTCCCCACTCAGCCCCACCCAGCCCCTCCCCACCCAGCCCCACCCCTCCCATTTTTGGATGCACGACAGACGGACGGACACAATAATCCCCTGTGGACTGGTGGAACCAGGAGGTTCCTACCAGTATACGCACTACGCTTATACATGTGGTGTAGTAATGTATTAAAATAAACACTACGCTTATGTGCTGTAGTAATAATATATTAATATAAACACTACGCTTATAAATGTACTGGACGATATTAAAATAAACAGCTTATAAATATACTGTAGTAATACAATAAACACTACGCTTAAAAATGTACTGTAAGATAAAAATAAACACTACGCTTATAAATGTACTAGAGTATTACAATAAACACTAAGCTTGTAAATATATTGTAATAAAATAAACACGACGCTTATAAATGTATTATAGTATTAAAATAAACACTAAGCTTATAAATGTACTGTAAGTATTAAAATAACCACTACGCTTATAAACGTCCTGTAGTAATAAAACAAACACTAGGCCGATATTTGTGCTGTAAACAACAATGTATTAAAATAAACACTACGCTTATGTGCTGTAGTAATAATGCATTAAAATAAACACTGCGCCTAGGTTAGGCCGAGGCGGTTGCCATAGGCAACGCGTGACGTCACGCACAAGCGCCCTCTCGCGCACCCATTGGCTGCGGCGGCGGTCACGTGGCCCACGCGAGCCCCACCCCCCTCCCGCGTGTCATTCGTGCGTGCGGCCAGTGGGTTCCGGCAGCAGCAGCAGAATCGTCGCGACGTTCCTCGTCCTCTAGCTCGTCGCCGCAGCCCTAATCATCGGTACAAGCTGACAGTGACGAGGACGACGAGTGAGGTTCCATCGGCCCGCTCACGAGCGTCGCCGATGACCACGCGACTCGGCCGAGGTGACGAGGAGGAGGGCCTGGCCGCCTACCGCGCTAGCCTGAGAGGTAGAGTCCCGGAACGTCGGCACCCACCAGGAGCCACGAGGTCGCGGCCCCTTCAGTCTCGAGCACAACTCCCCCCCCCCCCCCCGGGGTCCCCTTGAAGCCATGGGCTCCTTAGCCACGAGATCGGGGCCACCTTAAGCCACGGCAAAGGGAACCCTTCAGTGCTGAGAACGGATCACTTTTGGGTTCTTGAGGACGACTTTTATTACACTGCTCAACACACCTTTTTCTGGCATAAGGTATTTTAACGGGTTTAAGGATTCCAAATCTGTCATCAGTTTTTGTCTATCACATCAGGTTTTTGAGATATCAAATATTGCATTTTCAATTAAAGCTGCAGAAGAAAAATATTAAATAAATGTGGATATCTACATAAAATTATATTATAAACACACTATCCTAAAAATACAGCACCATATTTTAACACTAAAGCAGTCACTGACTCGCAACAACTTGCAATCATAAGTGACAGACTTAATTTCTGGTAAAATCAATGAAAATGGGGTATGCAGATAGTATAAAAATGAGATGTGATAAAGCAAATCTGAGATCAGATTTGAAATTAGTCTAAACCAGCTGCAAAGGTACAGGCCAGAAATTGTTTTTTTGTTGACCAGTGTTATTATTATTCCACCCTTATGTATCCCAGGATATGGGATTGCTTTAGTCCGGAGAATTGTCAGCAGGAGGGTACCATCGTTTGTGTGTCCTCTCTCTCTACCACGGACGTAGCTGCCGAGCGAGCAGGCGGTGCGATTCCACCGGGTGTCGTCAAGCCACGAGGACGGGGTCATTTTTGTTCAGAGAAACCCCGAGGACGACGTTCCATTCGCTTCGGTGGTGCTCTCATCTCCAAGATCCCGTCTTGGTGTATCCCCTCGCTGGGAGGACGGGGTCGCCATCGCCGTTCGATCCCGTGGTCTTATAAATACATCTTAATGACGGCTCGTTTTAAAGGCCGGCGAGCATAGTGCTGGCCCGTGTCCCAAAACTTTAGTGCAGTGCTTGGTACCTGGAGTCTTGAAACTCTGACCGAGGGCTGAAACCACAGCAACAGGCGGGAATTGGTCACTAGGATCACCACTCGGCTGTGTTAGAATCAGCCGAGTTAGAATCGAAATCCGATAAGCTATGAAGCTCTTTTTTCCACAGATGTCCAGCCCGAGTGCTTGCAGCCCCCCATTGTAACCACACGGGGCCGCCAAAGCAGCGGCCACAGATATGACCCCAAACGAGCAGGGGTGAATATTACATTGTCCCATTGAATGAACTGGGAAAGTGAAACAAAACAACGCGTTTCATTCCGTGCATAGTCCACGCTTGGGCGAGATCAACTTTGCCCACGATTAGAATCGTGGACTGTAGTGCAGATGGCAACAAACGCGCTTAGCATCCTCGAGTTTGATGACCCCGAAATATGTTTTTTAGTCACCAAATATAATTAAGCTGCGCTTTTGAACCGTTTCCTGTAGAATATGCCCCTTAGTTGCAACACAAAATGAGCCAGTTGAGACTAGAATTGTCTTTTTAAGAGAGATCTGAGATTTAAAAAAAAAAATACATGAAACAACAAAATGTGTGTAAATAAAAAAAAGTTAGTCTGGCATTCAGCCTAGCATTTTAACAGATTGTGTTGTCACTGGGTAACCATGAACAATGATGTCATGTAAATTAACCAGAGAGGGCCACCTTCAGCCTGGATCTACAAGGCAGCACGTTGGAGGAGCGAGCCAAGGACCCACTGGACACATCCCACACTGAGGATGAGTGGGCCCCCCTCACGGCAACTCCAAAAGTCCAGTGGCAAGAGCTGAGGCATAGCGATGCTGGTAGGAACTCACACCAACTCCCACATCTGTTGAAGAGCAGTGTGCTGTGAATGTGCAGGGTTGTGTTTGAAACGACGTGGAGTTTCTGCGTGTTTGTACACAACACAGCCGTGTCATAACATGCATGACAACACATGTAATTTGGGTGCGTCTGACGTGGACTTTAAATATAACACCAATGCACTGATTAATTTAGAGCAATTAACCATTTTATGCCTCATATGCAGTCACTCAGCTGCGAACCCTGCTACGCAAGCATGAAAACCAAGAATTGCCATTTTCCTCCTCACCTGGTTCATCACCCCAAAAGGTAAGATACCAATAAAGTTGTTAAATGTAGGTAAATAATGCATGTGAAAATGTGCGCTTCTGTACATTTGTGTGCGTAATATTTAATGTATGCTTCCTTGACTGGAAACCTCAGTACCCAATTTAAATGATGCTTGCTCATCTGACACAAATGTGTAAGGATAGTATAGAGAGCTTTGTGTTTTGACTTATCAATTATAATTCTATTGAAATCCGTTCCTTGTAACTTTGCACAAAGGACCATGCATCTGGATTCCGAGAATCGGACATAAACGTGCCAACGGTGGATGAGCTTGTGCCAATCATCCACCGGCAGGCAGAGTATGTACAGCACCTGGAGGCTCAGGTGCAATTTTGCAAAGTAAGTTCAAAATCCTCAAGCTACACCACAGGTGAACCCTGTACACCTGTCCATTATTCTACACCACAACCAATAATTATGGAGATTCACTCAGCTGTGCAACGATGCTTGGCTGGAGGAAGAGTGCATTTGTGAAAGCTTACACAAGTGACGTGACTAATGACGTTACAGGAGGAGCTGTTGGGGATGAAGCAGCGAGTGAAGGTCGTTGTGCTGGAAAATGAAAATCTTCGCGATGAACTGAAGGGGGAATCTGTGCAAGAAAGTCTATCGGATCATGCAGAAAATTACGTGCTGGTAACTGCTTATTCATTTTTTCCACGTTCAATTACTGTTCTATTTTATATTACACAGATGTGTGCAAACTGTCCATAATCTTGAATTAATGTCTCACTCCTATTGTAGGTACATTACTGAAATAGGGTGACAAATGTACGCCTTGTTACATTCCCCCATTTATATAGGATGAGGTACAGTTACCGCGTTCCCAATCCAACGAGCTTCCCAAGCGCGTGGCAGATGAGAAAACATCAAACACAAAGCGAAGCCCCTCCCACACTGCCGCTTCCTCCGTGGCCACCGCGATTCAGCAGGAACAATGGAAGTTAGAGCTGGTATGAATTTTCAGGAGTAATTTTGCCAAATTTCTTTTTTCACGTGTGTATTCATTAATAGGTATTTTAAGCATTTTCTACTGTTATTCGTTGGTAAAAAAAAATTCTACAATGAGCTTCTTAAAAAGACATCCTGTAACATCACGATTGTGCTAAATGCCTCGTATTGTTAGAGTCATGGTTGTATAAAAAAAAAAGAGCTACATCAAATGGAACATGGTGCGGTCGTGTTAAATGTATTAAGTTGTCCACAAACCATTTTCTTGCTTTTACAATAATGAAGTAATGTGTATGTCCCTCTCTTACTAAGGAACGGCTAAAAGCTTTACACGAAGCCAGAACCCAGACCATGGAGGCTCAGATGAATTCATTACGGTTAGTTGCTTAAAATAACATTTGACTACTTATGTTCAAATTCTGGATTTCCGCTATTAAACATTTGTATAAATGAATTTAAAAGACCATTCTTGTACTTTCCGAGTACAGTTGATCATCGATTATTTGGCGGCTTAGGGGGGCAGGCGCCGCCAAATAAAAAACGCTGGATAATCACAACATTATTTAAAATAGCTTATTTTTGTAGATTCTTGAATAAAATGTTTTTAGGTGTTGTGTGTATATTTTTGGTGTTTAATTTTTTTTTCTATATGCAATTGGCATAAATAAGTGTTCAAATGAACAAAAATAATTATTCTGTAAAAAGTTACTGCATGTGAGGTCTGTATATTGCTCGCTAACGTAATCAAACACACGGCTTGTTTCAACCATGTGTTTGACGATCACCAACCAGACTGATGCAGCCTTTAAACTGGTGCTCCGGCGAACGCAAAATCATATGCACCACCGGATTGTCCTGTATATTTTCTGTTTTTATTAGTTATTCATCATGACATATGTATATAGTGTAGTTTTTTTCATTGTTTAAGTTGTATGTAGTGCATAATGTACAGGTACATAATATTTGACACTGAAATCAAGTATAGCTACTTTTTTTTGTCACGCACATGGTGCCAATTGCCGGATTGGTACAGCCTTTGGAGCGGTTTTCCGGCGATCGCAGGATTACATGCCGGTTTCGGGGATCGGCCCGGGACTGCCGGATAATGTTGGAAGCTGGATAATCGCGTGCCAGATAATCAATGATCTACTGTGTATTTTAAAAAATTCTGATGAAACAGGAGATGAATTTAGCTACTGTAACAATCATTTATGTCCTGTCAATACAACCTATCGAAACAAATTATACGTCTTAACAATTCAGCAGAAATTCATGGGCAAATAATAAATGAGGTCACAAAATGCATTAATCTGCCAAAAAGCCTACTCTCACATTTACTAATTTGATGCTTATAATGTGAATTATTATTCACATTAATGTCACTTTTTAAAATACAGTGTTTAGCAATTTGTTGACACTGCAAGATTTAAATATGGGTTTGGTTTGCATTCTACTCATATTTCACTGTTTTTGTGGAAAAAATCTGGAAAGCTTCTGCGTCAACTTTTTTTTGCAATTGTTTTTCTGGACACTGCCCAATAGATACATTTGCAAAACCTTGTGACGCACGAGTGACCGTGCGTTAACTGTGCAATTGATGGACAGGATGGATCTGTCGGAGTCCCAGCGCAAGTGTGAAGAGTTTCGGCTCAAGCTGCGGCAGCAGGAGGGACCTGGAGGCGGAGTCCCCGGGGGGCTGTGTGTGAAGTGTGCCCAGCACAAGGCGGTCTTGGCACACACGCACAGTGACGCGCACGTGCAGACCATAGGCAGGCTCACAAAGTGAGTCCGCAGGGGTGGCCCCTGCCGACGCTGTATCTACTGCGCATTTAAGCACATTTCATGCGTTACTTGATTAACGGTTTTCAAACCATTATGCTTGCATGGAAAGCAGGGTGGCACAGTGGTAATGATTGTGCCTTACAGCAAGAATGTCTGGGTTTGATTCCCAACTCGGGCACCATTCTGTGTGGAGTTTATATGTTCTTCATTTGTTCTGCATGGGTTTCCTCTGAGTTCTTAGATTTCCTCCCAGAGCTAAAAATAAATGTATTTTGTATCGGCCAAACACCCCAATGATGAAAGATGATCTTCAGATGACTCGATTATGGGATTACATATAGCGCCATCACCCTCTACTGCGGGAAACTTGGCAGGACCCTTCTGAAAAAGTTTGAAGACTTGGTGAGGCTTTCCTGAGTAAACAAGCATAACTATAATACTAGAACAATGTAAAATAAGTAATTATAGTAATATAACAACAAAAATCACACACGATTCCAAAAACTGTCTTATTTATGCTGATGTATATGCTATAAAACAAATCTGACATCAAAACACTTGTGTGTGTGTGTGTGCAGGGAACGAGATGAGCTGATGGACACCTTGGCAGGGCTGAGATGCACTGTAAGTGAGCTGCAGCGGAGGGAAGCTGCCGCCTGCGAGCAGGTCAAAGCCACTTTGGAGACAGCCGAGGAAGCCAACCTGGAGAAAGCCAAGGCATGACGTTCAGCTTCCAATGCAACATCACTCAATGTGACAAGAAGAGAAACCGAGGTTGCCTAACTTTGCCGAACGGCTGAATGTTAATTTTGCAAAGTATTAGCGGTCAGGGAAAATTTAATAATCGGATTTGATATGGTGGCGATTTCATCTCATGGCTAGCCATGGTGATCTACCATTGACTAAATGTTTTCTGCTTGCCTCTACTCTCTGGCCCTGCAGATGGCAGTGGAGTGTGAACAGATTCGGTCGGAGCTGAGCCGGCAGAAAGAGCGGCTCGGAAAGGAGCTGTCCCTCCTTCAGGAACGGATCGTGCTTGCCCGCAATACGGCCCACAATGAGGCTGGAAAGGAGAAGGAGGCGTTGGATTCTACTGTAAGTCACCATGGGCTAAAATGAAGTCATCCGCACTGACGACGAGCTGAGAATGTGTCAGTCACTGATAGCATGCTTGTCTATGATCACCCAGAATGTACCCAATCTCATTAGGTCTCAGAATTTAAGCAGTTTCAAGCCCTTGCAGTGCTTGATAGAGTGACCACCATGCACAACGGGTTGTTATAGGATACGGGGCTACATGGTGAGTGGCAGAGAGCATCTATGTAGCCCGCGTGCCTAGCCAACGCATGCCCAAGCAGCTTCTGTTTGGTCTGATTGAGGGGGTTAGACGGGCACGGCATGGGCTAGAAAAGAGATGGACTGATGCGGTACAGAAGAATGTGGAACTGATTGGACTTGCCAATGATTCGAACAAGCGGTGTCAAGATTGGGTTCTGTGGAGGAGGCTCATGAAGGACACTACTGGGCAGTTGGAGGAAGCCGCCCTCCAACAACAGCGGTGGACAGAGGAGCAACGCTCATAATAACAAGCGGAGTGCCGGATGGCTAAAACGCAGCAAGTTGGCAAAGTAGGGAGCACAGGTGGTGCCTCTGACGGTCATGTCAGTCAGCCCATGGCACCTTTGTCTGCCCCTTGACCTCCTGCCGGCAAAATCTTGGGACACTTCACGTGGTCTCAAGGTGCACCTAGCCTGGCACAAGCACCGTAGTGACGTCACCGCCACTTATTGGCGAACTGCGGTTGTTGCAGCGATGCTTTCTGCCTTCACAAATCCACACTACAGCATGATGAAGTATGTTCAAATAATCCCCATGACCTACATGATGGGGGAAGGCTGTCATCTAGCAGTGAATTGACAAAGGGCTATACACGTACAAAGTAATGCACTTGAATGTTTAGGCAGCAAGTGCTTGGTGAAAACTAAAATCTTATTTGGTACACTTCAGCAAGTCTTTTTATGTTATTGTACATTTGTGCAAAAATCACACTACTGACACTTGTAATTAATTACTCTTGTGAAATTATAGTGATACATCCACATTTAATGTTTATTATTGCACATTGTTATTGCAATATATATTTTTTTGTGCAATGCCTATTATCAACAGTTTTTAACTACAAATTTAGAGGTATGCTTTTGCATTACTGATATTCTACAAATTATTTGCCTCTTATACGTGCCTTGCCTTTTCACAAATTTGTACTGTATATTTTATTGTTCACTCTCGCGTAGGGGGTCACTCAAAAGATAAACTTTCTTTTTTTGTAATGGGCTCTCGCCTGGTTGTAAATGAAGGCCAACTACCATTTCTGAGCAGCCTTTAAGGGAAGGCAGTAACAAAATGCATGCATTCTATGCCTGAATGTATGCCCTTGGTGAACTTGCACCGGCAGATGGTGGGTAGTTTTTTTGAGAAATTAATTATTTATGAGAAGCTGCAGCTTTCCTCGTTCAGTTTTTCCTGATTTTGAGTGCAGTCTGGGAGTTAGCTTTTACAGTGTAGTTCGAGGATGTTTTTTGTCATGCCCTGGGGTGTTGAATGCTTCGAACATGAACATGTTTTTGCAAACTGTGAAAAGTTTAGTCTTCCCGAGCTGTCTGTTGGCATTGTATGAGATTACTTGAAACAAGCTAAGCGGGGTAGTGTCCTGACCTTTCGGCCAGCACCTTCTGTCAACATCCCTTTCAGATGTACAGCAAGCTTTGACACACCATGTGCTTTGTTGTCAAATCACAACTTTATAACCTTAATAACCCACGAGAAAACATGGGATTTTTTGTTTTTAACAAGATAGGATAGCTTTACAAAAGAAAATCTACTGCTGTGTTTGTGCATGTGTGGACGAGCGTGCACAGCGGGTGGCGCGCTGCGCTACGAACCCGGCCCACCCGAGTTCCATTCTCGTTCACGACCAACACCGGTGACGATTATCTGAACTGGTCCTGGGCCTCCTCTAGGTCGACTCGGCCTATAAATGCGTGCCTGGTATAGTGTGTAAATATCTCTACTAGGGAGACAAAGGTGGCCAGGCACGGTGCTGGCCACCGAACCGTCCTTCGTGTGCCGTGCCAGCCTTCATAAGTGCTCGCTGTTAAAGACTACACGGGGGCTCTTTGTCTTTGTGTACCACCCAGGTGAAGTTTTTGTCTGAAAAAGTAGGCACCCTGGAGGCGCAACTGGAGCGGTTGGCCCGAGAGAAGGGAGCCATTGGCGAGCAGCTGGAGGAGGCACAGAAGCAGCTCACGGCTCACGAGACCGACCTCAGCAAGGTGCAGCCGTCGGTGCCTCCCGAGTGTTGCTGCATCTCTTAAAAATTTCCATAAAGTGCACTTGCAATGTTGCTCGCAGCGAACATATTATGTAAATATGTATCGTATAAAAACACAGAAATTTAGATTGGGAATTTTTTTTTTAAATAGATCCGATGATAACACCTTTTTTCACTCTGGTTTATCGAGCTGTGCCACTGCTGTCTGATGTGCAGATGTGTGGAGAGATGCGCTTCCAGCTAAACCAGGCAAAACTACGCAAGGACGAGGCAGAGAAAGAACTCAAAGAATACAGAATGAAAGCAATGCGGCAGATGGATGTGAAAGAGCAGGTTTGTACCTTCTCCCTGTAAATTAATTCAAACATTTCTACCCGTTTGCCAACAGCTTTCGAACTGTTCATCACTTGCTAATTTTATCAAGCTCAGCAGCACCAACTGCCCACAGAAACACCGCGTTACATTAGAAGTATTGTCCCCGGCCTTGCTGTTGAGCAGGAGGTTGAGCGGCTGGAGATGGAGTTGGCGGAGCTGCGGCGGCGGCTGGAGCGAGCGGAAGGCGAGGCTGCACGTGCCGGGGATGAGCGCATACAGCTCACGCACCGGCTGGGCACGGCCGAACAGCAGTTCCAGGTCGCCAGGTGAGCAATCGCCAAGCGGGCTAAGCGTAGCTACTGTCGGCAATAACAACTGCAGCAGCAACAGCAGTGGGCCGGCACATTGTGTAACCCAAGATTTCCCAAAATGCATTCTTCACGCCTCCCCCTCCATGGCATAGCTTTCCATTTTTACTCGCCAATCATCAGGTGCTTGCAAGGTGTACCGACTTAATTTAGATGTGGACAGAGATGACTGCTAAAGATGGAAACCTGCGCTGTCGGGGAGTGCAGAGGGAATGGAGTTTGGCATTGCCACCAGATGTGCCATTCTCATGTTTGGTTTGCGCACACGCTTTGCCCGTGTGCTTGCGTGCGCACGAGTTAGGATGGAGAAAGAATCTCTGCAGAGACGCATCGCCGACGACTCGAGGAGCCTGCGCACGCAGGCTGAGCAGCGAGAGCAAGAGCTGATTGCACACATCCAACTCTCCGAGAGCCAGCACCGGGAGAGAGGCAAGTCAGGCCCTCTCCCATCAATATCAGCAATGGAAATGACGTGTGCATGAAATTGTATTACTTTTGCAACAAAAAAAGCAGTCGTTTTTTTACTCTCCCCAAGATTTCAGTAATAGGACTAATGCACAGCTAACATGTCCAGTGGCTTATCCTCCAAGGTATGATGAAACAGCTGCTGTTGGCTTCTTTTTTTGCATTTACGTTTCATCAAGGAAATGTCACGTTGCCCAGGGTGTTTGCAGCACAGCTGTCTTCAACTATACACTCTGCCACACCGTCTGTTGCATTTGCTAATCCAGTGAAACAGATGGTTGTAAAAATCTTAGCTTGGATGCACTCCGTTAGTTTACAAGGATAAGTCATATACGTACAAATATAAATCCTTGGTCTTGATAGGGTTACCCTAGACATTTGATTTAAAATTCAGGTAAATTTACAACTGCTCGAACTGCATTACTCTTCTGTACGTGTGGACTGCAGAGGATTACATTTCCCTCATTAAGGAATGCTGTTGCTTCATATATTTACACAGTGGGTGAATTGGAGGCACTTGCAAGCTCTCAAAATGCTTTGCTGAAGCAGCTAAAAGATGAATGCAAGCTCCTTTCTGAGAAGCTCGGTGGAATGAACGAGAAGCGCCGGTACGCCCACGGTTGACATTTTATTTCACCATTTAACCACTAAAGCGCCAGGCATATTTCTTGTCACGTCTTACGATAATTCAGACCACAAGCCGCCATGTTTAAAAGTAAGTGGGGCTCGTAGATTATAAACATCAGTGTCCACTTCCGCTTGTGTTTTTTTAATTGTTTTTGTTTTGTACGGCATCGTGATACGCAGTTGTGCTTGCGTGATGCTGTGATTTGTGATTTCTGTGTATCACGGATGCCTCGTGTCTGATTTTTTGCATGCCGATACCGTACCTGATACAGTTGTGTAAGTTAGCTGTCAATGCTATCGCACTACTCTCACTTGGTTTGCTATGTTGTTCCAATGGATGTGGGAACTTGGAGGGTAAGGAGCGCGCTGATCTCCATCTTTTGAAGAGGGGGGGGGGGGCGAGCGATACGTCGTGTCATGTCATAACCTTCATGGACCACTCCAGATACTTCCTTCCCCAACTCATAAATCATTCAGATTTGACGTACGACCCCCCTACTTGGTGAAGCAGAACGTCAAAAATATTGAATTTTCATTTAAAAGACCTCCCCTCCCAAAAAATGGATAAAGACGAGGCACCCTCCTCGTGTGCCCCTTTCCCACAATGCCAGTGTGGACTACCTCTAAATCTGTCGACGTGCAGGGCAGAGGTGGCCCAGCTGAGCCAAGAGAATGGCGAGTTGCACGAGCGGCTCGCGCGCACGCGCCAGCGAGCGGACGATCTGGAGTCGCAGTGCGTGCAGCATGGCCGAATCCACGAGCGAATGAAGGAGCGGTGAGCATCGCGCGTACACTTCCCAACCAGTAACCGTGCACATTGGCCAACCGAGCAGTCATGGGTGTCCCCTTCGATTAAGTGGAATTATTATCAGCTGCAGGAGTAGCATTTGGTTCATTATTGGCTTCATGATTTGTCAAGTGTGCAAATGTTTTTGCCAGGCATAAAAATTGTAGAGGCATGGCAGGATAAAAAAAAAATACAAATGCCTCATTGCTTGTTAATCTAACCATAAGCATTCATTGACATCATCATCACCGAATGCAGGGTTGCATGTGACCAACGATGCCTATTGTCGCCAAAGCATGGGGAAATGGCACACTTCCAGCCTGGAGTGCTCTCCTCTGGATTTAGCATCCAGCTTGCAGAAAATATCACGTTCTGTTATCTGCAAATAGTTCACATGTGTAAGAACACCCCTTCTTATGTGCACATTCCAGCTCTGGCATATCTAGAGGGTTATTCTCTTCAGCCACCGCACTTTTTTTTTAAACCACCTAAAAGTTTTAAGATGATCATCAGATACACTCTAATTTACAACTCTCACTATAAATTAAAGTAGGAATTAGATTGGCAGTTTCGCCAGGTTCATTTAAAGGTTGGCTTAACCGCTGTTGGCAAGTGGAGAAGCGAAACGAGGATGAGTCATGGCAGCTGGCATCAGGTATTTCCGTCAGTCGAGAGAGTGATGGAATTGGGAGTGGAAGGGAGGGGGGGGGGAGACGGCACCACTATCTCCCGTCTCCCTGCCACCCCCCCGCCCTCTTTCCCGTGCCCTTGCCCACAGCAGCCCTTGAGTGCGGCTCCGGTCCTGACCACACCTGTGCCCCCCGGCAGACGCGGCTCCTAATAAGGGCGGCACAGCTGCGGGTGCCGCCAGCCAGTCTGGCTGCCGTCGGCCTGAGCCGGGTATCGGGTCTCCCGTGCAGCAACCGGAGCCTCCAGCGCGCTCCCAAATAACGCTGCACACAACACCGCTTCCAAAATAAACCCCTGTACAGAAACCGTACACTCTACCCCCCCCCCCCCCCCCCCCCTTTACAATCATCCCTTTCCACTATGACTAACTTTTAGGAAGTATACACAATGTTGAGTATTGGCGCACGCAAAAAAAACTTCGGTAAGACCATTTTGTTTGGGTTTGGCGAGCGCATTTTTTCCAGTGCATAGCTCACAAATATTCCTTCCGATCAACGTGATTCGGCGTGAGTGACGAGGCAAAATGTGAAAGAAATATAACTTGGTTCTCTTACCTGGCGGTTACAACTCAATGAGTAGCTGGCTGGGGTCAAAGAGAGTGCATTGTTATCGTGGCGAATCCTAAAAATGTCAAGAATATTTAGTCACGCTTGGTTGAATTACTGTGTTTCATATTACCACACTCGCTGGCAGAGGTTGTAATTTATAGGGCACATAAGCACGCATTATGAGGAGAGCACAAAAAGTGCACACACGGCCCTAAATTGGATAATTTAATTGGCCGGAATATGGTCGTGTGATTACTTTGCAGTTTGTGCGTTCAGTTCAAGAGGAGTTTAAGCGATTTGAAAGTGGGTAGGAAGGAGTGTTGAACAATGACTTACGATGTTGCAAGTGGCCGAGTAGACTCACAACTTGGAGTGAAAGTTCTTAAAAGATAAATTGCGCAAACCATTACACCATGTGTTTTTTTATCAGAACCCATGTAACATGCTTTTAATATTTAATTACAAAGAGTGAACACATGGATTAAGTAAAATGTAATGTGGGCCTGTCATCTGTTTTGTGATCAAAACAAATAAATGCAGAAAGTTCCAAACCCAGATCAAGTACAACATACTGTGGGCATCGATGTGACAGGCGAAGTAAACATTTCCATTCAGACCCGTATTCAATACCGCACATAGACACACCACTAAAATGTTGTATGCCTAATGAAAGTGTTTTTGAGATAACACTATATATCTCACTGGGACGTTTTACTAATCAAGTAATATTTCCGTAGACAAAAAAATGTGAAGACATGAAAATAGGTCACGAAACGTGGCACAGTGGGAAATGCGCGTGTGATCTGGAAGGGCTGTGGTGATGGATGGTTGTGGTGTTGGTGAACGTTGCTATTTTGAAAAAGATGGATTTACAAAAATGTCATTCCGTATCGGGAAACTCAAAGAAGCTTCTTTGTACACAAGCATTTCAAATAACTTAATTGAATAACTAATTTTCACAGAACTGTGCATATAATACATTACATAGAACTTGTTTTTTTTCTTATCAACGATGGGATTTGTTTATTTTTTGTATGCACGTGGAGCCACAATGGCTCCTAATTTATGTTTTGGGGCAAAGGGAGTTTGTGGCCTAAACACAATTGGGAAGTAATGCTGTTCGAAACCTAACAAGACAATAAATTGTAATCTAGCCTCAACTCCCGAGTAAAACAAGCACAGTACGAGTTGCGGATACGTTTTCTGATTGTCTACTTTCATTTCAAAAAGTTAATGGTATTAACAGCGATGGAAGGTTCTTGCTGGTATCCAGCAGTACTGCCACACCTACACGCTCCACAGGTGACGGCGACTGTCGGGCTGGAAAAGCAGGAAACATAATTTGCATGCACAAAGAGGAACTTCAACGTGGCTTACATCCAATGCTGCGGTTATGCGTATCGGTACATTCAAATGTTTTATTAAGTTTGAATGGACATTACTTTTAAGTGTAAAATAAATAAAAATTGATCACGTTAGCTGCAATTTCAATACAACAGTTCCATGTTCAGAGAACCGGACATTACCGTGACCTGACCTTACAGGGTTACGACTTGTGCGGCAGCTAAAATTATACACCGAGCAGCTACTGCGGGCGGACAGTTGTTTGCAGCAGGTTATTTAAACACTCCTGTCACTCCTTGCCCACTTCCCCCACTAACCCTTGCCCCCCCCCCACCCCCCCAATCGACAAACCGCCTGACCAGGTTGCAACAGCTGGACATGCACAGTCAGGCGAGTGTGCGCCAGGTGGTGGAGCTGCTCGGCAAGCAGGGAGCCCTGCTGCACGAACGCCAGCTGCTCTCCCACGAGACGCACTTCCTGAAAACCCAGGTAAGGGTTTGGCCCACTTTGGCGGCTTCACGATCGTAAAAAGCACCCTGGAAAGGTTTTTACGTAGAAAAAGTGCCCGCCGCCCCACCACCCCCCACCACCTTTTCAAGTTGCTATGACATTATGAATTAGTGTTAAATTCGTTTTTTAAGCGCACATGCTCCATTTGTTCAATTTCCAGTGTGTGCATTGTCAAAAAACAATTTGTATCCCATCTTAGATTGTCAGGCCACCGTTTCCTCAACCCTAACCAAAGCAAAGCCTTTACTTCCTTATCAGTGACCCACATCCTGTTTACAACCAAGGCAGTTACGGCTTCTTAGAAAGACCCAGTCATGGACTGTGGTAACCCGCACTGCACCAGTGCGGGTTACACAGTCCATGTAAAGAGGGGAGGGAGGCAGGCAACTCTACTTGCTGGAATCAATGTGTCGAGCGGACGGTTGACCAGCCGCCCTTGGGACACAAGCGTCACTAGTGGAGGCAACAGCTTGGCAGTGGAAATGTGAACAAGCCAAAATATTTGTTTCAATACTTTATTTAAACAAAAACGTGGCTTAGTGTGTCCAATCTATCAAATGCTTATATTCAGGATTCACCCTGTGACTTGTATTTTTAAGTTGTAATTATATAAAGAATTGCAAACATGTTCAGGTATATTTAGCATATTTGCACATTGAGACTTACTGTAGAATGAACAAACAAGTCTTAAGGTATGTAGCACCACTGCTTTACAAGTAATACTATAGAAGTATGCCATTTTTATATTGCACCTCTAAAGGATTATTGTCTTTAAGTTATAACAAGTCGAGATTGGCTGTATTCTTCTCACAGGCTCGTGGTTGTTGGTGGGCATGGCAACAGGAAAAGTATATGAAAAATTAATATGAAAAACAGTGCACAACTAAAGCAGCATTAAAACATTACCTCTTGTCCTGTTCCTTTCAGCTGAACTTTTCCAAAGCAGATAAATGAAGATGAAGCCATCACACAAAGGAGTTTGGCTTAATATCCATGTGTGGTCCACTGTAAGTTTGTCCATGATGTACCAATGTTAAATGATTTTTTAAAAGGTGGAAGGTTTTGTTTCCAAATTAAAAATATATATATAGTGAGGGGGAAGGGGGGGGTAGCATACAAAATATATTTTTCCATGAACTAATCTTGAGATTGCTTTTTTTACCATGTCTTTATATATGTTTTTTTTAAGGCATGGCAACTTGTCATGATAAAAACCATACATGCAATACATTTGTATATGATTGTCTATTATTTACTACAGCATTCATCACTTAATAGTTCATACATTACCCGACTCTGTGAAAATGCAAAATTGGAGTGTAGCACACGTCATGAGGTACGTAATATTTTTTTATTTAAGCGTCTGAAAAAAAAACAAATCATTTGTGCAATGAAACTTCAACTACAGTTTTACAGCATACAAAGCTTCACTGATAGGCCAGTGCCTCTGGTAAGGGGGAGAAGGAGGGGGGGTCCCAGTACACTTACCCCAGACAAACTGTGATTAGTACACCAGGTGAAGCTATACCATACAGAACATAAATCTGCTTAAGTCCTGTGAAAGAAAGCTCCGTCAATGAAAACATCCCAGCTGCAGCTGATGACTGTCCATGGAATGGGTGGAAAATATCCAATGCGTGGAAAGGCCTCCTCCATCCTGGCCTGCTTTGCACAATTCGTTTTTGTTAAGGAATAAAAAGACAGATGAAAGTCCTGCAGCATTATTTCATTAGAGGCACTAATTGACATGAGCTCTCCGATTTCTACAGTACAATGTAGAAAATATAAAATAACCTCAAATAAACCACGTGCATTTGTTACAGTAGTTTTTATTGCTTTCATGACCTGACCTTGTCATTCATTGATCTGGCTTCTAGGGCTATGCTAGTGAATTGAGAAAAATGGCTTGCTTTACTATTCTACAGTATATTCACAAATGTAGGAACTACGGTATTAGTATTTTAGCAGAATTATAGTTTACTAGTCGCAGCAAAACTAAGGCAATGAAAATGACTAAGTCACTTTCACTTTTTAAACATTCACTTTTGCTGGCTTTCTTACATCAATTCGTGCACAGGGTACCAATTAGTAAAAAAAAAAATCACCTTTAATATCAGAATTGTTAAATATTCCATGTCGCGCTCGCGTGCCGTTCATACGGCAGAATCTTCAACATGATTTGTCAAATACCTAAATATTACCACAGCGTGGAAGTGTTTAGAAATGCAGCCGACTGCATTGTAGAACTTGAAATTCATAAACAAAAGCAGGTTTCATAAAATAAAATGAATGTCCCTTTTTCTACATTTTCACTAAAACGGATGATATGTACATGCAAGTCTTTTTTTTTGTACAAGAAAGATTACAAGCAGTGGGTTTTTTTTTAATTGTAGCAGCAAACCTTTACAGAAAAGAGAGGTTAAAAAACAACAGGTTCACTAGACCTGGGCACTTTGGAAAAAGGAGGAAAAAATCTCGATGTGATTTAAAATACAATTAAAAATTGATCCATACTGAGTTTTATTGTCCATTCAATTCTGTATTTTTGTCTTTACTTTGGTGTGCTTGCAAATTTGACAACATAATTCTTCAGTGAACAGGGCTCATCCAAGTAATGGTTCTTCCGTAGATAGAAGTCATGTTGTACCTGCAGCCGTGTGTGCTAGGCTGAAAGATGTTGGGGAAATGCAAAACAAATTTCACGTCTAAAAAACTCCCCAATGGCTGACCCTCATCATTCTGGTTCGTGGGACTTGCGTTGACCAGCTTACTCCACCAATTGCTTTAAAAATTTCGCTTACCTTATCTTCTGGGAAACAGTTTATCACTGTTCACACGTCAGACCTCATTTTCCATATTCACACTACTACACTTGACAACGGCAATTTGTAATTATATTCGGCAAACAATTGTACAAAACAAAGCTGTGTTTGCCTCAGTACCTAACGCCTCTACGAATAATTATTACAATTGCCCATTTGTATAACTTCAGGCCTTGATGCTGCGTCAGTTAAGTGGAAAGCCACCCACAGAGTTCGTCTTCGCGATCATCAGCAACTTCAGGTGATCCAGTACACCACTCTAGCACACCTGAGCATTGCCGTGCACTGCCTGCCTTGAGCTCTCCTCGAGGCAGGGGAGGAGGTATCGAGCCTGTTATCGACTGGCACCGGAGGCAGGGGTTGTCGCGAGCTCATTTCAGAAGGGAAGGTGTCCTTGGTCTGGCCGGTGGTGCGGATGGGTTCGTTTGCGATGGGTCAGGCGTGAGGTCTGTGGCGTTGCCAGTGTGGAGCTACTCCTTGCCGCTGGCGCAGTAGGAGAACTGCGGGAAGTGTGGTCTCCGTTCGTTGTCGAGGGACTCCATGCTGTCAACTGTGCAGAATTAAACGCACGTTAAATCAGGTGCAACACTCAATACAAGTATATTTCATACTAAAGTTTTTTGGGTTAGATCGCGTTATTTATAAATGTGTCGTAACCCTCCACCACCCGACACGGCCAAACAGTAAAAAATGTGTCACGTTTACAAAGGACAAAATAATTCACTTCTTTAGCCCACCAGTGTGTTGAAGAGCGAATCAACAATTAAAAATTTGAGTACGACGTGTTAGGTGGTGGAGGGTTACGACACATTTATAAATAACGCGATCTAACCCAAACACCTTCATGATGAATGATATTGATCGCGAAAGCCTACGTGTTAAACAATTATATTTGTTTGCTTTTATACATAAATAAACTAGCTTTGCAATACATAGAATAAGAGCATAAATGTTTATAACCTTAAGGTAATTATGAGATGACTAAGAGATTTCTAACCCTTGTGGCATTAACAGAGGTACTCACATCTGTCCGGCGGCGTGATCGTGATTGTCTGTGCCGTGAACTCTTCGTCAAAGTAACGCGTATCGGTTTCTGAGGCTACTTGCGGCTTAAAGGGAGGCGTCATCTGGGGGTTGCGAGGTTATTGACAGAAATAAAGTTAAATTAAAACATTTCTACAAATCCAGTCGAAGCTCCACCAAACAGCAACTTTCACTCAATTAAACAAACAGCACCAGACAACAACTACATTGGCAACAACACAGCAAGATGAACTCTTTAAGGAGGCTGGGCTTACCTTTCTGTCATACACATCTTGCCAGATTATTCCAGCAAAGAAACTGTGCCTCATGATCTCCTTGGCATCGTCGACGCCGCCACCCAGTCTGCCACGAGACAACATGTGATATCAAATACGTGCAGTAATCACGAGATATGAACCTGCCTTCAAGTGATAACCTTTAGTTTAATCTCAACTAGTTATGCTCTCAAAGTTCTCACGATCTGACACATTTACAACTGATTTTTGCGTCTAGTTTGTGGTCCTACTCCCGCATCTGATCAGCAGTTGGCTACATATGGTGTGCGAATGAAGTTCAACATACACACACATTCGTGGAGGATTTGGAATAGAATTAAATTATATCCTTGGTTCTTTCGGTAAAGTCACGTAGAAGGGAAATAATAAAAATATAAAACAATAAAAATTTTCACGACGTTTCGACTGCAACACAAGCAATCATCATCAGGTGTGAAATCCACGGCAAGAAAATTTTAAAAAAAGTAGTTTCGACTGCAACACAAGCAATCATCATCAGGTGTGAAATCTACAGCAAGAACATTTTTAAAAAGTAGTTTCGACTGCAACACAAGCAATCATCATCAGGTGTGAAATATACGGCAAGAAAATTAGAAAAAAGTGTTTTTTTTCTAATTTTCTTGCTGTGGATTTCACACCTGATGATGATTGCTTGTGTTGCAGTCGAAACGTCGTGAGAATTTTTGTTTTATATTTTTTTCTTTTATTATTTCCCTTCTACGTGACTTTACCGAAAGAACCAAGAATATGAATCTCTGCAGTCACGAAAGCTTTAAATAAAAATTGACGAAGCTGAGAAAGGACTTTTTTTTTCATAATCTACCTCTGCTTGGGGTCTTTCTTGAGCAGACCGGACAACAGTGCCCTGGCGTCATTGGAGAGAGTGCGTGGGAAGCGAATGTCCTCCATGAGGATGAGCTCAAACAGCTTCTCATGATCCTGGTTGTAAAAGGGCAGGCGCCCACACATCATCTCATACATGACCACACCTAGGCCCCACCAGTCCACCGCCCGCCCATAATCGTTGTCCTCCAGCACCTGTAGGAAGTTGTGGGGTTGAGGTTGTTGGGAGGAAGAAGAGAGAAAGAAAAATATCACAACCACTCTGGGTGCCTGCGAGCTTACACCACTACAGGCAGCATCCTCCTGGACATCAGGACAGGGCGCATCCCTGCTGTTTGAATCTGAAGAGAGGCCTGCCCGCCCAACCGAATTGGCTAAAACTGAGGCAACAGAAACACTCTCCCGGAGTGTGTGAAAGGACACACGTGTTACATGTTAATGCAAAATGAATGTAATATACCATAGCTGGTCTGCATTTCTCACTGTACGCATGAGCTCAAATTGCATTTATAAAACACCAAGAGCTGCATCACATAATTAAATACAGTTGCGTCATTTGTGTAACCAATGTCCATTGCCTGTGGCCAATACTGTTTGCATATTAATGTATTTTTACCAAAAAAAGCCAAAGTCTTGTTCTCGGAAAATTAAGTTAGGTTGTACAAAATGCTTCTGTTCTGCCAGCACCATGACAAAACCCAGACCAGCGTTTTCAAATTGAGAGACCGCTCATAAAAACTTCACATTCAGAAGCTGTAACCCAATTTCAGGCTCACTCTCAAAAGAACCCTCGTGCAAAATTCATGAACAAGGAGCCAACCTCAGTTTCACAACATCAATTAGAAGAAAGACAATGGAATACGGCAGAAGAACGTTGCAAGTTTCCCAAAATTTGACAAGCATTTGGCCATGATGAAAAGGTAACAGCTGGATTCCAAAACATTCCTGGAGGCTGATGGATCAAACATCTGTCACGCTGGAACCCACACAGCCAGAATCCAGCACAACAGCTGTGTAAGCCACCGTTCTCAGGCTAATATTTTGTCCTGCAGCTGCCAGGCTGATGGTGGGAGTGATGTAGCCAGGGAACCTGGTACGTACCTCGGGAGCCAAGTACTCGGGCGTGCCACAGAAGGTCTTCATGGTTGCACCATCCGTGATGCCCTCCTTGCACAGCCCAAAGTCTGCGATTTTGATATGCCCATCTTTGTCCAACATGAGATTTTCAAGCTACGTTGCCAACAAACATAAACACAAGTCATCAACTAGCAAATCGATTTAAGGTCTTCAATCAAACAAGAAATAATTAACAAAACCATAAATAAAATGGCTCAAAGCAAATCATCATAATCGGCAATTCGTAATCCACTGCTGGATGAAGACCCCTCTGCGCTATCGCCTTCCCACACAGTCCTGCGATCCCACAATCCAGCCCACACCTGCACATGAGCTGATCTCATCACTCGTTCTGCGTGGTGGTCATCACCCATTCTGTTGTCTCCTTTGGCTTCCGTTCTGTAACCGCTCTCATCCACGATCATCGTCCCCTTCCCATGACGTGCCCTGCCCAAGCGCCCTCAACTCCTTAGCAGTCAACAACTCTAGCTTGTGTATGTTCTCTGATCCACGTGTACCTAAAACTAGAAAATTGAACTGAACTTTTTATTTGGCCAGGTAAGGTCCACTGAGCGATATAGCTCTCTTTCAGAAGCAACCTGGCCACAAATGATAGCTCAAAGAAGTGGCTTATCGTGTGGAAATTTATAGCAACTAAATACTCTAAAATGCATGATTCTAAATGTGGAGGGAAAAACCAGAGGACACGGAGAAAAAAAATTCAAGCAAACACGGGGAGAACATGCAAACTCCAAATATACAGCAGGCGTCAGGGTTGGGATCAAACCTACGACCTCCTGCATACCAGGTGAGGGAGTTAACATCTCGCTTCCACGGCCCTCTTTCTGTCAGTGCAATTCTAATCATCCATCTCTTCACACTTCTCCGAATGTGACATTTGTAACCTCATCTGATAAATGTAATAAAAAAATGTTTAATGCAAATGAAAATCCATCACGCGAACCCCTGTGACATCCTACCTTTAGGTCCCTGTACACGACATTTTTCTCAGTGTGAAGGTAATCCAACGCAGAGACAATCTCAGCTCCATAAAATCGTGTCCGGTCTTCAGAGAAAACGCGTTCCCGGGATAAGTGGAAAAACAGCTACAAGAAAAGAAGTAACACGGAACGCGAGAGAGCCTTTAAAACGACTTTTGTTCCCTGCAGATTACAAGTCATGTTGAAGATTTACACAAAATGGTTAAAGGAGAAGAGAGGCATTTCTCTGAACGTTTGTATGTGATGCAACTTATAAACATGTACTCGGGAGACTTGTAAAATAGCCAAAACATGTCACAGAAATTATCCTCAAGAAATAATCTTAGGTTAATCATTACATGCTTCAGTCATTCATTAACCAGTGACTACACTATGTAACACGATTTTTGTCCATGGGTAGTAAGTGTTATTTTTTTATTGCTTATGCCTAAAAAGTATAGAAAATGGCTATTCCCACAAACTTTGCTTTTGTGACCAGGACTTTATGTAGAGGAATGACACAAATGCACACGTTTTCTCAATGAAAATAGGTAAAGTTCAAAATATCACTGTCCTGGTCACAAAAGCAAAGTTTGTGGGAAATAATAGCTAGTTTCTGTACGTTTGAGGCATAAGCAATTAGGAAATAACACTACCCAGGGACAAAAAAATGCAAAAAAAATTGTTACACTTATTTCTGACAAGGGTTGTATTAATTAGATGCAGGAAGGTACTTCATATGTCATTTCATGCGAGGCAGACTGTACGGTGTCATGTCGTGCGTGGGTGTATTTACGTTCAAAACTAATATCAGGTGTTGGCTGTGCTTGTTGTTTATATGTAAATCCATCATCGCTGCTCTTTGTTATTTTGGGTTCGCCAGGACACAGTTCATTGCTAAAACAAATGTCTTCGATTACAAAATGACAATTTGTGCTTCTGCTCACATGCCACAGTGTTGTGATCGATAAATCACAACGTCTCTACCCTGGAGAACGGTCACTGTTGTGCACAAGCAGAGTGTGTGAAGAGCCTGCGATCTTACCTCTCCGCCATTGACATATTCCATGACAAAGCACAGCCGATCGTGGGTTTGAAAGGAGTACTTCAGCAGCTGCAAGGCATAAAAACAGCAGTCCGCTTTATTAAGGGGGTTTCCCACAAAAGAAGGTATATTACATTGTTGCTACTCGTTTATTGCAAAGATGTTAATAAAACAGGATAACCTTGGTCATCTTAATTTGCAAAAGTTGCTTCTCGTGTAATTTGTTTTAAAAGAGCTTTTCATGCTGTTCGTGCTGTCCATTGTTTATCAAATGACCTAAGGCTGTGCAATCAACTGCAGATAGATCAAACCACACTGAACAATATCCAGCTGGCCAGACATATGGATCAAGGATGTTTTTTGGCGAATCTTTTTTTTGTTGCGCTCATATCTTGCGATGGGATATTTGTAATTTAATTCCAGTTCTTTCACGTGTCATACCAGTCGCGCATTAACGCACAGAGGCCCCGAACCCGGCGCGGCCAGAGAAACCAAAACCATACTGGACCACCAAACCTGTGGCTTCATTGAGGCAAACAAACGCTGCTTTTGTCCGACAACCCTGCGCTCCTGCCAAATCGCATTAAACACAATTGCCGCGCGCACACTCGCACATTCACCTACACGCACGCGCACACTGGCGTGTACGCATACGTGTAGAAAGACAGGCGCGCGCACACACACACACACCATCACACACACTGGCTCCAGGCCTGACTCAGACGTCTGGCCATGCTGCTGGGCACTCACCGTTAAAAACGGATGCTTTGTAGTTTGTAACACTCTGTTCTCTGTCAGTGTGTGTGCAACCTCATCCTGTTGAGAGTACATAAAGAGAGTGCAGTTAATAAATCATGACTTTTCTTTTCCTTTTAATAAAGACCTTTTCAGACAACAATGGCAGGCAGATAGTTTCCTTTGGAATCCTCTCTCTATTATTTATCACGGGCAAAGGCCTGAATCATGCCCCCCTGCACAAATCCAACAAAAGCAACCGGATCACATCTGCGCACATCTCTGCGCGGTGATCACCTTCCGCAGTCCGCTGCTGAGAAACATCAATACGATGTGTAAAAAAAAAAAGCACGACGTTATTTGCCGCTGGATTATTCTATATATTTTAAAGCCAACAATTTCCTTTTGTGCAGCGAAGGGGATCTTTTATTTTTACTGAACGCTATTTATCTTCACATCCTCTACGATACCGTAATGGGACAACAGGAGCTGTTCTCACCTTTGCGACAATGACTTCTTTCTTCAAGATTTTCATGGCGTAGTACTGGCCGGTCGCCTTCTCGCGTACAAGAATCACCTTTCCGAAGGTGCCCTTCCCCAGCAGTTTTAAATAATCAAAGTTGTTCATGGTCTGTAAACAACCGCATTTATATAAGGTATTAGAAACAAGAGTATAATCATTATCAGCCACTTCTTACCCAACCCCACCCCCATTGTCGTCGATGTGAAGCACTTTTGAGATTTTATCAGCTGTAATTATTTAATTTTGTTACCACTGTAAAAAATATGAAGATGCAAGGCCTTTAGACTGTACACCACTTCAAATCACAGATATGCCGGGGAATCCAAAGAAGCCAATCCGAAGCAGGGAAACGTGCCAAGAAAACTGGGTTTTAACTGGAATAGCATTACTCGTAGACATCTGTTTTAAATAGCAATTTTTTTTTTTAACCTAACAAATTACGCATCAACATGTGCTATGCAATGGCAAATGTAAGCTTGACAAAACCCTCCTGTGTGTAGCGTGTCCTATGACAATCTCAAGGTGCAATCACAAGCTTGTAAGATTCCACAGGTCACTGCACAACGTTGATCAAGCTACCTACATGCCACCAGGTAGAGAAGGGATGCGAAATTGGCAGCGAGGGAGCAGTTGGGCATGGAGAAAATGCTGTTAAATAGTATAAAACCATACATGACACATTCCTAGCAGATCCTTCTACCCCAAACATGTTTGCATAATTGTGCCCTTTCATCTTGTTCAAAATGGCTTTTCCATGTTATTTGTTAAGGCCGCCCCTTCCCTCCGCCCCGACCCGCCACTCCAAAAGTCCATCATCGCAGCAGCTGCACATTCTTCATGCCTCTCCTGACATCAGGTCGGCAGCTTCAACGCCGCCCCCCCTCCCCTACCCAGCTCTGACCCCAAGACAGCTGAACCAAACAGCCCTGGCATTCTTTCCACTTTACAGCACCACAATTTGCCCGCCACACACAAACTACCTTAAATGAACATCTGCTTCCAGTCCAGGCAACAGCAGTCATGAAATTGTGGGTGGTGGGGAGTGGGGGGGGCGAGGTGCAGGGAAGGCACGAGCTTTTTGCTCATCCTTCGCGTAGCTCCTCCCGTGAAGCCCATGAAAAGCGCGATGGTGCGAGAGCCACAAAACGAAGCCAGGATTTTGAGCCCAAGCACCAAAATCTGCTCCGCCCTCCATAAGAAGTGCAATGCGGTGAGAGGCTGCTCTGAGCGTTCAGCGTTGAGGACACGCATCACATTTGTAACTCTTTTGTAGACAATACTCAATAAACAAATTGGCCAAACATTCAAGTCGTTCAGAATCAATGAGGCTTTCTTGGAAAAATGAAAGGTCCGTTTTGATTACACTTCGAATAATAAGTAAAATAATCCCAATTGTGGCTGTTTCGCTCCTGCACGAGAAATTGCGTGACAATTATATTTTAAAATACTTGCCCAATTGCCATTATTCGTAAGAAACGCACGGATTGCACTTTGTTAAAAAGCGTGCACATACTCCCAAGGCTGGCATCGACTGGCCCTTGCACCGCGTTCACAGGGACAAAGCAAGCGTTCCCGGCGCGCACGTTCGCTCGCGCGCGTAAATAAATGAATGAGCGGCCGAGCACTCCTCCCCGTTATTTGTGAACGAACACAATCTGCACGTGGCGCTTCAGTCATCTCCCGTCATTGTGCTCCACACAACCATGGCTGGGGAACGGGGGGGGGGGGGGGGGCAACGTGACCTGCCGCAGACATGCGGACGGAACTTCCCGCGCGCGCGCTGTAATCCAAGCCGCAGCAGTTGTTGGGTGCGCGCACTGGGAAGTGGCGGCTCCAGAGTGGCGCGTTTAAATTTACAGAATCTACAGGAAGAGCTGTCAGGGTGACGCCACGGATGGTGTGCGATCCCCCATGTACGCAGCCGCTAACACTCAAAATACTTTTACTGCCGAGACATGGATCCACTTCGGGCGTGTCTATTTATACAATACAAAATCTGAATCAATGACGCGCCTGAATATAACCGTATGTGAATACCTTTTTTTTATATCTAAATGCAGGATCCCCCTCGATAAGTAGTTTTTGAGAAAGATATGCAGTTCAAGTATTTTCGGAGGGAAGGAATTATTCACCCCTGCAGCATTTTGATTAACTCTCATGATTCAACGAGACTCTTCGAATCAAGCGTAGACCTTTAACGCTGCGGCAAAAGTCAGCGCCTCTGCTGGTTGCAAGGGTCGCATATACTCATTCATACAATATATCCAAATTGATAAACATCGATTCTTCCACATAGGATTTCAAACATCTATCTTAAGCTCAAGAATGTATATTTATCATTGAATTGTTGCATAGTTCCACTCCTACTTCCTTGTATAAGTATGAGACTATTATTATTATACAGAAGCAGAGGGTGGTCAGAGAAAACAAACCTCCGATACTGTGGAGATGAAAATAGAATATGCACTGCGACGGTGATAACACATGGTACAATCGGACAACAAAAGGTGCAAGGACTGACAATCCACATGTCAGGTGCCATCGCACGTGAAATTGTATCTGGGGACACCGCTCAGGAAAACAAAAGCAACGTCTGCGACAATGGCAGCTGTTGTCATGCACCTGAAATAAATTCAGGCCAGCAGCATGCGGGCTGCCTGACGCGCAGCTCACCGAGGTCACTGCCTCAAGTGCGCCGCCCAGTACGCAAAGCGCCATCGCTTACCACTTTGGATTTTGGTTTGCTCAAAATGGTGTCCATCTGCTCCGTGCTGGAACCGTCCTCAGGGGAGCTGGGCTTGCAGTCCATCGTCTCATCTTCTTGCTGTTGCAGGCGGTCGGCCACCGTCTGGATCGCGCGAAGCCATTCCTCCCTGGTAAAGCACGCGACCATACCAACGTGCCATCAGCTGCCGCCTCGTCAGAGTGCACAGCCTATGGCTGCCATCTCCATCCGCTTTGAAGTGAGATACGCAGGGTGCACGCAACCATAATTATAAATTTCCCGTAAACAGAAGGGCTTTTCAAACGTGCGACATATTGTCATTCATGTCATCTGAGATATTGCAACTGCAGTCACGCACGTGTCCTTGGGTAAATATGCCACTCGCTTCATCACACACCCACGACTATTGTGCGCTTATATCCACAGCGCATAGTATGTATTAATTATAACACATGAATTCATTTGAAAAGAAATTGTGTTTTTCTTTTGTTACCAAGACAGCAATGATCACAAAATCCAAAATGGACAAAAACTAAAAATGAACTTAAACAATTGCACGCGTTTATTGGCGATTCTTGGGAAATTCCATGGCTTGGCAGGAGATGTGTGCAGTGTGAGCGACATCAGCGGCGGTAGTCTTGAGCGACAGATGGAGCAAGCGGCTCCTGCTCATACCAGCAGGAGCTGCTTGCTTGAGAACTACCAAAGCGTGACCCGCAACGACACCCACACATTGCCACCACAATAGCCAATTCAACACGACTCGAGCCAAGCGACAAAACCCATCATAAATTAAACCGTACCAGCCCAACACCACACATACACTGCAGGTCCGTCAGCCTAGAGAGACAATCTCGTTTAAGTCACCTCTACTCTACGACGGTCGTGGCAGGAACTGGAGGTACCCAACTCAAGCTTCACGAGGGCCTGTGGTCAGATGTGTTTTCTGGGAAGCCTCACACTAGTTTGCCATCCGTTCACACAACCACAACATTTTTCCAACACACCAGCCACAAATCGCAGAATAGTTTACTCGTGAATGGAAAACAACATTTTGAATTGTTGCCTCTGTTGAGCCTGCCCTGTTCACGCCCTGCAAAGATCCGTATTCACAAAGGTGCTGCACGTACGTAGTACTGTACTGCATGTCGTCTGCCCTTCTTTTGTGACGGTTTTATTACAGCTTTTCTTATATCGATTCAGAACCCAGTGATGGCTTACACACTTTAACATGAACAGCATCCCGGTGATCTTACTTCGTCCCTCAGGCTAAAATAAAAGCATAAAAGTGCAAACGTATATTCAGTGAATGAATAAAAAAAAAACTGCGTTAAAAAAGCCAACAAATCATGAATAAAAAAATAAATAACACAAAAATACATAATGGCAACAGATCAGACACCGAGCTCAGCTCCACGCCTCAGAATTGAGTCTTCGGTCTGCAACATTGCACGCGTTATAAATTGTACTATTATTAAAAATGAGAAACGCCATGAAGCCCATCACGCTCACTCGACCGGGAAGTAATTTACTAAGATGCGCAGGGCTCAGAGGGCACCAGAGTGCAATCTGCCAACTCGAATCCCTTACTGCTGTTGCCAATCAGAACATCAGAGTCCCCCGAATGCACCCACACAACACCTGCTTAACCTGTCGGCAAGGCAGCAAACTGAATGTTTATCTACTGCTTAAGGCCCACAATTAATCAGGTATGGGCTACAGCTCCCTACTTTTTAATGTGGCATAAACAGGAAGTCATTTCAGCACATAGCAGGGACACATATCTCAAAGTGCCATCTGATATTTTACACTCCCATGCGGCCGCCATGTTCCCATAAAAATACCACTCTAGCTTTCTCCAAGGAGAAGAGCGACAAGGTGCATGTATATGCATAGGCAGAGCTACTTTTGTCAAACCCACTGCTGGATGAGGGGCCTCCCCGGGGCGTGCGGGTCGTTGGGGTGAATGTATCTCTATCTATGGGACCTTTTTGCCAGTATCAAAAGTATGGAAAAAAATAAGAATATGCTTTTCCCATTCCTGGCAATAAACGGGTGTTAAGATGTTCAAACTCCAAATCGACACATTTTGCGAGGCATCACAAGTCCGCTTTAACCACACGTACTTGTGGCAAAACATGCAAACAAACATGCTCTGATAATGTTTGCATTGTCTTTGAAACAGATTGGCCTGCACCAGAGACAGCCTTCTTTATGGCCTTTTCTACGTCCCGATGCTCCAAGAAACACACGTCTTGGATGCCCTACATGCCAGCCGCTACCACGCGGCCTCGTCTCACCAGAGAAAAGGCATTCTCTGGTCTCTTGCATTAAAGACGCTTCAGAAACGAGAGCCCGCGAAACTCTTGCTCGCGTCCACGCCGTACACACCAGGCCGGGGGACAAACGACCATGGCGGCACCGTTCACGGCGGCCGAGCGGGCACGAACCTCTCGTGCGGCGTGTCCACGTGGAAGGTCCGCTCTATCACGGTGGTCCACTGCAGGCAGCGGATCATGAATGTGTTGGCTCTCGGCCGCTCTGTCCGCATCAGCTGGCATTCTGCGCACACGCGGGAGCGGGGGGGGGCAGGGAGGGGGGCACAAAGCTGCACGTGAGGGAGGAAATGGTCACGTGGCGTGTACATTATCCGCAGGGCGGCGGAACGTTGTTCGATGACGAGTGGTCTACAACTTCGTGCTGGCTGCTTTAAAAACAAATACTCTTTGGTTGATTTATTGATGGATTTGTTTACGTTCTTTACAAATTAGAAAAATTACAAGTGGTCCGCTGGAAATATGAAGGCATGCATACTTCACACAGGCAACTTCTCCTTGATACAATCGACTACAGCTGGCCTTGGAATAGCCATGCTCTGCACTTCCCTTGGTATCATTTTAAGTTCCAGGTTCCTTCCAAAACATTATCAAAATCCAAGTATGCCTCACATGTGTAAATTTTCTTTCGACACTTAAAATGTTCAGAGCAACACTCCTCACTATATGAAACGGTAAGCCCTCGCTTAACGCATTTTCGCACGGCGCATTTTCGCTATAATGCCGTTCTTGTCCGTTGAGGAACACTTCTCCCACAACGTGGAATCCGCCCGTAACACGGTTCCTGAGCGGTCGACAACTACTTTCTTGAACTGCGCAACCAAACGGTATCATAGAGTATGCGGAATGATACAGTGAGTGGAATGATAAAGTACGTGGCGTATCCTCATCTCAGTTATTTATCCCACCATGGGACGACTACAAGCCGACTTTACAACGCAAATTTGATTCAGTACAGTAATTCCTCGCTTCACGCGGTTTTCACTTCACGCGGCACTTTGAAGGAATGCATTTACCACGCTAAATGAGTAAATGATACATTTAACAAAATAACTAACATGCGTTTATAAAAAAAAATCCATAATGCTCGGGAGTCGGCAACCAAAATAACAGGAGCAACCAATTTTTTTCGAATTCGGTAAAACAATAACTTCATATTTCAAGAGTCGGAATGCACGTGAATAACGTCTCGAAGCAGCAGTCCTTAAAGAGCCGCATGTTGCCCGACCCCTGATCATGCTTAACCCGACTCATTTCGGGCGTTCATGGCGTGTCATATACATATGACTATATGTGGCCTAAAAAAGTAATAAGAGAGGTTGTTGCCGCAGTTCATTACAGTTGAGTGTAAAAATAACTGGTGTAAGAGGAACGTTGGTCAGTATAAGAATGTTAAAAACAACCCCCTCACTCATCCACATTTCTACACTCCAACTCGACAATGGGAAAGTCCATTCCAACACTTGTTGACTCTGCTCGTGGGCCTGAGGCTACTGTTGTTTTGAAGCCAGAGGAATTCCTGGAATTTCTGACAAAGCCGTTAAAGGATTAAACTTAACCCAAACCCCTCCCACCGCCCACTCTAATCCCTCTCTGCGACCCTCCGTGCATTTACCAAGGCATTATCACCAAGCACTTTGATGACAGCAATCACATTCCATAGCCTCTACACAACCTCGAATCCATCCCAATTCTGTTGAGCTAAACCAGCTTCAACTGCTTCTCGAAAGCCACCCAATTAAAAGTGCAAATTTAACGTGAGAAAAATCCTGAGGACTTACGACATGCAAAAAAATGCACCCTTTTTTTGCTCGCACGATTAACCAACGTAAAGTCGTGGCAATTTTAGCTTTATCTCACTGCCACCTGATTTCAACAGACACGAGAAAAAGAAACACACACACACACACTTTCCAGAAACCACGTGACTTCTGCTTTCATTGTGGCCGATGGCTCACGCATGAACAATGCACCCCTACACACAAGCTGGCCCCCACAACCCCCAGGCAGCACTCAAACACAAAGACAAAAATTCCTCCCCCCCCCCCCCCCCCCCGCTATATAGCCTGAACAGACTGTTGGGGCATTTGGTGTTAGCGAGTGGCGCCTATGAAGGCCGGCACGGCACACGAGGGAGTGGGTGGCCAGCACCACGCCTGGCTACCTTTGTCTCCTTCGTGACGATGTTTACACACCCACACCAGCTACTCATTTGAGGTCGAATCGACCGAGTGGAGGCCCAGGACTACTTCAGATATTCGTCACTGGCGTTGGCCGTGAGCGGGAATCGAACTCTAGTAGCCGGGTTCGTAACGCAGTATGCTAACCGCTACCCATTCAAACACACACACACACACGGTAAAAGACAAAAATCCCCCATATTTAAAAACAAAAATCCATTAACAGACTGTTGGGGCAAGTGCTGTTAGCGAGAATTCAAGGCTGGCACAACAGGTGAGGGGTTGGGTGGCCAGAACTATGCTCGGCCACCTTTGGCTCCCCACAATGCTGATGCTTACACAGCCACACAAGGCACTAATTGAAGATTCAGTCGACGTAGGGCAGGCCCAGGACTGGTTAAGATATGCTTCCCCCCTATGTTGGCTGTGAGCGGAAATTTAACTCAGGTCGCCGGGTTCGTAGCGCAGTGCGCTAACCACAACTCCCCACTCCCCACATTCACACAATCACACGTGCGAATGCACACACGCGCTCACACACAATCACGCTCACACACGTACCCACAACACTCTAGACGCACTCACAAACATAAGCAAAGAAAAAAAATACAAAGATCCCCCATATAGCCTTAACAGACTGTTCGGGCAAGTGCTTTGGCAAGGACCGATATGAAGGCCGGCAAAGCACGTGAGAGAGGGTGGGGGGTATGGCCAGCACCACTCCCGGTCGCCTTTGTCTCCCTGGTGGCAATGATTACTCCACGCCGCACCCACGCATACGGCCTGGAACACCTCACAGTTGGAAGCACCACGTGGCATGCCCCGTAGCCCAACACAGCAATGTGCGCAAACAGCCCGCCACAGCAGAGCGTTGCGCTCCCTCTCGTGGGAAATTCCAGAGGTAAGCGACAGAAAGCCGCGTGGTGGATTCAGCTCATGTTAAAAAAAACAAATTATTTTTAAATGCAGTTCGCGCACCGAACGCATCGCGGTGTCGAATGTCAAAACAGTTGTTAATGCAATACAAATATCCCGTGCCGCACGCTCGTCGATGCAGAATGGCACAACCTAAAAACTACATCCTGCTGTAATAAACAAATGTGCCAGAACACTGCTGCGAGCAACGTGAAGGAGCAACCGATTTTATTACCGTGCACAATAAACACCACATCCGCATTGTCAATGCGGCCATACATGGTTAATGCATCGCCACTCGAAGAGTGCGAGGCTCTCTGTAACCAAGGCCCGGCATGGGAATCCGGCCCAACAGCATTGGCAGCTGGGAAACAGCGTTGCTGTTCACACAGCATTACTATTCACATACAGCACTCCGAGAGGCTAATAAAAGGCGGTGAGCGGTGGAGGGCCCCCGTCCCCCAGCGGTCTGCGGGTCTCTTACTTGCAACAGAGAAGTTGTTGAGGGGGTCCTGCTGGTCGGTGTCCTGGGGCTTCTCCTTGTAGCCGATGAAGGATCCATCCGTCTTGAGCAGGAAGTACCGCGGCCGCCATGTCTTTATGTACTCGCCTGCGCGGCGAAGGAGCGAACACACGCGCCAAAGTGAGGAGGGGACACGCGCACAGCCAAACCGCCGCACGGTGATAAAAAAAAAACGTTAACTCAACCGAACTGAGCAGACGACCGGTTTGTCCTGGACAGGTCTGGCGTTAGGTGATGACAGCTCATTTGAAAAATGAGCTCCCCCCCAAAAATGTCATTCGTTTTCTTTAACGGGTCTGTCTCGACGGGGGTTTACGTTAAAACCCCACATTTGTAGGACTCGCTCAGGATGGCGTGCCTTGTGCTACGGTCCTCGTGAATTGTTGCAATTCAGGCTCACAAATTGACTCGAGAATTCACTTTTTCAAATTATTATGAACGTGGCAACAACTGCTGACTGCGAGGGTCAAAAGCTTAAGAAACAATATCAAATTAATGTATTGACGCCTACTAGTTAGCGAGCTCTAGTTGAATGCCAGACAATAGGTTTAGTGTTGTCAGCAGTCAGCGACATCCCTGCATACTGGTACTGCCTCCTCTGAGCAATGCTCGCTTGGTAGAGAATTGAGGTAGACACGCATTAAGTGATGAGCAGGTGGACTAAGAAGCTGACCATAAAAGGTAGTGAACTGAACAACACCCTCAAGTGCGAAATCATTGCAGGTTCAAGTGTTTTGTGTGGACCAGGCGCTCACTCGGTGGCCAACGTTAAACAAACAACGACACACAGTGCAATATATTCCCAGTAGAGAATGAAAGTTGTGTTTCAAAACACAGTTGGTAACCGGCCCCATGGGTTCCCTTAAAAGAAAGCATGAAAGTGCATAAAGTTAATGCTTAGAACAGACTTCACTTTATACGCCACTTTATGACCAAAACCGTTCGCACAGTGGGCTCGAGAGAAAGGGCCTCCAATAATAAAGTGGGCAGTCTGAAGCCAACAAAGTAGCTTTCTTTGTCGATCTTGATGGATGCTAGGGTTGCGAGAATTAGGCGCTCGTCAAGCAGATGCTCCTGCCAGAGGTCAGCTGCGATATAAGGTGTCGAGGCAAAAAGGCCAGAGCGCGGGGGGGGGGGGGGCGACTCACAATGCACGGGAGCACATCAAAATGGCCCCGCCGTCTGGCGGGGCTCTCAACCGCAGTCCACGCTGGGCTGTCAGCGAAACGGTGCCTCGCCGCCAACCCCCACCCCCACCAACCCCCCCACTACCCTCAAAGAAGTGGGGGGGTGGTTGGCAGTGGGAGCCCTGCCCATAAGCAACGAGCAGGATCGCCCCTCCAACGCCCGCCCCGGCGTAGCTCTGTCGAGCATCGTCCGACGACGACGGAGAGATTGCCTGCCGAAGACTGATAAATCCACAACTGCCACATTTTCGCTTCCCACCCCACCACCCTGTCCGGTGCCGAGCCGTGCTGCTGTGCAAGGTCGCGTTGACTGAATGGAGACGTAACGTTAAGCGGCATTGTCTCGTCGCTCGGGCTGCTGCTGCTGCTACCGCAGCTATTCATTTTCACGCATAAATATTGAAATGACCTTTTATCGCGTGCAAGCCGCCTTTGTGTTAAATACGTTATTTATCTAACAGTTTCATTATTATGGCACGATACGGCCTAATATATTACAGCGGCCCTATTATATATATATTTTTTTGTGTGAGACAGGTTTGAGGGCAATTTGCAATTCGCAATTCAACGGACAGTGAAGTCAAAACAAAACCCCATCTTGATGCAGCGATATTAAACAGGACGGATGAAATGTGGTTGTGGTTGAGTAAACTTTCTGAAGAATATATTTTACAGGAGGAGCGATTATCTACAGTAGCATTCCTTTGTAATGCAAGACTTGAAAAATCCCCCTTCACATATACTTTAGTCTACCCTGCAGTTTTGCAAAACAAGAGACTCTACAGTTATTGAAGGGGAGAATAAAATCCAAAATACAGGGCATTTGGTTCGTTCTAAAACTACATTACACGTTTAACTATAATCAATTTGCATTCAAAGTAGGAAATCTAACGATGTAAACGTTTGTTTCTTTGAAACTCCGTTTCTTCCCCGTAAATTCCCAGATGAATCATTTTATTAAAAGCTTGCAAACTTAAATTTTGTAATCGTGGGAATGCCAAAAGTGCACGTGTAAGGCGGGATAGACGGTACTTGTCAACCACAGTCGAAACCTTCCCAACCGCTCATTTTAATCGCGAATGAAAGTGCGAAGAGGTTAAACCGGGTGGTCACATTCCAAGTGCGGCAGCTGCTGCTCCTTCCTGTGAGGCCGTGGAAGGCTGCCATCACGAGCGTACCGACGACACCCGGGGAAGTAATGACGACTCTTGCCCGCTCGGTTCACTCAGTCAGCCGCTCCGTCGCTCACCTCGCTCATTCATTCATACGCTCCTTCGCTAGCTCGCTCATTCACAAGGGGCTTAGCGGCGCACGTGATATAGCAGCACTGAGATCCAGGGATAGGGTCCAGTTGACCTCACGAGGAACGAGCGCGGCCGGATCTCGTGTCCAGCGGATGGAATAGTTTCGGCCAGACTAACGAGTCCATCTCCTCACTCCCTTCTGCCACAGTGATTCGACGATTTTTGTTGCTGTCTCGTTTGTACCATATATCTGTTTCCCATCTCAATCTGTACCATTTTTGTCTCTGTTCGTCTCAACGTAACGTTATTATTTGCATATAATTTGCATGCTTCTTACATAATTTTCCCATAGACGCTTTAATCAACATATCACAAGTATAATAATTTACTTTCATCGGTACATTATTACCAGGTCACCAGTGACCGCACACGGAAGATGCTGCAATTAAGCCAGGGTAATCCTCGTGGAAAAGTTATCCTAACTGCAATAAAAACTAAAAATAATTTTATAAACGTACATTTACGCTGCTACGGGATATCATCATGCTTCATTAATGTTGCACATTCACTTGATTATTTCTTATAAAAGTGATACAATTTTCAATCAGGATAATAAAAATCCACCGGTGTGCCACCAACGGTGCCAGGATCTAAGCCCCAAACGCAATCATCACGAGGCACGTAATGAGTTCACAGGGCTCGTGCTGAAAAACACAACAACAACCACCACCACCACCCACCGCCAACACCACACAACCCATGCAGTGACCTTGTGCGGCTGAAAAGCATACCACTTAGTTCTCAGATCAACAACAAAAAAAACCATCTCGCACGCACGTATTAAGTAAAACCATGTACAGTACACGTAAGTTGATATGTACTTCGCTAGGAATGAAAAGTCCTCTAACACCTACATCTTCTCGTTCAAAGAGGGAGGGGAAACAAAGGTTGTTTACATGGGCGAAGTGGGCACGGCAATTTAATCAGGCAGTGATTATCGACAGCCGCGGGCAAACATGTTTTTGTCCGGAGGAACCATCTGCTCTGGATTGCGCTCAGAAACACCTGCGCCACAGACGCTCCCATTGTGCGAAGGACCATCATCTCACACGAGTGCGCGCCTAGCAAGCCCGCACACGCGCACGAGACAGCTGTTCTCACCGCTGTTCGCCGCTGCCGTGCATGCACGCGCCTACCGCTGCGCGCAAAAAAAAAGTTAATGGGATCTAGTGTCGCCAACGAGCTGAATGGAGTTCAAAAGAACTCACAAACGCCGTGTGAAAGACCCAACGCCGAAGATTCCTGGGTATAATCTTCCACGGAAGCCCACGGTCCACCCGCACAAACCATGGCAGATGCAGATACCCGATGCACAAATGGAACATTAAAAGCTCTCCTGGAGTGTGCGACAACGTATAACGACGCACTGCCCGATCCACAAATGCGAAGGAGACATCACAGCGATACACTCCGCTGCTCCTGACGCAGTTATCTGGCTTAACCACCTAAATGCGAAATTGTAAAGTTGTTGCTCTGTATCTACATCGGCCACACGATAGAAGAGCCGCCGCTGCTGCCGTCGCCGCTGCCACCACGCCAACATTCTTACGAGCGGTGTAGCGATGACACTTCGCTCCGAAAGCAAATGCAGCCTCGGCCAACAGATGTGTTTGTTCAAAGCAACAAGGAAAGGACCCACAAAAAAACCCCAGACTGATATTCATCACGGTCATCTGCGAACAACTCTATAAATTAGTCATAATTTTTTTAAGAAAATTTAATTTCCAAAAAAGAGTGGGCGCACGCGTCGACTTAGTCACAGACCAGGGTGATTTGGCACTTTGATTCAGTGGGGAAATTTCAGTGAAAAGGCCCTAAAAAGGTTGTGTGCAAACAGTTTTTGCTTGGGTTTGGGCTTAGTGAAAATATTTCATTATTTCCCGAGCCTTTATCCATCAGTGATGAAAGCGCCTGCGGCAAAAGCGGAATTTGATGATAAAATACCGAATGCAAATACACACAATCATATTCAAAACTTACGGGGAGCGTAAATGGCACGAGTGTTTCAACCGATGCATCCTAAGTAAGAAAGCTTCAAGGTGTACGTGGGGCCGCGGATGCAACGTAGGAGACACAGGTTTGGGCCTGCCCTGCCGTGTTGCCGACACGTGCGAGTGCGGGCGTGCAACCCTCGCGGGATTCTGTTAGCAAACCGACTAATCAGCTCTCATTAGCCACGGAGTCTTGATGCATTAGTATTCATTATCCATCACTTACTTGGCAATTCGGAAAATCATTTCATGGGCAGTCATCACAGCAAAAATTCATTGCACACCCTCCCCCCCCCCCCGGAAGAGCTGCCCAATATATATACAAATTAGTGCCATCTTCGCTCAATCAAATCGCATTGTTTGCATCGGCCACAGTACTGAGTCGGTTCTTGCGAGGCGGTATGCGTTTGGGGCTAATTGCTTGTGACTTCCACTCAAGGGGGGCGCGTGAGCAGATATTGGCCAATTAGCACAAATACAGGAGAGCCACGCAGCCGTAAAAGCATTGGACAAGTTCTCAGCGTGTCCACGGCATCGTCCCGGTGCTGCAAAGTGCACGGGTCGGACGAAGTGCACGACGATGTGTGCAGGGCGAGGGTGTGCATGCGAAAACTGTGGCTCACTCTGCTGGATGTGAGCCTCGCTGGAGAGGAGCCACAAACGCTACCTCTTCCTGCACGGCCTTCAAACATTTATATGAAAACAGTATAACAAAGATGCCGGAGGAGACGCACTCATTCGGGTTAACAATGGGCATGGGGCTGCTTTTCACAACAAAGCTGAATGCAAAAGTAAAATTATATAAGACTGCGGCCACGTCCACTGGGCATGTTTTTATATTTGGCACAGTCCTCCCAAAAAATGCAAATGGCCTACATTGCAGTCCTTAACCGAGGAATGCAGCAAAATCGCCCATTTCGGTCACGTGACACCAGTCCAATGCATTCCTGGAATTCTACGCCACAACAACAGTTTTAGATCACTGTGAAGTGCGCTCGCTCCATCTCGCTGCATTTCTGGGAGCGTTCCAAACGGCAGCTGACTTGAGCACACGTGGGAAACCACATGCTTGTCTGGATCCAGCCAGTGCACGGGTGACCGGCCTCGCCGCAGGATCGGTCCACGAACAAGCGCTTAATGAATCGAAGAGCAAACGGGCAAACTGTGGCATGTGTGACAATGATCGGTGGAAATGGAAAATATGCTAATTTTAACTTGGCGGTAACATGTTACCGAGTTGCGTCCATTACATCACCCATCCAGCATGGCCCCGCAGCGATTCCGAGAACAGTCCGAGCACATGTTAACCGTCCTTATAATGGTAACCCATTACAACTCTCCATGTTCAGCCACAACATTTATATAGGTCGAATCATAAGGCAGCCACACTCCCATTTTGGGTCAGGCCATATATCTTCCTAATATATAATAATACTGTGATTTATTTAAGCGTCCTGAATTGGGGGACGTTTGGCCAATTATATTTAAGGAAAGGTTTGGTTGTGCAAAGAAACTAGACTGGATTACACCCAAAAGTCCACAATATGGGTTCACGAACCCACTTGGCCACCTTGCAGCAAGGCGTATTTATACAAGTCTCATAAATCTGTGCGCCCTTTTAACCCTTGCACGAATCGCCAACACTTCATGGATTCCATTGCTTGCGCCACCACAACTCGGCGTCCACATTTGACCAAACGACAGTAAATTCACACGGAGGACACGGCCATAAAGAGAATGACTGGACGTCTGAGCGGTATCGTTCACTTCCAGCTGCCTCCTCTCCTCCTCCTGCTGCTGCTGCTGCTGCTGCTCGACACCCCACCATAAAATCCTCGGCAGCGAGAAGCACGTGGAGAGCAGCGCCCAGGCGGCCCCACGCCCACGCACGCCACAGATACCTCCTCGCGGCCAGCCATGGGGTGGAAACTCCCAGAATAGTTTTTTTTATTCCTACAGTGCAAAAAAATTACTAGTTATTTTAGGTGTACATTTATTAGACATTTTGGGTGGCACGGTTTAAACGTCTCATGGTTTTACGCATTGAACTTACATAAGAAATAAAGACTTTATCTGGCAAAGACATAATTCACAAGAACACGTTTCTATAAAATGGTTCCTGTTTCTGATAAATGGTCAAAACAAAAATAGCTCTAAGTGGGCGCTGATTTTTTCCATTCACAATTTCCCACAATGAATGTGTCCCACAAAGGTGTGTGGATGCTTGGTTCACAGTCCAATAGACCCCAGTGCTATGGGCACTCAAGAGTCAGGACCACCCACTGGTAGAACGAAGATGCCTGTCCCCTTGCTGAAGAATCTCCTTTGAAGTTCTTTATCACGCGAGTCAGGAAACTGCAGCAATATCTCCGAACACCTTATTGCACAACTAACGGATAATGTTGACGCACTGTTCCGCTTTCACAGTTACGCAAAGGTTGTGCTCTAAATCAAACCAACACCTGTCGCCCTTCTCAGCTAATAGCAAATGGCCACCATTGGTTATTTGTTTAGGAACACTAAACACGTTCCTAAAATAGCGCGAGAAAATGTATAAATGTTAACGACGCACTCATCGTATAGTCCTATGTTCGGCCACGCATTGATATATCCAACACTCGGGCCCGCGATGCAACAACACGACCCCTCATCTGGACCAGCAGACTGGCTTAGAGCGCACACGCACACGCCATCACGCTCCCACGCTCCCTTTATTCTTGCTCTCACACAAACCCCCCAACTGGGCCTACGCCTGCTCGCAGAGCTGGGACGATCCTAGGCGTCGCCACGCCATCCGCTCGCCCATCACCTGCCGCTTCAGGTTGCGTGGCCCCAGTGCCAGCTGTTGCTTTTCTCCTACTTCCTGGTGCTGCTCCTATTGTTGCGTACACATGCACAGCCGTGCGGCGGGGATTCTTTTTCTCTCTCCTAACGGTCGGAAAAACACTAATCCCCCCCCCCCCCCCCCAAAATAAAAAGCACATGCTTGTAGTTGACCAATCAATGATAAATTTGTCACACATGGCTCTCGATTAATAATGTTAACTAATTGAGCTGCTGTAAAATTTAACATCAAATTAGTTCTAAAGGTGGAGTGAAATAAGTTTTAAATTAGTTGTTTTGCGTGACTAATACATGAATGTATCACTTGCCGGATGTTAACCAAAAAGCTCGTGGATTTTAGTTACAAACGATACTTTAAATCACGGCTGATAACGGCACCGGTGGCATGAGTATGCCCCATGTTAACACGGTAACGTAGCTGCCGTAGTGCCCTCCACCCACGCGGCTGGGGGTCACACCGGCGCACACAATGAGGCCATCGTGTGACACTCGTTCAATAAGCAACCTCAGGGGTTTTCCACTGCATTCTTTATTACATTAGAGACCCCAAAATTGTATCATTGCATTCTTTAGCTTTCAAGAGTTCTCGAATTTTGTACCTGCCAAATGAGTTCCTCCAAACCCAAGGAATGAAGACTGTGATTAATGTGAATGTGTGAAAAAGTCACAAGTGGTGTTTACGACTACGACAATTCAGCCGGCCTGTGAAGTGTTGTAGAATATGTGCGAGGCAGGGTTAAGAATCAATTCTTTGTTGACATTGAGGTGAATGGTAGTGCCTCTTGTGGCTGCAGGGATGACGTGAATACATACAACACTGTCGAATGGAAAAAGCATTTACTCTTGTACGCCCGATTTCATGCAAGTGTCCTTGATACAAACCGACGCATCGTTCCACCGCAAATGCTTAATAAGTCTCACCAACCCGTTAGGGTTAAGCATAAATGCAGCGCACCGGTCGGTGTTGGACAGCGAGGGACACGACGAATGCGCCTCGCATTGACAGCAGCAGCAACGCGCATTGCGAGTGCACCGAAGCCAGTCTTGCCAGCTCGTAGCAGAGTTATAGCCTTCGGGGCGGCAGGAGGCTCGCAGAGCGTGGAATCAGCAATATTTGGCAACGGAAGTGGTGGGGCGACGGGCTCCGAGAGCCGTCCTCCCATCCCATTAGCGTTCCGCCCGCGTGCGCACGAGCGGCGCGACGGCGGCGGCGTCCGAGACGACGCAGACATGACACGAGCAGAACACTAACGAGCGCGGCGCGCACCCGCTATGCCGACCCCCCCCCCCCCCCCACGAGGAGAGGTCATGCCGAGGTTAGCAGACTGTCTGGCCCAGCTCCGCCAATGGAGAGAGCGTCTGCCAGCGATGGTTCCCCACCCACTGCACGCACAGAGAGGGCCTGCATCCTCCCCTTCCACCGCCGCCGCCGCCACCACCATGTCACAACCGTGGCCATTACTTATCTCTCTGCATTCATGCGCTTGATGGACACCACTTTCTTTGGGAGGGGCGTGGGGAGAGAAAACCCTCGGTGAATGCCAGAAACACCAGGGTTTCATTAGACAAATCTGAACGTGAAAAGAAAAGAAAGTCACAACAGCTGTTCCTTTTGTGTGTACTGTATGTAAAAAAAAAACACTTCAATGAGTTAAGGATACGCTGCTAATAAACAACCTCTTGTGGGGACAATAATAAATATAAACACGGTAACATAATTATGTCCCCGTGTTTGTTGCAAAGCAAATCCTTAGATATTTTAAAAATACATCTCTTCCCATCACGCTGGGAATAAAGCTCGATTTGGAGATTCCCGGTCAGCCGTGCCATTGTTTCCCAACAATGGCAGCAGCATGAGGCTTTTCAAATGCTGGGGGGGTGGTGGGGGGGGGAAGAAAATCTGACAAAATCTGTGTTTTCCAGTTACTATGGGCCTGGCGCCTCAATCCCTTTTATCACAAGAGCGGAAAAATACAGGCCTGCCATTTTGTGAGTCAGACTGGTGAGCTGCAACGCATCGGTACAGCAAAGGAGCCATCGGTCCGACTGTGCGAACACTCGCTTCCCAACGCACACCCTTCACGCGCAGAGACTTTGAAGTGATCCCAAACGTAAAATTAGCTGGAAAACGAGAAGCCAGTGGAGAAGAAAACTCACTGAATGTGTAATGTGTCACATGTCCCAGGGCAAGATGAGCATTAGCAATCAGACAAAACCACCCCATCTAATCCCCTCTGCTTTTTGGAAGGATTAATTTATTTCCCCTTTACTCTCTTAACAAGAATGTTAATCCCACATTCATTGATAAGTTGCTTAATACTCCAAATAGGCCCAATGCGTAACATGTTATTTGTCCAACGGCGTGTTGCTACGTTGTTCTGCTTGCTTCACACCAAAGTCCTGCCACGCCTGACACCAAACCATAAAACCTGAATAATATGCACCTTACCTCTGCACCTACTAATCCAATTAATGACCGTACCATTTACAAACTATTACGGGAACTTTGCAGCCTACTGTTTTTGACGGATGTAAAGAATGTCTCAGAGGGACCCCCCCCCCCCCCCGCCAATAAGTGACTGACAGAACTGGACCAACAAGGTAAGGGACACTGCGATCACGCACAGGAGATGGCCAGAATATCACAGCTCTGCTGTATCATGCACCCCATTAAGCGACTCACAATTGAAACTCCACGGCTCCCAGCAAGACTGGCACATGGCTTTTGCACCTGCAATAATTAAAAGCCTCGGATATGAGACGTTCACGTCAAAATTTAATTTCTCCGGCGGCCCAGCCGTGCACGGTTCGTGCCACTCAGCGGCAGTGAGTTTTGCAGGGATTACAGCGCTAATCCACTTCCAGCCTTTCCATCTCAGCAGCCAGGAGCCAACAGGACCTGGCCACAACATCACGCGCCGTGAGCCACCGAGTTTGTCCACGGCGCAGGGCTGCTTCCGCCCACGTAACCGCTCCAGTGGAGTCTCGCCAAGAAGAGATTTCGGGCCGCAGACCAATATACACTCATCCCTGCCCTGCCCCTAGCGCCGGTATGACATTACTACCGGCCTTTGGAATTCAAATGCTATCATAAATTTCCGTTTCAGAAATAAACAAGACGGGCGGGCATGGACCATCGGCGCCCGAACAAAAATTTTGAAAGGGATAGTGTGAAGACTGTCAGACGGTGGTTTATGGATGCATTTACACAAGCCAATCGCTTTCACACTTGCGCGGCCAGAATGTCACAACCGATGCATGAAAGCTGAGTGTGTACCCAGGGAGAGTGTGTCCTCATACACAAAAATCATAGTTTGTATTCTCAGTGCTGCAACATAACATTTGAGAATGCACCGAAATGGGGAAAGGTTCTCCCTCTTAAATTGGAGACTAGAAACAGCTTGTTTCATGTGAGCACGAGTCAAACGTATTTGTACGTATCTCTTGCGGTGACATAGGTCAAAAAAAGAACGCTGCAAACAATATACGTTTGGAGGGAAAATTATACGAGTTTTACAGTAAGAAGTCAACGGGATAGGTACCAGAAAGAATATCCGCCAGCTGGTTTGAGTTCACCAGTGATGGGCCCAGATAATTAAATAGTCACCGAGTGATGATTAAAAGGGATAAATGATACCACGGCAAAATCCAGGTCTGACACAGACAACACTCGAACCAGCGGTGAGCAATAATGCACTGCAGTGCTAAGCGTAAATGCCAACCAATTTGAATAGATGCGTTACGGTGCATTATTGCATCCAAATCCACTTATTATTTCAGTCTTTGCCACATGTTAAACTTGCACAATGCTTACATGGCTTTTAAAACATATGCAAATTGTGAAACAAATCTGTTGTAGAGTTTTATGTTACAGCCACAAGAACTCAGTTTTGTTTCGTGAAACACGCACCAGATGAAAAAAAAACGTGCCATTAAGCACCAGCTCTGCGGGATTCATTTCAAGCTGCCCCCCCAAACCCGCCAACTACCCCCCTCCCCTTTCATTAACATGGTCTGACACCACAGACCAAATCTGTTTTTCCGCAGTCATCAACACAACGTCGCTTTCAGTCGAACGCCAGTGCCGCATGCCAGACTGACCGAGCGACGCCGCTCTAAATAAAAAACAGGCCGGCGTCTTTGCTCTTCTTTCAGGCACAGTTATTTAAAAAAAACACAAAATCCCTTTTCCCAGAATTACCCTCGGTGCCAAGCGCGAGTGGCTGTGTGCAGTGTGTCAAACAGCGGCCAGTGTCCAGCGGGCCTAGAGCGGGGCGGCCGCAACACCCGAGGGCTCCCAAACGCACGGGCAGCCCCCCCCTCCCGTACCCAGCGCCCTACCCTACCCCCCCCCCGCGAGCAAAATACCAGCGGTGCCTGTTAAATTCTTCTAGTTCCAGGCATACATCTGGATCTTATGCGTTCGCATTTGCCGCTTTTTCAATCTTTTAATAACGCCGCACTGTAGCGTTTTTTTTTTGCTTCTTACTCATATACCGTCTGTGTGTGTGACGTCCAAGTTGCTAAGATTTTGGAACAATGCAAACCGCATTTTCTAAGAAGAAGAATTTGTTTAAGCTTTGAAGACAGCAGCCATTATATTGTGGTATCTGACAAAATCCCCTGGTGCATTGCGCCTCCAAGATCTACGACCACTTTAAACGACACTTGCTGCAGCCCTGCTCACCACCGCAGCCGGCCAGATACAGTTTAAAACACCCAAGCTGTTCCAAGTTAAGCACAATTTCTTGCATAGTTTTGTAGAATTGCCCGAGCTAGCAGGTCCAGGCAGACTAAACAGCTTTTCCACAAGCTGGTGTGGAATGCGAACGATCTGTTGTCAAGCGGCATTTTCAAACAGTGGCCTTAAATCTGGTTTGCCTTTAAGGCACTGGCATGCCGCGTAAGATATACAGTGCTCAGCTCCCCTCTGTAAGAACTAAAAAAAAGTAAATGTATCTGCCGGGTAAAATTAATTTACTTCGCGAGGCCATTTTCAACAGACTGTGTCCGCATAGGAAACGCCGACGTGTGCGATGATGCCCCCAATAGCCAGCCACCTTTAAATGACCACAAAAAAACGAGCATCCCAGGTAATGGAAATCGGCGAGCCACTCTGGATGATCAGGGTCTTCATAGACATTCCCAGATGATAATCGTGTTTACGTTGGCGGCATGGTGGATCCCCGCGGGCAACACACCTGAAGAGACCACACACTCGCCCTTCTGTGCCATAAAATTCCTGCGTGCGAGCTCCACAAACAGCAGCGCTCCTGCCAAGATAGGCACGGACTGGGTGGGGGGGGAGAAATCCACTTAACGCTCGGACCTCAATGTGAAGGGCTCAAATTGGCCACGAGTTGTTTCTTAACAGGCTAGTTGTTTACAATGTACCGTATGTGCGATTTTTCTAAAGAGTATATATAAAATGCACATGTACAGCTGTTTGTCAACCAACTAACTGAAGGTCCCACATCATAGTGACTGCCATGATTTGTATATCGTGTTGTATGTACGATTAACTTATTTTGCACCGTACTCACTTAATGCGCGATTTAAATCCGTTTTACGACATTAGTACTGCAAAAGGTGCACTATAGTTTCGACCATGACGTAAATATCTAGTATTGTTTCAATACTGTTCTGCAAATTTGTTCCAAAGAAGGACCAGCGCACAGCTTCAGTCCCAACTGGACCGATGCCTATGGTGAAAGAAAAGGCCCTGTGTACTCAGAACGCAAAACAATGGACAAGTGATTACACGCGAAAATAATAATAAAATCACGCGTGTCTTTAATTGTAAGAATATGCAAATAAAGTGTTGTTGCAGCGACCACAACGACGAGCTTCAAAACAGCGTTCTCCAGGGGAACTTTCCACCAGGAAGACAAGATACATTTTCCTGCTCAACCAGCCTGTCCAGATTTTTACACTTTCTTGTTGTACATAATATACACGCTAAATAAAGACACTAGAAAAAAGTTACACACGAAAAAAATATGCCAACCAAGTTCTTTCAAAACCCTTTCAAAATACACGTCATTTTGACCTTTTTTTTCCCCGCCCCCAAAGGTCAACAATCATTTGAACATTGGGTTAACCCACATAACTTTTGTAGAGTTGACTTGCGCGAGAGTGCCAACTTCAGAGTTCGAGAAGAGACACTGCCCTCGATTAAAAACAGCAAAAAATTATCTGCCAGCGTGAGACACCAAAGGGGCCACATTTATTTTTCGACAAAAAATTTGGAATGCGTGACAACACTGGAGGAGGAGGAGGGGGGGTGCTTTTCGTGTGGAATGGGGCACGCAGAGGCCGACAGCGGAGCTGGAAAAACACCGCGCCTGCGACTATGCAGGGACAAGCCACGCCTGCTACGACATTTTCTGCCATTTATTATTATTACTGCTACTATTCACCAATGGGAGACGGCGCAGAAGAATCTAAAACAAACACAACAGCGGCATGACACCGAGGCATAACACTCGCCCGATGGAACATTCACGAGCGCTTGGTGCCTACGCGTTACCCTCGCTTAGAAAGTTTTAATGTTGCGTGCTCGCTGACAAGCAGGGCTGGTTTTGTGCACGGCCAAACGAGGCGGACGGAGCACTTGTAATATTGGTAGTGCAATTGCTAGCATTGGGTGACAGGGCATCCAACTCACACAGGGTTGAGTCATGAAGCTTGTTTTCATGCCACTCTGCTGATGATACATGAACACAAAAAACATCTGAAAAACCCAAACCGACACCATGCAGTAATTTCATGACCTAGAACTCGTTCACACGATGCAGCTTTTAACCAGTGCAAATTGGTGAAAAGCTTAACTAAGCACGACTATAAAAAAAATAACCTACGAAAATACACGCTACTTGCGTGCCACGTCGCCGCAATTAGTTGCAAAAAATTCCCAGTAAACAAAGCGGACTGGAATAGCAGACTTAACATTATTTATCCACCTCCTCGACAGTGGCATAAGCTGTAAACACCCACCCCACACCCCCTCCGGCACCCCCATCTGCCGACCTATGCCAAACCGTGCTCCTCTGGCCGCACACCGTGCCCCCGGCTCCTGCGGCGCTGGCCCTCGCCCTCTCCTTGGCAGGCCACCTGCAGGCCGCATGGCACCGCGCCCTGGTGCTCGTTGACACCGGCCCACGCGGCATGCCACGCGGCATGCCACACGGCGCCTCACTGGCCTCCCCGGACTCGGCTGGCCCCAGCAGCGTAACCCAAACCCCTACGGCCGAGCCAAAGTGGCTCCACAATCATCATCATTATCATCACAGGCGCCGGCGGCGCAGTCTTGCGCTTAAACCTGGGGGCCTCAGTCGGGCGTCTCACCCTCTGTCGAGCCCCCCCCCCCCTCCCCAATGCAGCAACAACCCAAGCCAATCTGCCAAACCTGCTTTAAATAGCACTTCCTGGGTCAGTGCGGGCTGCGGACGTACCAGCTACTTGACACACGCACCTGGGATCCAGCCAGCTCCTGCTTAGTCCTGTCAAAAGCCATTTCTATTTGGGGAATGGCGACAGCATGAAGAGCCATCTTCTCATCGTTTTTTTTGTCCACAGGCAATACATTTATCTACCGAAAACTTAGCTGTAATTGCTAAGTACACAATTCAGACATTCACACCACTCCAAACCCATTAATGGGGTTCTTTTTCACAGTAGTCATGAGGTGATAAAAATCTGACTGCACACCATACGCATGCTGTTCTTACTCACACATCCTGTTGTTGAGCGAAATTTTGTTATATTAATAACATCCTCTTTAACGGCGTGAGCACGAATCAATCTAAAACTGATACCACCGAGGTGAGTAATCAATTTTAGCATGAAAAAAAGATGCAACTTTCTCCCAGTCCATCAAAACACTCCATACCTCCAGGGTTCTTACGGCAAATGATTAACAAAAAACCCTTGTGACCTTCGCTCGTTGCTGTGCTCGTCTGTAAACACCACACTCTGTGAATGCACTCGATCCACCCACCGTTACACTCCATTCACACGGTCCAAACACATTTTCCTTTCCATGTATACGATTTTTTTTCCCCTGCACAACTCCATTGTGAAAGTAAAACATGAAGAAACAAACACGCGCTTTACGTCATGTGTTTTCACCGAGCCCAAAATAGCTTCCACCAGCATTTTTTTCTTAAACCCAACCTGAAAAATATACGCATTAAATGGCGTGTTCAATATTATCTCGTTTTGGCCTATCCAAACCTACATAACTCTACTATGCACACAAAGCAGTCAAAGAATTAGACAACTTGGACAAGTAATTTAGTTTTTGTCAGATGTCATAGTTTGTGTGTATACCGTATATAACAATTTAATTTATGTCACAAACCCACTACCGATTTGAAATACACACAAGTTGGTGGGGTACGTTTATTGCACAAACTCAATATACTAAAATTCAACCTGTATGACAGGTTCGTAACTCATTGTAATGTGCATCTTGTCCAAAATATCGTCACGATGTAAGGATTTTACAAATCATCGCCGAGTTAAACATTCGGTCACACATAGCTAGAGACAATTCACAAAATGAATGCTCGTCCCAAAATGCACTGCAAAGCCTGTTATACATGTCCAATTAAGATTTCAGTCTAAACAACTTTTGAGGAAGTGGCAATGAACAATTCGCGTTAATGCGGTTTCAAAATACAAAAGCCGAAAAGCTGAAGTCACACAACTCGCTTGGATTTATGTTCAACGCTGCAGGACGTAAATGGCGACTCGTGTAGCGGCAGTTTGGCTGACAAAGGCTGCTTTCACACAAAAAATAAACACAAGTCATGATCCAAAGGAGCCTTATCCTACATTTTCAAACTTCTAACACATTTTATTGACGGGAAAATATATAACAGTAGGCCCACAAGCATGCTGTCATGATTTTTATATTACGGCCATTTGACTGGTCATGCTTGAAGCCAGGAAGGATCCCCACTGGGCTTTACGTCGGTGCGAATGGAGAATCGCGGAGCAGAGGTCAAACTCGCCGAAACTGTACACGCAGTAAATTCGATCTTTCAACTGTAACCCGTAAGCCAGTTTAGGCCTAATACGCCAACAGCCTTAGTTTGTAATGTTCTTCAGAGGACAACGATGTCATTCAAAATCCGCTACGCACCCTTGATCTTTACGTAAACCAAATGGGAAGCAATGTTTCATTAAAGCATTTTATATTATGGCGGAATACTAAAGTAAGGGGCTAATTAGAGCGTCTTATTCACAAAAGACATTCAACGAGAATATGCATGCCATTCATAAAAAGTTTCCACGTACATTCACTGCAACAGGACACGATACAACTCCGTGTGCAACGACATCTCGCGGCAATTACCTAAGAGTCTTTTGGCACAAATGTACCATCAGCACAAAGGTTGCCATTAAAAAGACAAATCGAGACGTGGAGAGAAACACACAATTCATTCTGTGAGATGCTGCAATTCTTATCGCCATATTGTACGGTATTGCGTTACTTCAACCCTATCTCGAACCGTGCTCTGTTCTGTGAGCGCAGTTAAACAGAGATACCCAAGACTTCAAACGGCAGTGATAATAATGATGATCTCTGAATTACGTTTATGAGCTAAACGACAGAAACCTTCAATCTTGACTTGAAGCTTTCGTGACTGCAGGAATCCATACTCTTTGGTTCTTTCGGTAAAGTCACGTAGGTAGAAAAATAAAAAAAAATAAAAAAAAATATCACGACGTTTCGATCGCAACACAAGTGGTCATCCTCAGGTGGAAAAAATAATCCAGCAGTGGAACTGCTGAACCAGCGTGATATATTATAATTTTTTGTTTTATTTTATTTTTCTACCTATGTGACTTTCCTTTAATTTTACACAGATTTGCAAGTGACAGTACAAATGTGTTGTTGCTACAATGTAAAGGCGCTTTCGCACAGTAAACACTGAAGCACTTCACGATATTGTAAGCCAAAAACCTGCAACGTTTTACGAAAACAGAACAAAAAATCATAATTGACAATTTTAAACTTCTGCCAAAAAGTATGCAACATGACTGAATTCCTCAAATCAAATACAGATAAAGCTCAAAGCATTTCACGGTAATATAACATTTACTTTTTGTTCTGCAGTGCAAACTGCACCGTGGTATTTGATATTTTCATGTTTGCCGAGGCACGATAAGGTCAAAAACAGGACGTGCGACCCCGATAAGCACGGAGCTGCTCATCTCGCACCATACTGTAGTTACGAGGCACCACAACAACGAGTGAAAGTAATAAAACAAAACACACCTTAGACCTCGCGAATGACAATCAAAAACACCACACGACGACTTCGACGACAACATTCAAGAGAGAGACACAGACCGAACGAAGCACGCGTGCTAAAAAAAAAATGTGCAAGTATTTCACCGAGGTACAAGCGGATGCCACAATATTATTGCGAGTGCACAACTACTCCACACCCAAGGTTTTATCAATGGACAGCTGTTCTCAAGCAGAGCAGAGGCACAGTCTTGCTGACCACAGGCGGTGGTGGTCAGGTGACGTCATTGAGTGTCGCTGTTCTGCAGCATGCGAGTCAACGCCACCGGGGGGGAGGAAAAAAACCCAAATGCCATTCGCCATCTCACAATGCGCTTAAAAATTTTCATCCGCACAAAATGACCTTTTGCACAAGCTTGCACTCAACAGCACATTTCATGGACCACTTAAAAAAAAGTATTAACTTTTACCAACTCGCTCGGCTGGACGGGTTTTTTTTTTTACCCATTGAAAAAAACTGCCTAATCAAATCATCTGACAATCACGTGAAGCAACCAAGTAAATTTCCAAACGTTTTCCTCGAATTCAGCAGCACAGAAAACACCCTTAGCATTTGCTGAACCTCCTGCCATAAACCGCAAGCACATACGTGTACGCTGAACAGCATACACGAGTATTTCTGTAAACAAAACTTTTTTTCGTTTATTTAGCACTGATCAGCATATTTCCTTGGAAATTCACAATAGTATTTACACTCATACATTCTTAATAATATTTCACCACAGACCCCTGTCTGCATCCACCTCTACACAGTACAGTATGTTCAATGGGCGCTGCAAACAGGCACACTACACACCGTATAGAATTACAATGTATCTCCACCTGATACTTTGTTTCGAACAGAAATGTTTTATCTGGCAATGCGACAATATATTTCATTAATATGCATTTACTGCAGGAAACAGCCAAACACAAGGGCCCCTAACACAATACGAGTCGCATACAATCATACTTAAATACAGTGCTCAATTGTTGCTATTAATATCAATGCGAGGCTAAATTTGGGACGTTACATTTTCGATAGCCACATCCTGGACCAGGGATGGGAAACCCCAAGACCTTCTGGCCCACACATGGCCTTTCTTTACACATCTACCATATGCTAGATGTGCCAATTTACAAGTGAAAGTGCGCATTGGAAAGACAAATGACATCCTGCCTTGCAAGGCCCAAGGCTGCTGCTCATCCCTATTGATTTACCTCAACGATTTCTTGACGCCCCATTTCTAGGTGCTATTGTTCATCCACTGCTGTATTAAAGATCTGGCCATGCGGCGCAGTGTCATACAGCGAGGGTTCCACTCACTATGTTAAGGTCATAAGTTCAAATGCCGGTCAGATGTCGACCTCAACATATTCAGGGCTGTCAATGAAGACGAGTGTTACATGAAAGCATTTTCGATGTAGAAAACTTAAGCAGTTTGACTTTTTGTGAACCAGACCATGGCTCCAACAGAGGCAATAACAGCAGCTATCCCAAGTGTTTAATAGTGATTTGTGCATTCCAATTATCATTCTTTTTTGCTTTTATTTCCAGCTATATGTCAAATATTTTATTGCCATTACATAACTTCGACAAATATATTTACATGCCAAATTTCCCACTGAGCACATTTTCTTGTTTTTGAGAACAGGTCTTGGGAGACGTCACATAACCATTTTTGAATTCACTTCAACAACCTCTTACCTTCACTTACAGATGTCACCTTTTAAAAGCCTCGCAAAGGATGTTCGTCATACGTAAATAAATTATTTTTTTTTATTCTCAGACCAGGAGTAAGCTAAAGTGTTAACAACACTTAGTACGATGGGGTGGGGAGTTTGTACAATCCTTGGCTGCCGGGATAAGCCCATCGGACTAGATGACATTAAACAACGTGGGTTTGACCAACGGGTGGCTGAAATCCAGTATCGAACCCAGGATATCCGCGGTGCCGGCTCGATGTTCGGACACAGTATCAGTGCCCCGAGCCACTTTGCGGATGCTCCCCCCATCACATTGTGAGCACACCGGGGGGGGGGCGAGCTGATAGCAGCATGTGCGAGGCTCACCACGCTTGTAGAGCCAGCCCTCCTTCACCACCGCCACCTCCGCCATGGCGTCGTAGTCCTCCTGCTCTCAGCACTCCGCCACAGGCTCTCCGTGCGCCTCCTCACGCGAGCATGGGCGACGCGTCACTCCTCACCGCCACGACCACTGCAAAGAAGAAAGACGAGGTAAGAAATATGGATGATGCTGCATTATTGCGGGTTTTCTGTCAGACGCAGCAATTTAACTGGCATTGTATGCCTCTGCTGCTGGATAAGGTTCATTACGTCTTCATGTCCCGTGAATTAAAAAAAAGCATTTTCATTCCTATTTTCTGTTGAAGTAAATTATTATTGCGTATTCATAACGCGGACAGTTTCACGTAAATACAAAGAGTACAGTTCGAAAGTGGATCTTGACAGTACAGTATACATCTTGTCAGTACAGTAGAGTCCAGTGTTAACCAGTACAGATCATAACCAACATAACATAAACATTTAAGACATCACAATACACAAAAACCATGACGATAAAATAACATGACCATGTGTTAAGTTGACATACAGCGATAGCTGAATACATCACGTTCACGATGTAGGCGACTGAGAGCAGAGTTGCATTTGTCTTCTTGATCACTCACTCGCTGTCCATCAAAGGCAGTGAGTGGCTTAACATCCACTTGTAATCTCAGCGTGTCACGGCGGGTGAGTGAGCACACGTCAAAATCAACCATTATTTATTACCAACCCATTCCCACAAAGCCACCGGCAGACTTTAAATATTAAACAAAACACTTACGCGACAAACTGGAAGAAAACAAAACGAATGCACACATTTTTAAACGTAGAGAGAAATGAGCCTTGAAGCGTTAAAAACAACACAACACGTCGCAAGCAAGACGCAAGAGCTCAGCTCACAAGGTCCATACCACACCGGGCAGCACGACCACCACCACCACCACACCGTATCACCACCACACACACCATACCACCACCACCACACCGCACCACCACCACACCGCACCACCACCACCACACCGTATCACCACCACACACACCGTATCACCACCACACACACCGTATCACCACCACACACACCGTATCACCACCACACACAGTACCACCACCACACACAGTACCACCACCACACACAGTACCACCACCACCACACCGTACCACCACCACACACCGTATCACCACCACACACAGTACCACCACCACACACAGTACACCACCACCACCGTACCACCACCACACACACACACATCGTTCCACTACCACACACACCGTACCACCACCACCCACCACACACACCGTATCACCACAACACACAGTACCACCACCACACACAGTACCACCACCACACACAGTACCACCACCACACACAGTACCACCACCACACCGTACCACCACCACACACCGTATCACCACCACACACAGTACCACCACCACACACAGTACCACCACCACCACCGTACCACCACCACACACACACACACACCGTACCACCACCACACACACCGTACCACCACCACCACCACACACACCGTCATCGGCCGGACACACGTCCCCGGCTCCAGCTCAATTGACAAGACACAGCCACGGCCCCACAGTGCGCCCCTTCGCAGCCACGGGCGTCACGCTTTGTCGGGGGGGGGGGGGGGTGTCTCTTTGGCCAGGAACCGTGGCCCTCAACCGGGGAGCCACCCACCTCGCCACCCGCCCCGTTCACCCACCCCACCACCACCGCCGCCGCCTGCCCGCTGGGAGTCCTGGGACCTGGGAAGCACCCCGCCTACACCCCCCACTGCCTGGCCGGCCCTCCCGTCCGTCCGTCCGCCCACCCCCCGTGCTCCAAGCCTCACCACCGGCGGTGGCGGCCCGCGTGTTGTTTTGTTGTTGGGCGTGGAATGTGATCACTTGATCACTCAGCCCTCCCCCCGACCGCCGCCACCACCACCACCCCCACCCACCACCACCGTCACACACAAACTCGCTCAGCTCGCACACAAACAACCCCCGGCACATACTTACACACCCAAGGCCACACACAAACAAGGGAGGAGGTATAGGTCACAATTTTACCCTTCTTACAAGGAGGACCCGCTTCCCATCTTGGCGAGTGGCCACACCACTGTACTTTTGCCCAGTTCTGGCACGGAAGGCCACTTTCGACGAGAAATTTCCAATCTTCCAACGGGGAAAATGGCTCTTTTTTTTGTTGCCAAGACAGGAACCAAGCTCACGCCACACACAAACACGCAGCAGCAGCAGGCGCAAGCCACGAGCGTCCGCACGCAGGCAAGGCTAAAAACACACGGCAGGTACTCGGAACTCTTCACCACCACTGCACACGCGGTCACAACCACACACACAAACACGGTGGAGAGGGGGGGGGGTTCTCGAACGAGCCTCCCGTACCAAACCGTACACACCGAGGGCTATCAACAACGTTTCACAAGCAAGATATTAAATTTTGGAGATACCGTATGAGCACACACAATGGAGACACATTGCGAAATATGTTTACATTATAGTGAATCACTTACATATTCATGCAAATATCTTCCGTGAACAGCTGACAAACAACAAGGTAGAGTATGCAACTGAGCTTAACACGAAGGGCTGGTGGGAAGTTTCACAATCCACCTCTGTTCAAAACAACGTTTTAACCACTGCTTGTACACACAGACTGGCACACAGACCACGCCGCGCCTGAGATAGGAGGAGCGTTTACAGGTAAGTCAGCCAGGTAGATTTCGTGCAGGTAAGGCAAAGGATCAGGTATCCAGAGAGAGAGGGCGGACAGGAAGATGCGAGCAGCAGCAGGTAAAGGTGTGTCGTCCAGGTGTGCCCTCCCAATTCGTCAGCCACCTTGATTCAGGGCTAGCACAATAGACACGCACACCTGGCGGAGTGAGACAGCCCCCTCCCCCTTCTTTAATCACACATCGTTCAATGGGGAAACAAAACCAAGGCTGATGATCCAGCTCTTACAGATATGTACAGGTATGCAAAGACAAAAACAAAACCAACGCTGATGGTCGAGCACTTACAAATGTGTGTGCTCTCACATACAAATATCCACCGTATAACCTGAATAGACTTGGGGCAGGTGCTGTTAGCGAGTAGCACCTATGAAGGCCGACACGGCACATAGAGGGGGTGGGTGGCCAGCACCACGCCCGGCCGCCTTTGTCTCCCCAAGTAGTCATGTTTACACATACCAGGTACTCATTGAGGCTGAATCGACCTAGGGGAGGCCCAGGACCGGTTCAGATTAAATAATCGTCACTGGTGTTGATCGTGAGCAGGATTCGAACTTGGGTAGCGTGCTAACCGCTCCACAAACACAAACACACATCCACACACACTACGTACATGGGTGTGATGATGGGAGACACCCACATAATTTACACAAACGCACAACTGTACTCGTACACACATGTACACATACATGTACATGTGGTGCAATACATCTACAATTACGGCACTCGGGTGTAGGGCTGAACGATTTTAAGTCAAGCTTCAGTTCAATATTCACTGTGTAATAGATTTAAAACATGTGATGGAGCATTACCACATGATACCATCAACATATGAACTGCTCTATATGTGACAATGCAAGGATGAGAACTTCAAAGATATGAATTGCTTCCAACATGTATTTATTAAAATGTTTCCATTGAAATTGAACAATCAAACATAGAACAATTGTTAAGTTAAATAAATAAGTTATACTAATCAAAAAGAAAACAATTCCAATAATAAAGTAATTGGACTTTTCAAATCGCTAAAAATCGCAGCCTTTGCGATTTGTTAATCGCATTGTTTCAAATTTCGATTTAAAATCGATTAATCGTTCAGCCCTACGAGGGCGTGCTCATAAACACACACACACACATCCACATATTTACATGTACAAGAGCTTGCTCATACGCAAACTTCCACACACATGCACTTTGCTCACACACATGATCGTACATGTGCCCAGTCGCACGCGCATATTACTACACGGACATGTACAGAAGTAATCACATGTTCACATATACTGTACACAAACACAAGTGTAAGCAATGTATTGTGCGCACACAAACGAATCGTCAGAATACACACACGGGAGTTCACAAAATAGGAAAACCGGGTTCAAATAGCATATAACAAAAATACATTAAGCAGCTTTGTACATTTCACGCAGACAATCTGAAATGTGCACCACACCAACACAACAATACGCGACTATATAAACACAAATCATTCATAATTGTGTTCTTTTGCGTAAGATCGTGTAGGTATAATGCCAATGTTTACCATGATGGGGGCACACACGAATACACACACAGACACAACACGTGGACACCACCTTAATCAAGTAAACAACACGTCCCGTCACAAACACCCCCAACACTTTCTCCAACAGGCCGGGCACATGACAACCGGACAAAAACTGTGAACCCGGAGTCTGATGACCGGACCCCATATCCCTGACCCCATATCCCTGACCCCATATCCCTGACCCCTCACCCCAGACCCCACCACAAATATCCCAATCGCTGGACCAGTGGCTCGATAACCTTACACTCTGAATGGTTTTTTTCATACTGGAAGAATCCGATTAGCAATAAAGCTCTTTCACAGACGCATGACCCCACAATGAGTAAACCCCCTGGACCCCATCGCCGCACAAAGACCCCCGCGATGAATCCGATGAGCAATAAAGCTCTTTTTCACATATTCATGACCCTACAATGGGTAACCACCTTCCACGCACCACTCACTCACCGGCGGTGCGAGAGGGCCCTTGGGGTTGCTGCTGCTGCTGCTCCTTGCGGCTTAGGGAAGTCACCCCGGCGAGATTCAGGAGGACGAGGACGGTGGTGGTGGTGGTGGTATTGCCCCGACTCGAGTGCCCTCTGCACTGTGTGTCGTCTCGGGTGCTAGTCGTGCACAGACAGTGCCGCGTATTGAGTAAGAGTTACTGTCAAGTGTCGGCTGCTTTGTACAGAGTTAATCATGTGCAGCAGTAGCAGCAGCAGACGTCTTCTGTGCTGTGTGCTGCGTAAAAGGATGCAATGCACCACCCGACGTCCTACGGTGTTAATCGATGCGCCGTATGCTAGTTGTACTGTGTAACCGCGTACTGTGCGTGCTGTATGATGATGTGTAACTCGGTGTAATGGATCTTCTTTAGAGGCGTGGTGTACAGCAGCCCGTGTAACGAGTGCGGCCCACTTGGTCTGCCTGTGTGTGTGTGTGTGTACCACCTTTGTGACAGGTCTCTGTGTGTGTAGTCGTGTGTGTGTGTAAAGTCGTGTGTGTGTGTAAAGTCGTGTGTGTGTGTAGTCGTGTGTGTGTAAAGTCGTGTGTGTGTGTGTAGTCGTGTGTGTGTGTCAAGTCGTGTGTGTGTAGTCGTGTGTGTGTGTGTGTCAAGTCGTGTGTGTGTGTAAAGTCGTGTGTGTGTGTGTGTCAAGTCGTGTGTGTGTGTAAAGTCGTGTGTGTGTGTCAAGTCGTGTGTGTGTGTCAAGTCGTGTGTGTGTCAGTGTGTGTGTGTAAAGTCGTGTGTGTGTCAGTGTGTGTGTGTAAAGTCGTGTGTGTGTAAAGTCGTGTGTGTGTAAAGTCGTGTGTGTGTGTGTAAAGTCGTGTGTGTGTGTAAAGTCGTGTGTGTGTGTCAAGTCGTGTGTGTGTGTAAAGTCGTGTGTGTGTGTAAAGTCGTGTGTGTGTATCAAGTCGTGTGTGTGTGTAAAGTCGTGTGTGTGTGTAAAGTCGTGTGTGTGTGTAAAGTCGTGTGTGTGTGTCAAGTCGTGTGTGTGTGTAAAGTCGTGTGTGTGTGTCAAGTCGTGTGTGTGTGTAAAGTCGTGTGTGTGTGTAAAGTCGTGTGTGTGTGTCAAGTCGTGTGTGTGTGTAAAGTCGTGTGTTGTGTCAGTGTGTGTGTGTAAAGTCGTGTGTGTGTCAGTGTGTGTGTGTAAAGTCGTGTGTGTGTCAGTGTGTGTGTGTAAAGTCGTGTGTGTGTAAAGTCGTGTGTGTGTAAAGTCGTGTGTGTGTGTAGTCGTGTGTGTGTGTAGTCGTGTGTGTGTGTAGTCGTGTGTGTGTGTAGTCGTGTGTGTGTGTGTAGTCGTGTGTGTGTGTGTAGTCGTGTGTGTGTGTGTAAAGTCGTGTGTGTGTGTAGTCGTGTGTGTGTGTAAAGTCGTGTGTGTGTAGTCGTGTGTGTGTGTAAAGTCGTGTGTGTGTGTAGTCGTGTGTGTGTGTAAAGTCGTGTGTGTGTGTCAGTGTGTGTGTGTAGTCGTGTGTGTGTGTAGTCGTGTGTGTGTGTAAAGTCGTGTGTGTGTGTAAAGTCGTGTGTGTGTGTCAGTGTGTGTGTGTAAAGTCGTGTGTGTGTGTAGTCGTGTGTGTGTGTAAAGTCGTGTGTGTGTGTGTAAAGTCGTGTGTGTGTGTAGTCGTGTGTGTGTGTGTGTGTGTAGTCGTGTGTGTAGTCGTGTGTGTTGTGTAGTCGTGTGTGTGTAGTCGTGTGTGTGTGTAGAGTCGTGTGTGTGTGTAGTCGTGTGTGTGTGTGTGGTCGTGTGTGTGTGTAGAGTCGTGTGTGTGTGTGTAAAGTCGTGTGTGTGTGTAAAGTCGTGTGTGTGTGTGAAGTCGTGTGTGTGTGTAAAGTCGTGTGTGTGTGTCAAGGTGTGTGTGTGTAGTCGTGTGTGTGTGTAGAGCCGTGTGTGTGTAAAGTCGTGTGTGTGTGTGTAAAGTCGTGTGTGTGTGTAAAGTCGTGTGTGTGTGTAAAGTCGTGTGTGTGTGTCAAGGTGTGTGTGTGTAGTCGTGTGTGTGTGTAAAGTCGTGTGTGTGTGTAGTCGTGTGTGTGTGTATAGCTGTGTGTGTGTCAAGTCGTGTGTGTGTATAGTGTGTATATAGCTGTGTGTGTGTGTCAAGTCGTGTGTCAAGTCGTGTGTGTGTCAGTGTGTGTGTGTGTAAAGTCGTGTGTGTGTATAGCTGTGTGTGTGTCAAGTTTGTGTGTGCCAGGCGCTCTCTTACGAATGCAGCAGCAGCAGCGGCGGGGTGCCGTGAGTCCCGAGTCCCGTGAGCACCACGACTCAGGACGACTCAGGACGACTCACGAATCCCAGAGGGATGTGGGCACGAGTGAGTGTGCTTGGTCCTGCGGTCAATGATGAGCAGGGACGAGTTAGCACTGTGTCCTGTGGTCCCTGGTGAGTACTCGTGAGTTCGAGTGATCCCTGGTGAGTACTAGTGAGTACTAGTGAGTACTAGTGATCTCTGGTGATCCCTGGTGAGTACTAGTGAGTAGTAGTGAGTACTAGTGATCCCTGGTGGTCCCTGGTGAGTGTTCGTGATCTCTGGTGATCCCTGGTGAGTACTAGTGAGTAGTAGTGAGTACTAGTGATCCCTGGTGGTCCCTGGTGAGTGTTCGTGAGCCCTGGTGATCCCTGGTGAGTACTAGTGAGTACTAGTGAGTAGTAGTGAGCTAATGATCTCTGGTGATCCCTGGTGAGCACGAGTGAGTACTGGTGAGTAAAGGTGAGTCCTGGTGAGTACTGGTGATCACTAATGATCCCTGGTGAGTACTGGTGATCACTAATGATCCCTGGTGAGTACTGGTGAGTACTAGTGACCACTAGTGATCCCTGGTGAGTACTGGTGAGTACTGGTGATCTCTGGTGAGTACTGGTGAGTACTGGTGAGTACTAGTGAGTACTGGTGATCACTAATGATCCCTGCTGAGTACTGGTGATCTCTGGTGAGTACTGGTGAGTACTGGTGAGTACTAGTGATCACTAGTGAACTCTGGTGATCTCTGGTGAGTACTGGTGAGAACTGGTGATCACTGGTGAGTACTAGTGAGTACTGGTGAGTACTGGTGAGTACTAGTGATCACTGATGAACTCTGGTGATCTCTGCTGGTCCCCTCTGGGTGAGTACCGCGCGCAGTGCCGACCCGCGCGCGCCACGCACTGTACGCGCTGCCCGGGCTCTGGGCTCGCCGCCCCGGGGCCCCTCCCCCCTCCTCCCTCCTCCTCCTCCCGCCCCCTTCTCCCCCTCCCCCCGCCCCCTTCTTCCCTTACCCCTCCCCCCTCCTCTTCCCGCTCCTCTCCCCTCCGCCCCCGCCCCTCCCACCCTCTCGCGCCCCTCCCACCCGCCCCCGCCCCTCCCACCCGCCCCCACCCACCCCTCCCACCCGCCCCCACCCCTCCCACCCACTCGCGCCGGCCCCCACCGCCCCCAAACGTGACGTCACGTCCCGCGCGCTCGCGCCGGCAAACAACAACTCCGGCGGCGGCGGCGGCGATTAATCGATCGGCGGTGACGTCACCGACGATCGATTAATCGGCCTGCGGTTACTTCACCGCGGATCGATTAATCGACTGGCGGTGATGTCATCGACTGTAGATTAATGTATCGGCGGTGACGACAACGATACTAGATTAATCTAGTGACACTAGAGTGACGTCGCCGCCGATCGATTAATCGACTTCCGGTCACCGATAGCCGATTAATCGATCGGCGGTGACGTCACTGGCAGTCGATTAATCGATCGGCGGCAACGTCACCGCCGATCTAGTGTCGTTGACGCCGATCGATTAATCGGCTGTCGGTGACGTCACCACCAGTCGATTGTATCCCCCTGTCGGATTAATCGATCGGCGGTGACGTCACCACCGATCGCACGCCGCCAGCAACAAGCAGCACTGTTCTAAAGTTGTGATTAGGCTTAAGAAGTCGACGCGTTTCTGGAATTATACATCCATTAGAAATAAAAGGATTCGAACGAGACTTATGAACGAGCACGAAATTATCGAACCTTAAAATCGAATCGAGGAAATTGGTCGAATCGCCGCTTGGGGAGTGAATGTTTCACTTGCTGACACGCCCTTGAGAAAGAGCTTCACAGCTCTTCTGATTCCTCCGGTCGAAGTGAAGATTGTGAATCTTCACGCGCTTTTACGCGTAGTGTGTAAAAGCGCGTGAAGAAGTTACAATTTAAATGTATTATAGTGTCCAAAATACTTTACAAGGGTGGTCCATATGTCTTATGACCCCCATTTAATTATCTGAAACGTAATCTTTTTTTAGTATACCAATGGGTGTGAAAACAGAAATGAGTAAGGAAAGGAGCAAACATTTTAGAGGGGTTAATTAATTTTGGGGGGGGGGGTCACAATACACCTGGACCACCCTGTACAGGCAATTCCAACTGCATCTGAGTCGCTTCAGCAGAAAACTAAAACAAAATTGCAGCTAAATCTCAACTTAAAGCTTTCGTGACTGCAGGAATTCATATTCTCTGGTCTTTCGGTAAAGTCACGTAGATAGGTTCAAAGATAATAACAACAACAAAATCTACGACGTTTCGATCGCAACACAAGCGGACGTCATCAGCACCGCTTGTGTTGCGATCGAAACGTCGTAGTTTTTTGTTGTCTTATTATTTTCTTTGAACCTATCTACGTGACTTTACCGAAAGACCCAAAGAATATTAAAATTGCAGCTATTTTTAAATCCTTTATATTAAGTTTGCTTGCTTGCTTAGGACCGTGCAAATCTTTCGGTCGTTTTTTAACCCACTTCCCGTGATCCAATCGAGCTGACATTTTGCACAGACTCGTTGTGCGTGACAATGCATTTTCGTGAAAAAAAAATTCTAAATTTTACACTGTTTAGGGGAAAAAGTTTAAATATTTAATTACCAATTGGTTAATGCTGCCAGACAATCATCTGACCCATAGGTGGCAGCCATCTCAAGCCAGAGGACGAGAGGACTCTAGCCACCCCTATGCCACGCATATAAAGGATTTATAGTGAAAAACTTTGTTTTTACGGGTTAATTTTTCCCCATTAAACCAAATGATGCGTCAGTCATACTTAAGTCTAAAACTTGAGCATGGCATTGGCAAGGACACACGGTGGACGCTTTGTTGTACGTCACTCTTGGCCCAATCTGGTGCAGTCGAACCCATCGTGTTACTCTACCTGTGCCCTCCCAATGTCTGTGTGTGTGTGTGGTGAGGTATGGGGAGCGGTGGTGTAGCGGTTAGCGCTAGCGAACCCGGCGACCCGGGTTCGATTCCCGCTCACGGCCAACACCGCCAGTGACGATTATGTGAACCGGTCCTGGGCCTTCCCTAGATCGACTCAGCCCTCAAATGAGTACCTGGTGCCATGTGTAAATATCGTCCACGAGGGAGACAAATGCAGCTGGGCGTGGTGTTGGCAACCCACCCCCTCGTGTGCCGTGCCGGCCGTTATAGGTGCTTACTAACAGCACTTGCCCCTAAAGCCTGTTAAGGCTATATGGTGGATCTTTGTATTTTTTTATGGTCAAACAAACCCCCCGTGATCAATGGGGGCTTAGTAGTGGTGATGCCCTCGTCCAGCGGTGGATTGACAAGGGGCTGATTTCTGTAAAATTCGTCTCCATCTCGAATCCCAACTACAGCTTGCAAACTGTAACATCACACGTCTGTGAATTGAAGATGCACGCTGTAGTGCAGGTAAGTCTGCGTTCAGTTGGCCCAAGTGTGACTCACAACACATGTGCCCCTTACATTAATCGCACGTCCTTTATCACCAAATTCGAGCTGCTGAGGAATAATACCGACGTCCTTTACATATCTCTCCTTCCACGTCCAATATACATCGACGCATTTTTACACATCCCATCAGTAAACACGGCCTTCTGGGAGTGCATCGTTTCAACCAGCGCTGGTTCAAAAACAAGCAAACTGGACCGATTTCAACAATCAGTGTCTCAAGCCTGAACCCAATACTGGTGACCTGACAGTTATGTCTATCGGCAACGATCCTCCCTCTGTCTGCTGAGCTACCAGCGAGTGATCATCAGGTGAGCACAGTCCGAAGTAATCATGACTCACGGGGGCTGCGGTAGAAAGCGAGGTTAAAAAAGTGCATCCTGTCCGTTAAACGCTGCACCCGCCCGATGTTTGCTTAACCGTCCCACGTGACAAAGAGAACAGTTCATAATAGAGGTTTTTGGGTTCATTCAAATTTTAATAAACACAATAGACAGGAAGGACAAGTTCAAAGGGTTCGCGTAATGCACATGCATAATGTACGTTGCCTCAGTAATCCCCAACCACATTGTGCAAGAGCGCAGCTACGTGGTCACCACATCTACGCCTCTATATAAGGAACTAAACAGGAGGACTTCTCCACAAATCTGGCTGTTGCCTGATGAAGCTCGTTGTAATTACTGGCGAAACGTCGTGCTCAGATTGTAAATGTTGTGGCTTGGCTCTCCAACACATCGGTGTGCTGTTCAAGTGACGAATTGGCCACGTTCTGTTTACGTGACAACCCTTACTAGTTGGCTGTGTCGGGTGGTTGCGGGTTTTAACGACACTTTTATATATTTACGCGATCTAACCCAAAACAACCTCTATTATGGATGATATTAGTCGCGAAAGCCTACCACGTGTTATAAGAAAACGTTGATTCCATTTAAGAGCCGTCCGTCCCTACGTCGGGCTGGCGATGTGACATTGCCCAGTTGGAGGTTCACGGTTCGAACCCGGCTGGCCGTCCTGGTTAGCACTGTGGTGTGTATTAACCATAGATACACGCCCGCCTGCTTCACAGGAGACGTTAAAGATCCAGTGACATTATTTGAAGAAGAGTAAACCACAACGTGTCGGCGTCATCATCCAGTTTGCCATTTGTTTGAATAATTAGAGTACTGTACTCTCAAATGACTTCATTTGGAAACGCATAGGAATCGTCGCCCCCGACTGCAAAGACTTATGAGCAGAGGTCGCAACCGGGTACCCGATACCCGTACCCTACCCGATACCCGGCTACCCGTACCCAGCCGGGTACGGGTACGGGTAGCCGTTTGCGACCCGGGTGCGGCCGGGTACAGGTAGGCTGTGAGTCAATGGTTAGTAACCGTTTGTCACTCATTTCGGGTAGGGTACGGGTAGGGAACAGGTACCCGTACCCGGGCCGGGTACGGGTACCCGTTCCCTACCCATTTGCGACCCTGGTACGGCCGGGTACGAGTACGGGTAGGCTGTGAGTCAATGGTTAGTAACCGTTTGTCACTCATTTCGGGTAGGGTACGGGTAGGGAACGGGTACCCGTACCCGGCCGGGTACGGGTACCCGTTCCCTACCCATTTGCGACCCTGGTGCGGCCGGGTACGGGTAAGGAATCAAACCCGTTTGCGACCTCTGCTTATGAGTACCATCCTGTAGGGCTTTCCAGAGTAAACAAGTGTAATATATGCAAGTAAACATAACAAAACACGGACCATATTTTAATTTGAACGGGTTCCCTCTTTCATCGCGTGGGGCGTGCTCATAAAGTATCGTGCACGCGCAACGGTGTAAACAACTTAATTTGTCTCTTTTATGGGGGTTGGTTAACCTAATCAGTGATCGCAAGATGGCAAATGCTCCCACCTGGCTGGACTCTGAATGTAAAAAAGCAACCTCGCAGTCAGTGTATGACATACGGGTGCATGAGCTCGTTTGCTCAGATAACATATCACCTTCTCTAAGTAGAGTCCCACTAATTCATAACTAATTTTCCCAAGAACTACATTTGTGGTCATCCTCATGAGCTATGATCAATCCACTGCTGAATAAAGGCCCTCCCAAAGTCGTTATGATGTCTCATAGCTCGGCGCTTTAACAATAAACTTATTTCTGCAACGAAGAAAAAAGGTAAAATCATAATGGGCTGTTAGAGGCAATTAAGATGCCGCTGCGAGTGTTGTGGCAGTAACTTTCTTTACTGGAAGTTCTGTGCAAGCTGTGTATCCTGTTGGGTTTTAAAACATCCCAACTCTGCACCCTCTTGTAAAATATGTTGAGAATCCAAAGCTCGGCTTTCCTGGATAAGCGAAGACCTTTTGAGTCTCTTGGAATTCAAGGATGCACTCACGTGGTTGCAAAAGAGCAGCACTGTATCTCAAACACCGTTTGCATGGAATTTTTCAAAAGCACACAGCCCATCGATTGCCATTCTTTTTAACCAGGTGATTGGCCTTCCATACGGAATATTTCTTCTTGCAAGAGAGAGAGAGACCAGTCAGTTAGATTTACACTACAATTGAAAAGTTCCAACAGAGTTAGTCAAGCAATGCTGCACAATAAATTAAAATGTACAGCCACTTTGTCAATCCACCGACGGATGAAGGCCTCCGCAAACCGTGTCGGTCATGGCGATTGTTTGACCATACTTCATCACGCTGGTCAGTGTGGGTTTGTGAAAGGGGGTCATAGCTAGAACCGGTTTATATGTAATTCGCCACTGATGTCAGCCGGGACGAGGAATCGACCTCACGATTCCACACAGCGCAGTGTGCTAACCATTACATCACCACTCCAATGGGAATACGTGACCGATTGAAATTCTGAGAGATAAGACATTCACACGGTTTACAACGAGACGTTGAAATAAAAATTCAACTTAAACAAATAAAAACAATGTAACCACTCTGATTCATTATTTCCTAAATACATTCATTTGTCTTCTTGGTTCTTTCCGTAAAGTCACGTAGAAGGGAAATAACAAAATAGACAGCGTCTTTCCGACAGACCTGTTCTTCACCTGAGGATGGCTGCTTGCGTTGTGGTCGAAACGTCGTGAGAATTGTATTTAATTATGTTTTATATTTGTATTATTTTATTATTTCCCTTCTACGTGACTTTACCGAAATAACCAAGAAGATGAATCCCTGCAGTCACGAAAGCTTTAAATAGAAAAATACATTAATTTGATTAAAAACACTTTTAAAGTGACGAATATGTTTTGTTCGAGCCGTCCTATCTTCTCAACCATTTTCAATCAACAAGTGGCAACATTGCAAACCCAGTGGTCATGTTCACAAATCACTACGTATGTTTCTGCTTCCTCAAAGTCATCAGCACTTTGAAGACATGTCCATCGCGCTATTCCCGTCGTGAGTGATCAGATGACCACAGTCCGAAGTAACGGCGCTGCAGCAGACGCGAGGTTAAAAGTTACATTCATTCCACTGCACGCGCCTGATGTTTTGTAAACGTCCCACGTGACGAAGATTATTCATTCTCGTGGATTCACAGGACCGCGCTTCTTCTTGGTTCTTTCGGTAAAGTCACGTAGAATGGAAATAATAAAATAATAAAATAATTCTCACGACGTTTCGGCCACAACGCAAGCAGCCGTCCTCAGGTGAAGACCAGGTCTGTCGTGAGAATTATTTTATCATGTTTTATTTTATTATTTTATTATTTCCATTCTACGTGACTTTACCGAAAGAACCAAGAAGATGGATCCCTGCAGTCACGAAAGCTTTACATCGAAAAATAGGACCGCGCTTGTGTGCGTTCGCACTTGGCGGTGACGCTCGGCGACCGTGGCTTTTTTTTTAAATCCTTTATAATAAGTTCGCTTGCTTGCGTGCTTGCTTGCTTACGACCGTGCAAAATTTTCGGTCGTTTTTTAACCCACTTCCCGTGATCCAATCGAGCTGACATTTTGCACACAGACTCGTTGTGCGAGACAATTAATGTTCGTGAGAAAAAAAATTCCAAAATTTTACACTGTTTAGGGAAAACAAATTAAATATTTAATTACCAATTGTTTAATACTGGCAGACAATCATCTGACCCATAGGTGGCAGCCATCTCAAGCCAGAGGACGAGAGGACTCTAGCCGCCACGCATATAAAGGATTTATTGTGAAAAACTTTGTTTTTACGGGTTATACTTATTCGCTATTTATACTTGCGAGCGTCTCATTTTGTTTTCGGGGGGGGGGGGGGGGCATACACTTTGTAAACGAACGTTGGGACGCGTGCGCACGCTTCTTCCATAATGTGCTCACCCGCTAATTAGACCGACGTGCCTATTTGGGTCCCGGTGACGACAGTGGAAACGCTGGCGTCACGGCCAGCGGAGCGCGCGAGCCATTCTGTTGTGTGTGTGTTGTTTTTTTTCAACGAGGCCGCCTTTCCATTGACAGAGACGAGCCTGGGTTATCAGATACAGGGCCGCCTCAAGACCTCGACAAATATCCCATTACCCCTGGACACTATATCCGCGTAATTTAATTAGTGCGCGCTCCCGGCTGCACGAGCTGATGCCGTGTTGCCGCACGCGTGTGCCACGTGAAGGCGGTGCCGAGGTGGTGGCAGGTGGCGTTATTTTTGTTTTTTTGCGGGGGAGAAACTTTGCCGTTTAGCAACTATCACCCTCGCCAACTTTTTATGCTCTCCCAATACAACGGATTACAATCGTTAAGGATGTACCGGTAATTATTTGCCAATCCACTTCTGGATGAAGGCCTTCTCGAGCCACTGCCATCGCTCAGAAATCGTGTGATGTTAGTAATCCACCTCGTCTCCGAAACACGGGTTGATTTCATGGCTCCATCTCCTCGCCGGTGGACGTCCTCCCAGGTGCATTCCCTGCCTTCGTTATTCTTGACCAGTGGTTAGTTTTAACGCACCCACTGGGGTGTACGCACCCACTGGGGGTGCGAGATGCCCTTTCTGGAGGTTCGAGACACTGGCAGATTTTTTTTTTAAAGTAAATCATCAAAACACAAATGAAGCACGTGACACGTAAGTACAGCTTACTATGTTTCATCAAACCTATGTATTTATAAACATTTTTTTTACGATTTAGAACGAAAAGAGTGCACGGCTGCAGTAATTCGCCACTGCTCTAGACCATTGGCCATCGTCTCGAGACACGAGTCATGCCCAGGCCCCGCTTTACTTTATTCGGAGGCCTTCACGACGTCTTTAACCCATGCGTACTCTCCAATGCATCTGCCTCTCGGTGTGATTGAAAGGTGCAGTGACAGACAGAAAGTGGAAATACCCCCTGCAGAAAAGTATCGGTGACGGAATCGGTCACGCCCCAACGGCCGAAAAGGCGAAAGCAACCAGATTGAGAAGATAGTCATTGACAGCCGTCTGTCAATCCAAGTCTGGATGAAGGCCGCCCCGACACCGTTGTCGATCATTGGGGTTGCTTGACTATAGAGTGCTTCACCACGCCGGTCAGGGCACGTTGGCGAAGAGAGAGAGAGAGAACCCAGGACTGTTTCAGATATCGCTCAACCTTAAAGTCAGCAGTGGGCAGGAATTTAATTTCCGGTGGCCCGGATCGTGTCGCCACCACCCCGCCACTTTAATTACCGCACCGTGACAGGTTCAATCACTTATTGGCAATCGCAAATGCAGGTGTTTTGTGGGGTCATAATCCATAGGACGATAGCAACTACCCCGAGTGTAATCATTGTTGTCACCTTTTGTGTAGGTGCCCAATTGGATCGCGGGTCTGGTGCTGCATCAGAGCGAGAACTGAACGTTTTGCAATATGCTCGTGTGAAAATGCATGGCTGAAATGTTTAGTTCTTACCCATATCTCAGAAGCGAGGTGGGTCTGACTTCGGCTAGTGTTTGGATGCTGGATGGATGAGAGACTGCTTGGAAATACCAGGTGCTGTCGTCTTGGGCCCCGCGAGGTGGCCAAGAGATTTCATTATAGCAATGGATTGGTGATCTATGTTTGGGGAGTTTTAAGTGTTGTCTTTATCCGAGGCTTTCCGGATTGCGCCCACATCTCAAACGCTCGTAAATTGATTTTTTTGGCCGAACATCCCAATGCAGGGATCTCCTAGAAGAGAGCCCCAAGACGTCACACCGATGCTTTCGTGGATCAATAAGGAGCAGCATGAGTAATTTGCTGAGATTTTTTGTTGGTTTTCCATCTTATACACTTAATTTTTGCATTCATATATTGATACTGTGTTTCTTTCCTTGCATCCCTTGTTAAACGTTGGCCTCAATAGGCTGTTTATGGGTTATAGGTAAGTTCTATCATGGCATATAACTGTGTTACGTATCATAGGAAACATTCGTAGATAGATAATCGTGCTCATTGTACTGTGCTCTACACTCAGTACAATCACCCAGGTTCTAAACTAAACTTTTTTTATTTTACCAGGTAAGGCCCACTGGCCTCTAGGGCTCTTTTTCACAAGAGGCCTGGCCACAAATGATAGCTCAACGAAGTGGCTCATCGTGTGGATATTTGTAGCAGCCAAATACTCTAAACGCGTGTCGATTCTAAATATGGAAGGGGAAAACCGGAGGAAAATCCACGCGACCACGGGGTGAACACGCAAATTCAAAATATACAACAGGCGTCAGGAGTCAGTGGGTCGGGATCGAACCCACGGCCTCCAGAATACCAGGCGAAGAAGTTAAAATCTCGCCACCGTGTCACTCACTGCGGGTCACCCCGATATGTAAGACCAGTCGTGGGGGGTTCATGTTATGTGCACGTGCTGCCTATATCCGGACACCATAGCTTACGCATCCTTTATCAACGGCGCAAAACAAAGTCGTACGTCACCCGTTATCGCTCGTCGAATGCGATTGCTTTACGTCAGCCTCCGGGTCACACGTCACGGTGGGCGAATAACTTGGTTCGCTGATGATTGCGAGCGCGGTTCGGATTTGCACCGGACAGCACTGCATGAGGACGCTTTCGTCCAACAGGAGATTGACAAACAACGACACTTTATTCGTGTTATTAATAGGCGTGCAAGCAGGCAGGGCCGGATTAAGCGAGTGCGGGGCCTGTAGCATTATCTTATAAAGGGGCCCTAAATTTTGGAAAAAACCCATAAATATTTAAACACATGTTTTACTTGCACAGTAAAATAATTGTATTTTTTCATTTGCTATACAGCCAGATAATACGACAAATCGCTAACCTTAAACACCAACACCCAGTCGTTCATAAAGTTGAAAGCGGTATAGTACTGTAGCAATAGAGCAAGTGCAGAATCACTGAACCGGAATTGATAGCTTGAAAGCATTTAGTGCGGGGCGCTGAGCTACTCGTGTAGCTACTTGTAGTACTGGGAGAATCCGGCACTTCAAGCAGGTAGGCAGTCAGGTATGTAACTAAACAGGTTGGAAATTAAGTAGGTAAGCCAACACATCAATGAGCAGATATTACATCTTCATATATCTCGCTCTCCACATACAAAAAAAAGTATGTTTACCCATATGTAGGATTCACATATTAAAGAGAGTGGCTTTGCCCATCATATGTAGCAGCTCAGCATTGGATCAAACAAACCTGACTATACTCTTTGGGTCTTTCGGTAAAGTCACGTAGGTATAAAATAAAATATAATGATAACCGGTCTAGAGGTTTGATTCTTTCGGGCAATGACTCTTCTGAATCGCACATAATGGGCCTTTGTCCGAAACGTCGCCTGTTAATATATTTTTTATTTGAAAGGCAGTGGGTTTTTTTTACGAATGTGTTGAGTTTTTGATTGTAATTGTTGCACCACTGCCAACGCCGTGTCATCATTTGTTTAAGTTTGAAGACAGGCAAGTAAGTCGGGCAAACAGTTACTCAGGCAGGTAGTTAGGCAGGTGAGTAAGAAGGCGGGCAGGCGAGCAGTTATTCAGGCAGGTAGTTATTGAGTTTGTGTATTTATATTGAACTTCATTCGCACCGTACGGCGCCAACCGTGGTCATCGGAGGTGCGGGGGAAGGACAACAAATAAGGTAGTGAGACGGGCAGACGATCAGCTATTCGGGCAATTGGCTCGGAAGGTAAGCGGGTGAGCAGTTATGTAAGGCAGGTCGGCCGTGTAGCTGGCGCGTATCATAATCACGTGTCCACCACACGAAAATGCGCTCTTGTTGATACGCAGCGCTCAGAGGCGGCGTATCGGACCCCTAGCGGCTGCCAAGCGGAGGCACAAAGCCCGGCTCAGCCGGCCACGGCTGGACAGATGGGGGCAGATTGCTAAGTACCTTGTTTATCACGAGCTCGGGGTGCTGCAGGGACAGGGGGGGACGCGCCGAGCCTCTCTTCTGCGCTGCACGCAGCCAAATGAATTAAACATGAATCGCGAACGGGCGCAGAGAGAGAGAGCAGACGGGCAGTTGTGACTGTGCGGGCGTGAAGACCACGCGATGAACTGAGTGCGCGGGATATGCAGTGTACATGTCCATGTGTGTGTGCACGTGCTTAAACAGAGTAGATGTTTAGTACACGCGTGTCCGGTGATCCACGCCACATTGAGTCCATTTTCTGATTTTCAAGAACATCTTCCTGAATTTGTAACAACCACGGCAGATGACGGACACAAGATGTTCTTGAGATACTGATAGTTCAAAAAGACTGAGCTATGTGTGAGTGTATGCTAAGAAGGAACCTTCAGCATGTATTGAGTATGAGATGCAATTAGGTATGTGAGTAGAAGATGTGCCAACATGTTCTTATGAATCACAAAAAAAAACACTCTTCATAAAAAAAGGAATTGGTTAAACAATCCGATGCGGGACACCTCCTGAGAACAAAGTCTTAATACCTGGCGAGTGTCTTTTCTGCAGAGATACATGAGTGAGCATGTGGCGAGATGTTACCTACCTCGCCTGGTATGCAGGAGGTCCTAGGTTCGATCCCGGCCCTGACGCCTGTATATGTGGAGTTTGCATGTTCTTCGGGTCCTCAGGGTTTTTCCCTCCACATTTCGAAACATGCGTTTCGAGTGTTTGTGCTGCTATACATTTCCACGTGATGATAGGCCACTTCGTGGAGCTATCATTTGTGTCCAGGTCGCTTCTGATAAAGAGATACGTAGTTCAGTGGGCTCTCTATACCTGGTAAAACAAATTTCTTTTAATACTACAAGTTTTCTCAGCATTTCTGCGATTATACTTCAACATAAACTGAGTGCAAGACCGCGGCAGCTAATCGATGCTGGTATTATACACGTGTAATTTTGAAGCCCTGTCTATTTCAGTAAGCCCATTTTTTTTGGTTCATTCATAAGCAGATGCGGATTGGATGATATGAGCCTCTTGTGCAAAGGAGATCTGGTGGTGACTATAAGGAAATCCCATATAAGCACTAATCATACACAGCATTGGCATCGCGTATGAATATTGCATGGCAATTAAAAATAAATGATCGCGCCGTCGTTTGTGATGCGTTCTTGTACAATAAAGCGGATGTTCACATCCTCTGTGGTCGACATGCAGCAGGTACACGCGGCGTGTGCGTTGAAGCGCAGCGTACACGGAATCGTCACGAATCGAATCATTTCAACTCGTCAAGTGTCTTCTTGGTTCTTTCACTAAAGTGACGTAGAAGGGAAGTAATAAAATAATAATATTATTATATTATTTTATATTATATAATAGTATTTCATCTTCTTGGTTCTTTCGGTAAAGTCACGTAGAAGGGAAGTAATAAAATAATAAAAATAAAACATAATAAAATAATTCTCACGACGTTTCGGCCACAACGCAAGCAGCCGTTTTTTTTTAGACTCTGTCTTATCGACAGACATGTTCTTCACCTGAGGACGGCTGCTTGCGTTGTGGCCGAAACGTCGTGAGAATTATTTTATTATGTTTTATTTTTATTATTTTATTACTTCCCTTCTACGTGACTTTACCGAAAGAACCAAGAAGATGAATCCCTGCAGTCACGAAAGCTTTAAATCGAAATCGTCAAGTGTCCTTTATTTGACGAGGTGAGAGTGACGTGAGATCTCGAACAGGTCTTGCAAACAGAGAGCCGGAATGTTGTGTTTGTCAATAAATAAGCCCTATACTGTACTGCCCATTTTACTCGCCTATAAAGTAATACTACAGGTCAGTGGACCGTCACCCGGATATACAAAAAAAAATTGGTATTGGTAAAAAAAAAGTTCCTGCAAATGACTCATTTTGGGATTGCTCAGAGCAACAGCGCCCCTTTGTTGAGATTTATTTTTAAATGTCAAGACTCTTGAAAATAGTTTTGAGGCTCAGTGAATCTATCCTGGTTAAACAAACAAACATCACAAATAATCTACGTTTGAGTTTCCTGGCTGGCTGCTGGCTGGGCGCCTCTCCACCCCAACAATAACTCTGTTGTTGTTAATGGCTGCTGCGAGCCGTTGCCAACGAAACTAACTGGGTAACTGGCAACACGGGAGTTTCTGTGTCTCAAGTAAACGTTAAGTTGAGACGACGGAAGACGTTCAGAAGACGATGGCGCCATCAACGGAGGGTGGGAGTAAGGAATAGAGAAGACTCACCACGGTTCAGTTTGCTGTAACTTTCAATGTGTGCTCCTATCAATGTAATCCTTACGCCAGAATAATCTTTAAATCGTCCAGAATATATACGTGAAAAAATTTATTATTTTGGCATTTTATTACGTGAAAAAGCAGATAAATTTTCATAATTCCGAGTTCAGGATTTTGAGGAAATTATGAGTATGACATCTGTCTCTCATATTCCATTGCAGAGTAACGGTTTATCCACGAGTAACAACAAACATATATCTCTGTTAGCCCTTTGTTAATTCACAACTGAGTGAAAGCTTCCCAATACTGCACCAGACTGGTCAGTACGCGCTGGTGAAATTGGGGCAGGTGGAAATGTCACTCGCCACCGGTGTTCATAGCCGTGGCCTGCAATTGAATTCAGGTCACGTGGTGCACGCGGCAGTGCATTAACGACTGCGTCAGCGCTCCGCCTGGTTATAGATGTGATTAAATAAAGAGTACACCTTCCTCTGTGAGTAACGCATCATCAATGCGAGCAGCATCGTCATCATCACACTCGTCCTCGTCATTGTTGTCATCAGTGCCGTTGTCATCAGTGGTTGATCTTAGAGGTAGGGTGAGTACTAGTGGGTGTTTGTTGATCTAAGAGATATCTGCTAGTACTAGTGGCTGGTTGGTTGAGGTTAGACGCAGGGTGAGCGCTAGTGCTTGGTTGAAGTTAGAGGTAGGGCTAGTACTAGTGGTTGGTTGATCTGAGAGGTAGCGCCAGTAATAGTGGCTGGTTGGTTGATCTTAGAGGTAGTGCTCGTACTAGTGGCTGGTTGGTTGATCTTAGAGGTAGTGCGTGTGTAGTGCTGAACTTTACGCGGACAACTTCTTTCTTTTCTGTCGTCACTTTATTTATCCAACACAGCACATTTTGCCTCCATCTTTTAACGCGTTCTCCGCTCGCTCGCCGCGCCCCGCCGGCCTCGCTCGCTCCGTTCCTCCCTCTCTCTCTCCGTCTCTCCCGACTCCCTTCTCTGCTTCCCCGTCCCACTCCAGCCGTCGCTCTTTCTTGGCTTCTCCGTCTCACTCCGACTATCTCTCCCGTTCAGCTTCTCCGTCTCTACTGCTACCCTATACGTCTTCTTCCTCTCCACTGCTACTCTACGCTTCTTCTCTTCTGCCCACGACCGACTCCGTCCAGCTCCCAGCACAACTCCCCGTCTTTCAATGACGCTCCCTTATTTATCCCCCTCCTCATTAATTCCCAATTAATTAGTTGGCATCCCCCCTAACGCCCCGCGCCCCCGGCCCCCGCTGCCACCTGTCTCTATTCACAGACTTGGAGGCGCCACCTTGTACTCAACAACAACAACCAGCCAATCACTGCTCTACCCCATAATTGCCCAACGTGCCGTCTCCGACTCACTTGTTGGCCCCCAGCAACAGCAGCATGTCCCAATTTGACCCCACTGTTCCCAACCCGCACGTGTGTACAATTACCCCCCCTTGGCGCACGTTAAACCACTACATCAGTACTAGTGGCTAGTTGGTTGAGGTTAAAGGTAGGGCTCGTACTAGTGGCTGGTTGGTTGATCTTAGAGGTAGCGCTAGTGTAGTGTACTAATTCAGAGACACTAGTGGGAGGCGTTATCCCTCTTGTTTATTCCGGCTCTCACAGCCATAGGGGCTAATTCCATACCGGGTCGGAACAGCCAACTTGCTTCCAGACCCACAGCTTAAAGAGGCGAAAACCACGGCGACAGCAGCATGACGAGTTCCATTCCCGATGGCAGCCGGCCCCGACTGGCAGTCGGAGCTCACCTTTTATTCTCCGCATCGTGGCCAGGCTCCACCCTCGGCCACGCACCCTTCTGGATCCCCCAGACGGATATGTGTTTGGCCCACGGGTCCAACTGGTAGAATAGGCTGCTACCCTTAATTCCATTGGCTACCAATCTCCCAGCGCCACGTGCTACAGTGACTCATTCATTGTCAAAACACAAGTACTAGTGGCTGGTTCGTTGATTGTAGAGATATCTGCTAGTAATAATGACTGGTTGGTTGATGTTAGAGGTAGGGCTAGTGTAGTGTCTTGAATCACGGACGAATAAACTCCTTTGAGGCACACACTGACTATTATCTTTCTTTGACGCGGTCCCTAACACACAAGGGGTATACGGTCCCCTTACCCGTTAACCTGAGGAGGTACAGCCTCCGGCCTTGGTGGGACCTACACACAAGCCTACCCGCTTAACTTAGCACCCTCCGGCTGGGACCTAGGGGAGGCTAACTGACCCACCGCTGGCTCGGTGGGTCCCCAACCTCTGGTCACGCAGAGCCTCAGACCTTAGAAGGGCTGGAAGGCTTGGTCCAGGGTCCTGCCTATCCAGGACCTATTCTCCCCTGACCGCTGGAACTACTGAGCCTCAGCCCATAGAAGGGCTGGAAGGCTTGGTCCAGGGTCCTATCTTCTTCAACCCGGGCTTTGTCTTCATGTGTGGAGAACTGAGCCAGAGCTCTCAGCGCTCTGGCTTTTATACTGGTTCGTGGCTGGGCTCGTCCAATCACAACGCTGGTTTGTGGACCCTTCTGATTGGTTATTCCCAATCTGTCGTTTGGATCCTGTTTTCCCTCATCTGACCCTTGGCCGTTTGTCTGGCGGGAATCTGTAAATACGATCCGCTCTCACATCTCCCTGACCCCGACCGTTTACCGAGGGAGGCAACACTGTACCGTAGGTCCCCGAATAATGAGTAGCTATCACCTCTACACTAGTGGCTGGTTGGATGAAGTTAGCGGTAGGGCGATGGCTAGTGGTTGGTTGGGGTTAGAGGTAGGGTGAGTACTAGTGGCTGGTTGGTTGATGTTAGAGGTAGGGTGAATATTAGTGGTTGGTTGATGTTAGAAATAGGGCTATTACTAGTGGCTGGTTGGTTAATCTTAGAGATAGGGCTAGTACTAGTGGCTGGTTGGTTGATGTTAGAGGTAGGCCGAGTACTAGTGGCTGAAAACAAATAAATTAAATCACGACGTTTCGGAGGCAACACAAGCTTCCGTCTTCAGGTGAAACTGTCACAGCAAAATTGCTGTATCAAGTAAAGAGAAGTCCCAAGAGACTCGATCTTATATACTAGTTAAGGAGCGAGGAGCCAGGATGGGCCGTGGGAGAGGTGGTACGGCTGCTGGAACTGAGCCTTTGTAATGTAGATGGCAGAAGTAGATAAGCAAGCTAGGATTAAGCCACATTTTGTCATGCTGCTGGGTGGGTAAAATTCAAAGCAGGCCACCAGCGTGTGAAAAAAGAAGCTAAACATGATAAAACAAAACTGGCTGTCTATCAGTAAATTGCACGATAACTAAAGTAAAAAAAGCTAAACATGATAAGCAACGTGTGGTGATGTTGATGGTGGTGCGTGGAGCTAGGGGTAACAGACTGGTAATATGGAAATGTTTCAGAAGATAAATCTAAACTGGCTGTCTATCAGTAAACTGCACAGTAACTAAAGTTTAACTTGGTTAATTACATCTTTCCAATGATTGCCCAATCTGAATCCATCATCTCGGTTGAAATTATGTCAGTGTTTGTATATCTGGATGGCCTCGTGGGCAAATCTTTGGTAGTATCCAGGAGGTTTGCAAAGTACTTTGGTATCTGAGAACACAATGTCATGAGAACCAGCAGTATTATAAGTGGTCAGCAACGGCCGACGAATTCGTCTTGCCATGTTTCAAATTCGACTTGTGCTCGCGAATGCGGTCAGCAATGTGTCGTTTCCCCGATATAGCAGTCACCACAGGTACAACTCAATCTGTAAACACTGGGGTACTGTAATTCAGGAATGGCGTCCTTTACGGATGGGATCAGATCACGGATTTTGTGTACTGTATTGAATCGGACCTGGATCTTGTGTTTGTTTAGAATTTTGAAAATCTTTTTGGTAACGCCTGCTATGTATGGCAACGTGATGGTTTTGATCGGAGGTTCAGGTGGTTGTTTCTGCAAGGTGGGAGAAACAGCTTGGCGGACAGTACGGTCAGAGTATCCGTTCATCTTGAGGGCCCGATGTACATGTTTTAATTTACTGGCCAGGTGGTGTTGGTCAGAGATGCAATGAGCCCTATGTTATAGTGTTTTGATGAGGGAATTATTTTGAGCCGGGTGGTGGTGGGAATCAGGCTTCAAGTAGGAATCTGTGTGGGTGGCCTTCCTGTGCACAGAATGACCCAAAGAGCCATCAGGCCTCCTCTCAAACAGAACATCCAAGAATGGTAGCTTGCCATCTTTCTCCACTTCCATGGTAAATTTGATGGATGGGTGTCTGGAATTGATGTGGTCCAGGAATTGGTTCAATGCCGGGAAGCCATGTGGCCAAATGACGAAAGTGTCATCCACATATCTCTTCCACAGGGAAGGACGAAAGGTGGATGTATGGATGGCATCTGATTCATATTTCTCCATGAAAACATTGGCTATCACTGGTGACAAGGGGGGGACCCATAGGGGTACCCTCATTTTGTTTGTAAAAGGTACCATTCCAGGTAAAGTAAGTGCTGGTGAGGCAGTGCCTAACCAGAGCAGGTACATCAGCGTTCAGTCCATGTGGGACCAAGTCTTCAATTATAATTGTTATGGTGTCATTGTTATGGTACCACCTCTCCCGCGGCCCATCCTGGCTCCTCCCCCCTTAACCAGTATATAATGCCGTGTCTCTTGGGACTTCTCTTTACTTGATATGGCAATTTTGCTGTGACAGTTTCACCCGAAGACGGAAGCTTGTGTTGCCTCCGAAACGTCGTGATTGAATTTATTAGTTTTCTTTTTACCGACGTGACTTTACCGACAAAACCAAAGAGTATGAATCCTTGCAGTCACGAAAACTTCAAATCTAGAATTACTAGTGGCTGGTTGGTTGATGTTCGAGGTAGGGCGAGTACTGGTAGCTGATTGGTTGGGGTTAGAGGTAGGGCTCTGTTTTGTTTGGCTCGTGAGCTCCGCCTCCCCGTGGCCCCGAGTCGTCCCCACACTTCTTGGCCTCGACGCGTCGTCTTATCCGCCGTGCACGGAGCCAGGGAGGGATCCGTTCTCGATATTCCAGTTGCTCTGCAATCCGCGAGTATCGAGCACGATGCCCCCCCCACCCCTCCCACGCGCACCACGCCAATCCTCCCTTCCAACCATCACAACAACCACTCCGTGCGCACCTCGAACGAGAGGGAGAGACACAATCCCACCCCCCTGCTCTCCCAACGCCCCCCCCCCAGCCCCCCCTCCTATCCCATCGCCCCCCACCCCCCCCTCCTATCCCATCCCCCCCCCGCCCACCCCCCCTCCTCCTCCTCTTTCATTGCCCCCCCAGCCCCCCACTCCCCCTCTCCCATCGCCCACCCCCCGCCCTCCTCCTCTCCCATCGCCCTCCCAGCCCCCTCCCATCGCCCCCCTCCTCCTCCTCTCCCATCGCCCCCCCTGCCCCCCCAGCCCCCCCTCCCATCGCCCCCTCTCCTCCTCCTCTCCCATCGCCCCCCACCCCCCCCCTCCCCCTCTCCCATCGCCCCCCCTGCCCCCCCTCCTCTCCCATCGCCCCCCCCGCCCACCCCCCCCTCCTATCCCATCCCCCCCCCCGCCCACCCCCCCTCCTCCTCCTCTTTCATTGCCCCCCCAGCCCCCCCCTCCCCCTCTCCCATCGCCCACCCCCCGCCCTCCTCCTCTCCCATCGCCCTCCCAGCCCCCCCCCTCCCATCGCCCCCCCCCTCCTCCTCCTCTCCCATCGCCCCCCCTGCCCCCCCAGCCCCCCCCTCCCATCGCCCCCTCTCCTCCTCCTCTCCCATCGCCCCCCACCTCCCCCCTCCCCCTCTCCCATCGCCCCCCCCTGCCCCCCCTCCTCTCCCATCGCCCCCCCGCCCCCTCCTCCTCCTCTCCCATCGCCCCCCCCCCGCCCCCCCTCCTTCTCCTCTCCCATCGCCCCCCCCCGCCCCCCCTCCTCCTCCTCTCCCATCGCCCCGCCCCCGCCCCCCTCCTCTTCCTCTCCCATAGCCCCCCCCTGCCCCCCCTCCTCCTCTCCCATCGCCCCCCGCCCCCCCTCCTCCTCCTCTCCCATCGCCCCCCCCCCCGCCCACCCCCCCTCCCCCTCTCCCATCGCCCCCCTCCCCCCGCCCCCCAGTGAGCCGGCTCAGCCCACAGCCGCACACCGCCGAGAGCGCGATTCACCCGAGATGATCAACCCGCGAGATGATCAACCCGCGAGATGATCAACCCGCGAGATGATCAACCCGCTCCTGGACTCCTCTCCCCTCTCACCGTTCGCTCGGGATGATCAACCCGCGAGTCCCAATCCGGTTAAAGTCTCGTCGCCGTGTACACAGCGGCAGTCGTCGGTGGCGTTGGAACAACGACCCATTGTCCCTCCTCCCTGGCGATCGTTATATTAATGTACAGCGGCCACGTCGATGTGGCACGCAAAGATCACTCACTCGCACACTCACACACTCACTTGCACACACACTCACTCACACACACTCACTCACACACTCACTCACTCGCACACTCACACACTCACACACACTCGCACACACTCACACACACACTCGCACACTCTCTCTCACACACACACTCACACACACACTCACTCACACACATTCACACACTCACACACACTCACACACACACTCACTCGCACACTCACACACACTCGCACACACTCACTTGCACACTCACACACACTCGCACACACTCCCTCGCACACACACTCACACACACTCACACACACTCTCACACACTCACTTGCACACTCTCTCACACACACACTCGCACACACACTCGCTCACACACACCCTCACTCGCACACACACTCACACACACACACACTCGCACGCACACACTCACTCACACACACTCACTCACTCGCACACACACTCACTCGCACACACACTCACACACACTCACACACTCACTCGCACACACACTCGCACACACTCTCACACACTCACTCGCACAATCTCTCACACACACACTCGCACACACACTCACTCGCACACATACTCACTCACTTGCACACTCTCTCACACACACATTCACCCACTCACTCACCCTCACACACACACTCACTCGCACACACACACTCACTCACACTCACTCACACACCCTCACACACACTCACACACACACACTCACTCACACTCACTCACACACCCTCACACACACTCACACACAATCACTCACACTCACTCACACACCCTCACACACACTCACTTACACTCACACACCCTCACACACACTCACGCACACACTCAAACACTCACCCACACACTCACTCACACACACTCACTCACACACACTCACTCATACACCCTCACAACAACAACAACCGCCATTCGCCACTAAGTGGCGGTGACGTCACCACGACGCTTGTGCCAGGCCAAGTGCACATTGAGGCCACGTGAAGTGTCGAACGCCCGCTGGCAGGAGGTCACGGGGCAGACCCAGCAGGTGCCACGGGTCGACTGACCGAGATGACCGAGATGACTGGCTGATGCACCACCTGTGCCCCCTACTGTACCAACTTGCTGTGCTTTAGCCACCCGGCGCTCCGCTCGTTGTTGTGAGCGTCGCACCTCCGCCCTCCGTTGTTGTTGGAGGGCGACTGCCTCCAACTGCCCAATAGCGTCCTTCACGAGCCTCCTCCACAGAGGCCGATCTTGACACCGCTGGTACCAGTCATCGGCAAGTCCACTCAGCTGCACGTCCTCCTGTACCACATCACTCCATCTCTTCTCCAGCCCGTGCCGCGCCCGTCTAGCCCCCTCGATCCGGCCGAACAAAAGCTGTTTAGGCATGCGGTGGCTGGGCATGCGGGCTACATGACCCAGCCAACGCAGCCTTGCCTGCCGGAGGAGCTCACCGATGGGACTTTGACCAGATCTTTCAAGGATTTGTGAGCTCCTCACACAATCCAGCCTGGTTAAACCCAGGATGGATCGTAGGCAGGCCAGCCTAAATGTTTCCAACCGGCGAAACACCCTCACACACACTCACTCACACACACACTCACTCACACTCACTCACTCACCCACACATTCACCCACTCACTCACCCTCACACACACTCACACACACACTCACACACACTCACACACTCACACACACACTCACTCACACACCCTCACACACACTCACACACTCACACACACTCACACACACACTCTCACACACTCACACACCACACGCACTCACACACACCCTCACACACACACTCACTCACACACTCACACACACTCACACACACTCACTCACACACTCACACACACCCACTCACACACACACTTTCGCTCACTCACACACTCGCACATACACTCTCGCTCACTCACACACTCGCACATACACTCTCTCACAACTCACTCACACACTCACTAACACACTCACTCACGCACTCACACACACTCACACTCACTCACACACTTACTCAACACATACTCACTCACACACACCCTCACACACTCACTCAATCACACACTCACACACTCACGCACTCACACACACACTCACACACACACTCACTCACACACACATTCACACTCACTCACACACACTCTCACTCACACGCTCGTACATACACTCACTCACTCACAAACTCACACACACACTCACTCACACACTCACTCACACACACATTCACTCACAAACACACTCTCACTCACACTCATTCACACTCACTCACACACTCACACACACTCACTCACACACACACTCACACTCACTCTAACACTCACTCACACACTCACTCACACACACCCTTACACACACACTCACTCACACACGCACACACACTCACACACACACACTCATACACACACTCACACACACTCACTCACACACTCACAAACTCATACACACACTCTCACACACTCACACACACACACTCACTCCCACACCTTTACAAACTCGCTGGTTATCGGTAGTAGTCGTAGCATCAGCAGATATTTTCCTGGATTATAAGACCCCCCCCCACCAAAACGTGTGCCTGGGTATCTGTGGAAAAAGAGCTTAATAGCTCATCGGATTCCTCCAGTAAAAATACAAATTCTAATTAACGTTTTATATTGTCTCAAAAACACACCACACATGTGATTTGGTTCTTTCCGTAAAGTCACGTAGATAGAAAAAAATAAAGTGAATAAATAAAAATAAAATAATAAAAAACCACTAATGGCACACACACAAACCACCTACCTGGAGTATAGGACAAGTCTGGCTTTACGTGTAGCGGTGGTGGTGGTGGTGGCAATGCGTATTATAATCAGGACATCGCGGTGGTAGTTGTGGTAGCGGCGGCGGCGGTGGTGGTGGCGGATCGTAATAAAAAGTAAGTATGCTCGAGAGAGGTGACACGTGTTGTAAGTGCGACGTCTTCCTTCCGTGCGTGACAGCACGGCCTCACACACACGTGGTGGTGGTGGTGATGGTGGTGGTGGATTGGGGGGGGGGGTTATTGCGACGCAGGCAAACGAAGCGACCTACCACGGGCATTCCTCGCGCTGCCCAAGACAAATAAACCCACGCGTCTTTAATCTGCTGCTGCTGTTGCCGTCCTAGAAATCTGCCCCTTCTCCCAACCCCATCCTCCTCCCTCCTCCTCCTCCGCCACCACCTTCTCTCTGTGTCCCTCTTGTTACCGCAGCTGCACTTGCAGCTGCCCCACAAGGACGCGTCCATCACCCATTAATCCACCACCGCCACCCCCCCAACAATCACTGCCACCACGCTCACCGCACAGGTCACGCATTCCACGTCCCACAGCGACTGAAGCCTCACAATGGGGGTGGCGACACAAGGTAGCGCCCTACGTACAGATGCGCAGACTCCCACACACATAGACACACACATAGACACACACACACACAGACACACACACAGACACAAACACACACACAGACACACACAGACAGACACACACACAGATACACACAGACTCCCACAGGCAGACACACACACAGACACACACACATAGACACACACATAGACACACACACACAGACACACACAGACACACACACACAGACACACACACAGACACACACACAGACTCCCACAGACAGACACACACACATAGACAAACACACACACACACAGACACATACATACACAGACAGACACACACACAGACTCCCACAGACAGACAGACACACACATAGATAAACACACAGACACACAGAGACAGACACACACATAGAGACACACATAGAGACACACACAGACAGACACAAAGACAACGTCCCCCCCCCCCCCGTATAGATGTTGTAGACTGTTGGTGCTGCTGGAGAGCATCACAACACACGGAGACACACACATACACACACACACACACCAGTCACACACACAGAGACACACATAAACACACACACACACCAGTCACATACACACACCCACGACACACACACGCAGACGCACAGGCAGACACAGATAAATAGTCACACAGTCACAGTCACACACACACTCAGAGAGAGACACACAGAGGCACACACAGACAGACACATAGACAGACACACAGACAGACACACACACAGACACACACACAGACACACACACACAGACACACACACAGACACACACACCCACACACACACAGACACACACAGACACACACAGACACACCCACAGACACACACAGACACCCACACACACAGACACACACACACACAGACACACACAGACACACACCCCCACAGACACACACACACACAGACACACACACAGACACACACGAGCCGCGTGCACACACAGACACACACACATACACACACACACCCACAGACACACACACACAGACACACACACAGACACACACACAGACACACACGAGCCGCGTGCACACACAGACACACACACATACACACACACACACACTCCCACAGACACACACACACAGACACACACACAGACACACACGAGCCGCGTGCACACACAGACACACACACATACACACACACAGACACACACACCCAACGCTTGCCACGCTGCGGGCTCCGCGGGTCGCGCGCGGAGGGGGGTTCCGAGGAGAGCGCGGTGCCATATGGCGCGGGAGGCGGCGCGCAGCTGGAGGGGAGCATTCCCGGGCAGGGGAGCCGTGATGTCAGAGCAGCTGCCAGCCAGACTCGCTGCTGCTGCTGCTGCTTCTACCTCCTCCTCCTGCTGCTGCTGCCGCCGCTGCTGCTTCTGCTACTGCCGCCGCCGCCGCTTATTCTACACAAGCAGCAGCAGGAGCAGCAGCAGCAGCACGCTTGTTGCCCCGGCGCTCTGCGAACGCTGCATCGACACTCTTATTCTATCTGCTGCTGCTGCAGCTGCGGCTGCTGCTGCTGCGTTGTCGCGACTCGGGCCGGGCCGGACCAGAGAGGCGGAGGGGAGAAGACGCAACTGCAGCAGCAGCCGCCAGGATCAGGTATGCAGAGCCGGGTGCCTGCCTGGGTAGCACTGTGTGTGGTGGTAGTGGTGGGGGGGAGGTGTTGGTACGCTGGGTCCTGGTACGAGCTGTGGATGGGTACGCGTGGGCAGGGTGGTACAAGGTGGGTGGGGGGGGGGGGTACGCTGAGTCCTGGTACGAGCTGTGGATGGGTACGCGTGGGCAGGGTGGTACAAGGTGGGGGGGGGGTGGGTACGCTGAGTCCTGGTACGAGCTGTGGATGGGTACACGTGGGCAGGGTGGTACAATGTGGTGGGGGGTGTTGGTACGCTGGGTCCTGGTACGCGCTGTGGCTGGGTACGCGTGGGTAGGGTGGCACAAGGTGGGTGGGGGGGGTGTTGGTACGCTGGGTCCTGGTACGAGCTGTGGATGGGTACACGTGAGTAGGGTGGCACAAGGTGGGGGGGGGGGGGGTACGCTGGGTCCTGGTACGCGCTGTGGATGGGTACGCGTGGGCAGGGTGGCACAAGGTGGGTGGGGGGGTGTTGGTACGCTGGGTCCTGGTACGAGCTGTGGATGGGTACACGTGGGTAGGGTGGCACAAGGTGGGTGGGGGGGGGGGGGGTACGCTGGGTCCTGGTACGCGCTGTGGATGGGTACGCGTGGGCAGGGTGGCACAAGGTGGGTGGGGGGGGGTGTTGGTACGCTGGGTCCTGGTACGAGCTGTGGATGGGTACACGTGGGTAGGGTGGCACAAGGTGGGTGGGGGGGGTGGTACGCTGGGTCCTGGTACGCGCTGTGGATGGGTACGCGTGGGCAGGGTGGTACAAGGCGGGGGTTGGTACGCGGTGCTAGGCGACTGCTCCACGAAATCTGCTGCTGCCGGGGTGGCACACGCAGGCGTTGTAGTAGGGTGAGCGGAGTGTGTGTGTGTACACGAGGTAGACTGTGTGTGTGTGTACACGGGGTAGACTGTGTGTGTGTGTGTACACGGGGTAGACTGTGTGTGTGTGTGTGTGTACACGTGGTAGTCTGTGTGTACACGGGGTGGACTGTGTGTGTGTACACGAGGTAGACTGTGTATGTGTGTACACGGGGTAGACTGTGTGTGTGTGTACACGGGGTAGACTGTGTGTGTGTACACGGGGTAGACTGTGTGTGTGTGTACACGGGGTAGACTGTGTGTGTGTACACGGGGTAGACTGTGTGTGTACACGGGATAGACTGTGTGTGTGTGTACACGGGGTGGACTGTGTGTGTGTGTACACGGGGTAGACTGTGTGTGTGTGTACACGGGGTAGACTGTGTGTGTGTGTACACGGGGTAGATTGTGTGTGTGTACACGGGGTAGACTGTGTGTGTGTGTGTACACGGGGTAGACTGTGTGTGTGTGTGTGTACACGGGGTAGACTGTGTGTGTGTGTACACGGGGTAGACTGTGTGTGTGTGTGCACGGGGTAGACTGTGTGTGTGTGCACGGGGTAGACTGTGTGTGTGTGCACGGGGTAGACTGTGTGTGTGTACACGGGGTAGACTGTGTGTGTGTGTATACAGAGTGGACTGTGTGTGTTTGTACACGGGGTAGACTGTGTGTGTGTGTACACGGGTAGACTGTGTGTGTACACGGGATAGACTGTGTGTGTGTGTGTACACGGGGTAGACTGTGTGTGCGTGTGTACACGGGGTAGACTGTGTGTGTGTACACGGGGTAGACTGTGTATGTATAGACTGTGTGTGTGTACACGTGGTAGACTGTGTGTGTGTACACGGGGTAGACTGTGTGTGTGTACACGAGGTAGACTGTGTGTGTGTACACGGGGTAGACTGCGTGTGTGTGTACACGGGGTAGTCTGTGTGTGTACACGGGGTAGACTGTGTGTGTACACGGGGTTGACTGTGTGTGTGTACGGGGCAGACTGTGTGTGTACACGGGGTAGTCTGTGTGTGTGTACACGGGGTAGACTGTGTGTGTACACGGGGTAGTCTGTGTGTGTGTACACGGGGTAGACTGTGTGTGTGTACTCGTGGTAGACTTTGTGTGTGTGTACACGGGGTAGTCTGTGTGTACACGTGGTAGACTGTGTGTGTGTGTACACGGGGTAGACTGTGTGTGTGTACACGGGGTAGACTGTGTGTGTGTGTGTACGGGATGTTGGTGGCGGTGGTCCTGGTGGTGGTCACACGGAATGTGGTGCGTGGTGAATCAAATGCTAGGATGGCGAGTACACGGGGTGTGTGCCTGGTACACACGGGGTAGGCTGTGTGTACACGGGGTAGGCTGTATCTAGGTTGTCTGTGTGTACACGGGGTAGACTGTGTGTAGTCTGTGTGTAGTCTGTGTGTGTGTACACGGGTTGTGTACACGGGTTGTGTAGTCTGTGTGTGTACACGTGGTGTGTAGTCTGTGTGTGTACACGGGGTGTGTAGTCTGTGTGTACACGGGGTGTGTACACGGGGTGTGTAGTCTGTGTGTACACGTGGTGTGTACACGTGGTGTGTAGTCTGTGTGTACACGTGGTGTGTAGTCTGTGTGTACACGTGGTGTGTACACCTGGTGTGTAGTCTGTGTGTACACGTGGTGTGTACACGTGGTGTGTAGTCTGTGTGTACACGGGGTGTGTACACGTGGTGTGTAGTCTGTGTGTACACGGGGTGTGTACACCGGGTGTGTGTACACGGGGTGTGTAGTCTGTGTGTACACGGGGTGTGTACACGGGGTGTGTGTACACGGGGTGTGTAGTCTGTGTGTACACGGGGTGTGTGTACACGGGGTGTGTGCACGTGGTGTGTAGTCTGTGTGTACACGGGGTGTGTACACGTGGTGTGTAGTCTGTGTGTACACGGGGTGTGTACACCGGGTGTGTGTACACGGGGTGTGTAGTCTGTGTGTACAGGGGTGTGTACACGGGGTGTGTGTACACGGGGTGTGTAGTCTGTGTGTACACGTGGTGTGTACACGGGGTGTGTAGTCTGTGTGTACACGGGGTGTGTGTACACGGGGTGTGTGTACACGGGGTGTGTGCCCGGTACAGAGTTTGAGTGGCCGCTGAACGCGAGCTCGGCGCGCCGCTCTGCGCTGTTTGTCATTAACTCGCGGCTCTCTGTAGCCAGCTCACAGAGGCAGAGACAAAGGTCCCCCGGGTAGCCTCAGCGGACTTTTTGGGCCAAGTGCCGCTCGCGAGCACATTCAAGGGCTGGGCACTGCGCACGATGCGGCGGTGTGGTCGACACCGCGCCCGGACCGCCTTTGTCTCCCCGGTGGCGATGTTCACACGCCGCAACGGGTGACTCATTTGAGGCTGAGTCGACCTAGGGGAGGTCCAGGACCGGTTCAGATAATCGTCACTTGGTGTTAGCCGTGAGCGGGAATCGAACTCGGGTGGCCGGGTTCGATGCGCAGTGCGCTAACCTGAGCGCCACCGCTCCCTACATACGCCAACAGAGACAAAGATCCCCCGTATAGCCTTTAACAGACTGTTGGGGCAAGTGCAGCTAGCGAGCCCATATGAAGGCCGGTACGGCACACGAGGGGGTGGGTGGCCAGCACCACGCCCGGCCGCCTTTGTCTCCCTAGTGGCGACATTTTTAGGCATCGCACCAGGTACTCATTTGAGGCTGAATCGACCTAGGGGAGGCCCAGTGACCGGTGCAGATAATCGTCACTTGGTGTTTGACCATGAGCGGCAATCGAACTCGGGTCGCCGGCGTCGTAGCGCTGCGCAGAAACCGCTCCCCACTTACGCCAACACACACACTCACACACACACTCACACACTCACACGCACACTCACACACACACAGGCACACTTACACGCACACACACATACACACACACATGCACACACACACTCACACACGCACATGCACACATACACTCACACACACACTCGCACACACACATGCACACACACGCACACATGCACACACACGCACACACACTCACATGCACACACACACACGCACACACTCACACACACACTCACACGCACACTCACACACACACAGGCACACTTACACGCACACACGCACACACACATACACACACACATGCACACACACACTCACACACGCACATGCACACATACACTCACACACACACTCGCACACACACATGCACACACACGCACACATGCACACACACGCACACACACGCACACACACTCACATGCACACACACACACTCACACGCACACACACTCACACACTCTCACACTCTCACAGACACACACACACTCACACACACACATACACACTCACACACACACTCACATGCACACACACATGCACACACACTCACACACACTCACACACACTCACAGACACACACACACTCACACACACATGCACACACACATGCACACACACATACACATGCACACACATGCACACACACATGCACACACACACACTCACACATGCACACACACGTGCAGGCAGGCACACACACTCACACACACGCACACCCCATGAATTAACTCGCAGCATCAGCAGGCGACACTGGTCGTACCTGTTACTAATGCGCGTGCCCGCGCTATCGCGCCCGCGCGCGTTGCTGCTGCTGCTGATGATGTTGGCGATGATGTTGTTGCTGGCGATGATGTTGTTGCTGGCGATGTTGTTGTTGGGAAGGAGGTGTGGATGCTTTAGCTGGGATGAGCGCTCGCGTTAATGCGTCCGGGCGCGTTTATCTGCACCGCAACTGCCGCCATCTGGCATCATCATCATCAGCCTCATCAGCTGTTCCCACCTCCCTCTCTCTCTCTGTATGTCTCCATTTCAGCTCGCCTCTTGTGCCTACGCGTCGCGTTAGATGAATAGTCGGTGTCCAGAACGTCTCGCTGCACGTGTGTGTGTGTGCATTGTGAATGTGTATGAGTGTATGTGTCTGCTCGCTGACGGCACTCGCACAGCGGTGTGTGTGGTGGATGTAAGGGATCTCTTTGCCTTCATCTTTGTGCCTTTATATTCGTGCCTTTTAATGGGTCTGTGACTCTAGCCGTGGATTGAGAGTGGCTGAAAAATATTGTTCATGGGTTTGTACGCGTGTCTGGGTTATGTTCCTGTGTGCATATGCGTAAGTGTGTGTTTTATGTACGAACGTGTGTATGTATCTTTATGTATGTGTGTCTGCATACGCATCTTATGCACGTGTGCGTGTATGGACGCGTGCGTGTGTTTGTGCCCGTGTCCGTCTGTACGTGAGCACGCCTCTGTGCGTTGAATGGACACGTGCGTTCGCGTTTTTTCGTGAGCCGAGACTTCAAAACAAACGCGCGTGCGATGATCTCCGTGGGGTCGCGTGCGTTGCACGTGGCCGGAGCTCGAGTGCTAACCCACGACTGTTGGTGCCGACACGACCTGCTTCTCCTCACCACCACCGCTACTACCAACAACATCCACCACCTCCACCACCACAAAACGCCACTATCACCACCACCACTACCACCACCATTCCCATCACCATCCTCTGCGCCACCGCTACAACCACCACGACCACCAATCCCCACCACCACACCACCACCACCGCCCAGAGGTCGCAACCGGGTACCCGATACCCGATACCCGGCTACCCGTACCCGGCCGAGTACAGGTACGGGTAGCCGTTTGCGACCCTGGTACGGCCGGGTACGGGTACGGGTAGGCCGTGAGTCACTGGTGAGTAACCGTTTGTCACTCATTTCGGGTAGGGTACGGGTACCCATTTGCCACCCTGGTGCGGCCGGGTACAAGTACGGGTAAGGAATCAAAACCCGTTTGCGACCTCTGCCACCGCCCCCATCGCTCCCCGCAGCCCGTGATGCTGGTCCCGCGATGGAGTTCCCGGAGCACAGCCGACAGCTGCTCCAGTGCCTGAGTCGCCAGCGCTTGCAGGGCTTCCTGTGCGACTGCACCGTGCTCGTGGGCGGCTCCGAGTTCCGAGCGCACCGTGCCGTGCTCGCCTCCTGCAGCGGCTACTTCCACCTCTTCTACCGCGACGAGAGGCCCCGACGTGGCTTCCGCGACCACCTCGGCCTCCGAGGCCGGGAGAGGGGGGGGGAGCGGGAGCAGGAGGAGGAGCAGGAGGAGACGGCGGGCGACGCGGCGGAGGCGACGGCGGTGGCGTCGATCTCCGGGGGGGTCCCGAGGCCCCCCGCGGAGTCCGCGGCGGGGCTCGTGGTGCGGCTGAACGGGGACGCGGTGACGGCGCCCGCGTTCGGGGCCCTGCTCGAGTTCATGTACGAGGGCCGCCTGCGCGTGGACGGGCTGCCCGTGGAGGACGTGCTGGCGGCCGCCAGCTACCTACACATGTACGACATCGTCAAGGTGTGCAAGCAGAGGCTCCGAGGACGTGGCGACGGGGTCGGGGTCCCTGCGCCAGAGCGGTGCCCCCGGCCGTGTCCGGAGAACATCTGCGTGAAGATAGAGGCGGGGGAGGAGGAGGAGATGGTGTTGGCGGCTGTGTGCGGCGACGAGGGCGTGAGCAGCGTGCGAAGCGTCGCCGAGGGTGGCTCTCACGGCGGTGGCAGCCGTCTGGCGGCGAGGGCAGCGCCGTACGGCGCGGCAGCTGGGAAAACGGCGTCAACGGCTCCATTGTTGCGCGGCGGCTCTGGCATCTCAATTAAGGGCCTCGGTGAGAGCGCGCTCGACCTGTCAGTCAAGCCGGCATCTGCGGCGGCGAGGGCGTGCGACCCCGACCTCCCGGGGCACACGGGCCTAGGTGAAAGGGAAGCGGCTGCCGCCGCAGCTGTTACAGCTACCGCCGCCGCCGCCGCTGCTGTCTCGGCAAAGGGCCTCCCTGCTGCAGGAGGAGCGAGGAGGAGATTGCGACGAGGAGATGTGCGACGCGGACGAGGACCCGGCGAGGAGAGCGGACGACCTCGCGAGCAACTCGTCGCACCGCTCCAGCGGCGTGAGCTGCGAGCTCTCGGAGAAGGTTCCCTCGACCTCCAGCGAGCTGGACCACGAGGACGACGTGGGCAGCTCGGACGAGGGCATGGAGCCAGAGATGAAGCCGCCCGCGTCCCTGGGCCACTTCCGCTTCAAGGACGAGGCGCTGCTGCTGCCCTTGTCGCTGCGCGAGGGCGGCGGCCCGCTGCTGGGCTCGGCGGGGTTGGTGTTCGCCTGCCCCCTGTGCGGCCAGGCCATGCCGTGCCCCCAGGCTCTGCAGATCCACCTCAGCCTGCACTTCAGCGAGCGCCGCGCGGAGCCCAAGGTGGAACGCGTGGCGGGCCACCGCGGCCCGCACGGCCTGCAGCCCCATGGCAACGGCAAGGTCAAGCCGCCCCTGCCGCCGCCCCCGCCGCCGCTGCCGCCGCCTCTGTCGGGCGCGTGTCCCGGCGGCGCGGCGCCGTTCGGGCCGGGGCCCGTGGGCATCGCGGAGGCCTCGCCGCCGGCCCTCGGCGGGGCCGAAGGGGACGTGCCCACGTGCGCCACGTGCGGGAAGACGTTCTCGTGCGCGTACACGCTGCGGCGGCACGAACGCACGCACTCGGGCGAGAAACCCTACACGTGCGCCACGTGCGGCAAGAGCTTCCAGTACTCGCACAACCTGACGCGCCACGCCGTGGTGCACACGCGCGAGAAGCCGCACGCCTGCAAGTGGTGCGAGCGGCGCTTCACGCAGTCGGGGGACCTGTACCGGCACATGCGCAAATTCCACGGCGGCCTCGCGGGCTCAGTGACCGCGCAGTGAACTCGCCGATGGCTCCCCGTCTCTCCGTGCGGGATCCGCGTGGCGGCGGTCCCCGTTGCTCCGTTGCCCTGCACTTCTCGCCGGTGATCGTTGCCGAGATGACTCCGCGCGGGGGTTCCGTGGGCGCCGTGGGTTTGGCCCCAAAGTGAAAAGCGAACGCAGAGTGTGAAAGTGGGCTGGGTTAAGACGCCTGAAGTGAGGTGATGGAGGGGGGAGGGGGGTCATAGGTAAGGTCAAGGTGGCAGATAGTGAGATGGTCGGGTTGGATGGTATGCTAGAGGTAGGGATAATCTTTAGTGTGGTTGATGTTAGGGATTGTCTTGTAGGCGAGGTAGCTAGTCTGATACTGATATGATCAGGGCGAGAGTCTGGTTGAAAAGTGTAGTTAGAGCAAGGGCTGCTCTTCAGGGTTAGAGCTCGAGTTTGGGTGGCTGTCGCCCTTGTAGTTCGCCTGTCACTTTTGGGGCGTCAAGTGCCCCATCCTCCCCCCCCACCCCCTCCCATCCCCCAGCGATGGCGTTAAAACCCAGAGGGCATTCATCAGCAGTGCTGGGCCCTGCGTGCAGGAGCCACTGTGTGCACGTGTACAGAGCGTGCTCGCCCCGTATTTTGTTTACGTCCACACGTGTACAGGTCATTAACCCAGCCCACTGCCGAACTCAAGCTCCACACCTGGGCAGCGTGAGTCTGGTACTGCCGGGAAATTAACCTTTTCTTTTGTTGTTGTTGTTCAAATCCGTGCGGCGATACGTGGCGGGACTCTGTGTGAAGAGAACAAAGGACTAATCACTCACCGACACACACGCTTCACACTCGAACCCCTCCCCCCCACCCCCCTGCACACACTCGCGTGATTTTTGAGTAAACCTAACAGGTATAGAACACTGTCTTTAAAGATATATAATATATATTGATATTACACAAAAAGCGTCGCTCTGAGACGTTTTATGAGACTGAGAATATCGAGTGAATAATTAATTATGCAGATGAATCATATGCGGTGTGAGAACAAAGGCAAAGTGTGGTGGCGGAGTTCACAGTGACACGTGGCTGCTGCTGCTGCTGTTGCTGCTGCTGCTACGACTACTACTCGTGTATCTGTATAGTCAGCCTTTCCTCAAAAGAGCACTATGAATTGAACACACACACACAGAAGAGAATATAACTCACATTTTAAGAAGGCTTCCAGAAAGCGAAGTGAGAAAGACTTTTTTTTAACTCCACGAATTGTTTTTTTATTTAAGAACCGCAACAACAACAACAAACTAACATTAGAAAAATATAAATATAATAACCCCAATTACTCCCAGACTTTGTCCCCAAAAATGCAATGTCGCTGTTTGCTGTTTGTTGTGTAAGTTGCTTGAGCAATGCAAACTACGCGTTTCTCTGACTGGTTTCCAATTTGGGGGGTAGGGGGTATTGCCTCCTTCCGCCCTCCACTTACATCATAGGAAAACAAAAGTTTCCTCATTTGTATTCATCGCTCTAAATGTCAGTATTCAAGAGGGGGCGGGGGGAGGGGTAGAAACACATTTAAACCTGCAGGCCATTCGTCAATCTCACTTGCCGGATGAGGGTCTTGCCGGTTTTTTGTGTGTTACCATACTTCACCACGCTGGTCAATGCGGAGAGCGTAGAACACAATTGGCGGTCTCCTTTGCGCTGCCCTCTGCCGCACACTACGTGACCACGCACCCGCGACCTACGAAGACCAAGCCAAGCAATGAATCCATCCTCCAGCCTGCGTAGCTTCCGAGTTAAGGTGCATTCCAGGAAGAATACAAAATAATCCCATCACGTGTAATGTAAAAACATGTCGTAAGTGGTGGGTTGGGGGGGGGGATTTTTAAAGGAAGGTTAAACTTAAAAAACGAAGGTATAGACTCTTAATTGATTCTCCAAACAGATTTTACGCGAATAAAAATCACAACTTATTCGTGCCAAAACGTAGGAAGACGACCCCCTAATTGGAAAGCCAGTGCCTGACCACGCGCGCGCGCACACACACAGTCACCGTCCACTGTTTGAATGCGGTTGACGTCCACCCTGACCGCTGTGCCTGACTTCACGGAGCTCCGAGTTTACCTGCCCTGTGCCCTCTTCCCCGTGCATTACGCGTCTTCTTGTCTATCAGATCATTATAACGTGCGGGGGAGCGGCGGTGTCGTGGTTAGCGCGCCGCGCTACGAACCCGGCGACCCGAGTTCTATTTCCCCGCTCACGGCCAACTACCGGTGACGATTATCCAATCCGGTCCTGGGCCTCCCGTAGGTCGACTCAGCCTCAAATGAGCGTCTGGTGCGGTGTGTAAAACATCGCCACGAGGAGGATAAATGTGGCAGGACGAGGTTGTTGTCCACCCACCCCTTCTCCATGGGCGCCCCGTGCCGGCCTTCCTCCGTGCTCGCTAACAGCACTTACCCCAACAGTCTGTGAAAGGCTGCGAGGGGGTTATTTGGTCTTTGTGTAAAAGCGACGGGCAGGTGCCACCTTCCCAGCGATATCGGCTTCAGCGCGCCAGCCTTGAACAATCGATTGGTGTCGTTCGTATTGACCCGAGATTCTTTAAGCGCGATGCACAGGACACACAGATATATATTTGGAATTTGTACGAAAATTTGAGGACAATCTCAAACGGAAGTTGCTGGTTGTTCCGGGTTTCAGATTTGTAATTTTTCCCCCTCCCACATTTGCAGAAGTTTTAAATTCGCAAGGCATCGTTTTTGTTTCGCTCTTTTCCCGCGTTGTAAATCACTCGGCCCCTGCCAATGCCGGTGTATTGATTGTTTTGAACGCCGGGGCAATAATACACGTGGCATTTGCTGTGGAATGGGTTATCTTGAGAAGGTATACGCAAAACCAACTTACTTTATTGACAAAGCAGAGAGAGGAGGAGAGGGGGGGAAACACTAAACTTCGAATGAATGAATGAATGATTGTTGTCTTTAATAAAAATCAGATTTACACTGACCAGCCCTGAAACCCCCTTATCGCCGTGACGGTCCGTGAGCACCGTCTGATGGTGGTGTGACACCGCGCGCGCACAGAACTGCAACACACTATACACACATACACTCACGCGCAAAGATCATCGTAGAGCTTTTGACAGGCTGTGGGGAGGCAAGCCAGAGGGTGGGTGGCCAATACCACCCCCGGCCGCCTTTGTTTCCCCAGTGGCGATGTTTTCACATCGCACCAGGTACTTATTTGAGGTTGAGTCGACCTAGGGGGAGGCCCAGGTCCGGTCCAGATAATCGTCACCGGTGTTGACCGTCAGCGTGGATCCAACTAGTGTGGCCGGGTACGGAGCCCATTCGCGATAACCGCTACACTACCGCTCCCCACTAATCGCTACACCCCACCACACACAAGCAGAACTGCATACACACACACGACACATCCCCGTGCTTATCACGCACGCTCACCACGACACGCATACGCCCCACCACACACATACACCGTTAAACGCGGACCCTCCAATATAACGCAATACCCTCGCCATTCGCCACTAAGTGACGGTGACGTCACCACGGAGCCTGTACCAGGCCAGGTGCACTTCGAGGCTGCCACGTGAAGTGTCGAAGGCTCGCTGGGCAGGAGGTCTCGGGACACAGACACAGCAGATGCCGTGGGTCGGCTGACTGAAATGACCGGCAGATGCACCACACCAGCTGTGCTCCCCTACCAGGCACCACGGTGGAAGCGCCAACATAAATCCACACCCTCCAAAAATGTATTCACCCTCCACACGTCTATTCACAACCCTTCGACGCATACACCCGTTACGTAGTTATCCCACTCCACACACACACACGCGCGCAGGTATAAGTTCACTTCCCAGCAAGAATGCAACGTTGGTCCAACGACACGCCGACTGCAAAACACGACACACAACTCTGGCTGTCCGCCTGATGATGCCTGTTGTAATCACTGGCGAAACGTCGTACGCCGATTGTAAATGTTGCCGGCTTTACCCTGCAACACAGCGGTGCGCTGAACCAGTCACGAATCGTCACGTTTTGTTTACGTGACAAACCTCACTGATTGGCTGTGTCAGGTGGTGGCGGGTTAAACGACACATTGATATGTACGCGATCGAACGCGAAAAACCTCCATCATGGACAACAGAGGCGTGTGGTTGGGTTTCCCCCTCCCCCCCCTTTCAATGAACACCGCCTTAACAGAAAACAATATAATCGGCGACGTTTCGAGCAATGACTCTTCTTCATGGCACGCGCACGACTGGTTTGCGCACGCCGGACCCAAGCTAACAAGCCCTCCCCGACTCCCTACGGGGCCACGGGGAGGTCCATGGAATTCCTGCCGGAGACAGTGGTGGGTGGGTGGGTGGGGGGCCTCACAAAGCGGCCGCGATCTGGAGGCGAGCTTCGAAGGGCATCGGTTTGACGCCACCTCGTGGGCAAGCCCATCAAGGAGAGGTCGTTCACGCCAGTCCAGCACAATGTCCGACAACCAAAATAACGATAAGAGCCATTATCAATAATCAATGGGGGGGGGGGGGGGTTAGATTGCGTAAAGATAAATGTGTCGTTAAAGAGGCATTTCTTTTGGAATTCTGAAGAAAAAAACACCCTCACTATTTCAAGAGCCGCAATGCAATGTGAATAAGAGAAGGGTGGTCCTTTAATAAAGTCACGAAGCAGTCCCTTAAAGAGACGCGTGCGTCTGCGGAGCCGCAGGTTTCAGACGGCTGGCCTAGCAGACAGCAACGGCGACCACCGCCAATGAGAGGGATTGCCCCGGGCACAACAAAAGAAGAAAAAATTAACCCGTAAAAACAAAGTTTTTCACTATAAATCCTTTATATGCGTGTTCAATGGGCCACAACCCAGCCCACATTGGTCTTTGAAACGGGCGGCTAGAGTCCTCTCGTCCTCTGGCTTGAGATGGCTGCCACCTATGGGTCAGATGATTGCCTGCCACCATTAAGCAATTGGTAATTAAATATAAAAAAAAATCCTAGAAAGTGTAAAATTTTGGAAAATATTTTCACGAAAATATCACGCACAACGAGTCTGTGTGCAAAATGTCAGCTCGATTGGATCACGGGAAGTGGGTTAAAAAACGATCGAAAGATTTGCATGGTCGTAAGCGCGCAAGCAAGCAAGCAAGTGAACTTAATATAAAGGATTTAAAAACGACCGAAAGATTTGCACGGTCGTAAGCGCGCAAGCAAGCAAGTGAACTTAATATAAAGGATTTTTTAAAAAAACCCACAGCGCGGAAGCGAGAATTCTATTTGAGGCCCACGGATAATAGAAGTTCACAGCCGCACACACTCGGAAACTCTCTTAGCGCGGTTCTTCACGCCTGCGATGCGACGCATTGGAGTCCGAGGGCTGGTGGAGCGCTGGTCACGTTTTAAAGCATTAAAGCTGCCGGGCTGTGGGGTAGTACAGCAAGTGTGTTCGTGAACACGTGTGTGCGGACGTCTTTTGAGTGTTATCGCTTTGTGCTGCTGTGTATCAGGGCTGAACGATTTGGGGGAAATATCTAATTGCGATTTTTATGACCAGATATTGCGATTGCAATTTGATTTGCGATGAAAATTTTTTAAGTCAAGCTTCACTGTGTAATAGATTTAAAACATGTGATGGAGCATTACCACATACCAAACAAATATGAACTGCTCTATATATTCTAATGCAAGGGTGAGAACTTAAAATATATGAATTGCTTCCTACATGTATTTATAAAAATATTTTAATTGAAATAGAACAAACATAGAACAATTGTTAAGTTAAATAAAGTTATAATAATAAATAATACAATTCCAATAATAAAGTTAAAGGACTTTTCAAATCGCAGCCTTTGCTTTTTGCTAATCGCATTGTCTCAAATTGCGATTTCGATTTGAAATCGATTAATCGTTCAGCCCGACTGTGTTTGGTGCGTTCTCTCTGGGCGTTTCAGTTGTATTTCCATACGCCCAAAAAAAGTCACTGGCCAAACATTGAAATGTAGGACCCTCCTATAGAAAGACCCTCGAGACGCGGAGAGGATTTCCTTCATAAATACGGTAAGCCCTCGTTGAACGCGGTAGATGCGTTCCTGAAAAGTGCCACGTTGAGCGAATAACGCGTTAAGCGAAAACATTGCCCGTAAATAATGTAACGATAAAGTTTGGCGAGATACGAGGCACGCGCGCACACGGTAAGATGGTGGAACAAATAACGGAGGGTACGCCACCGCGTTATTGTATCACCCCGCGTCCTGCATCGCTCAGCCACGCTGCTCAAGAACAGTTCCGTCATCGACTGCTCAGAACCCGCGTTATAACGGGCGCGGTCAGCGTTGTAACGGGCGCGTTTCGCGTTGTGCTGAAAGTGCTCCCCAATGGAAGAACCGCGTTATAGCGAGCACGCGCTCGGCGATGACTTGCCGTAATCGACGTTACCACCAAACGCGTGGATTCGCTGCAGTCTGTGAGTTGTTCCCTCCCTCTTGGGGCAGATATATAAACTGTACACATATAGCCATGTTGCCGTTTTAATGGCGCTATACCTAGAGTTGTGGCAGAAAACGTTTGTGATGGCGGTCATACACGCACCTGCACTCGATTAAAGAGATTTAAACAACGCGAATATATTAAACAGGGTGTTGTACATCAAGGCCGAATGGATTGACATTCACATGCAAATTTACGCGACTGCGTTGAATGTTCGTTGGAGCCATCGACAAGAAAATCACCGTCCGTAAATGATCCCTTCTTACAAAAAAAAAATAACCCATCACATGAAGCAAACGCGCTCACGGCGGACCATGATCCTGGCCGCCGTGAAACGAAGAAATGGCCACAACGGGGAGCGTATTAATATTAAGTGCGCACATTTCGGTTCGCGAGGAAGGGTTACACATGAAGACCTCTTGCGAAGCAGCACTGAACGTTCTTTCTGTCCTAAGGGATTAAAGGTGCGAGCTTAGAGAGCGGCGTGGGAGGAGTGGGGGGGGGGTGAGAACGCAGGGAAACCGCGGCTGGCATTTTGATGGGCGCGCACTCAGCGACCGCTCCAAGTTTCGCGCAACGGGATCCGTGCCGCGTGAGTACCCGACTCGGCCCGGCAGGCGATCTTCAAAGTCACGGAGCGCCGTTTGCACGCGCGCGCGTTCTCAACCTGGGTCAGCGTGATCGGCTGAGAATCAGGCGCGGGCACAATGAGATAAATACAACGCGCGTGCCACGGCAACTATGGAAACGATTCGGGTTTCTAAAAAAAAAAACAACTGCGTTGTGGGTAGGGAGGGACATTGCGTGCACAGGATGAAGGGCGGCCGATTGCCGACAGAGGCATTACTGCGGTCTCGCACGAGCCCGGCAAAAACCAACGGGGTAACGCCAAAGCGCAGATGGTGAGACACTTGTGAGGGCAGCCTCTGTTTACGTGTCGCGTGTTTCCCGTGTAGCATCCGCGGGATTTGCCAGAGGGTAGAAGTGTTGGTGATGTGTGGAAAACATCGACGGCTTTAGCCACGATACAATGAGCTCCCACATCCTCTTGCGTTGATGTGGTTTTACAGTAATCACGTGTGCCGTCGTGGTGTTTAGGTCGAACTTTTTTTGTCGTTATCTTGTCAAATATTTCAGTGCTTCACAATTGATGCAAACTTGTTTTTGAAGGTTGTGCATCGAAACCCGTGCTGCAAATGTTTACATAATAAATTGACGACGATGAAAGTGGCGTATTACACACACACACGCGCGCCCGATTGATGTGTGACACGCAGATTCGATTTGCTGGCCAAACGTGAGATGGATTGGAGTTGAACGGTGACGATTGAATCGCTGGAATTTCGGCAATAAGAAGATATGAAGCCCCATTGATTTGTTGCGTATGAAAATATCCATTGATTTGAGCAGAACACATCTTAACGTCCATACAAATCTATTAAAGCACTATCTGTAGTATATTGTATTTTTTTTCCCTATAACGTAAATCAGAAACTCAAACCCACGTGTTTTTTCCGGATCAATATACTAAATGCAATAGGACACATTGGAGGTCGTGCTTACATTGGAATACAACCCCGTTGTTGATCTATTAAAGGCAAGACACACCCAAAACAAGCACCTCTTATCCAATTTGTGTCAAAAATCACGGTCAAGCACTTCATCACAGCACTCTTACGTGAGGTGATAACTATATTGGCATTGTGAGTGACATCACCTCAGTGCCTGGCCCAACTAACATTATTTTTTAAATCATTAATGAAGCTTAGAACTACACAGGACATGGCTTCGGTACGTATATGAACATCTACAAGGCAAAAACATATTCTTTTTGGGGGATTTTCTTTAACATTAATTTCCGAAGAATCTTGGTCACTTTAAGAGGATATCAATTGAAACTGAAAGGTAAGTTACATTGGAATGGTGTTCGAGTCAGGCAACCGAGGGGTAGACCGAAAACTAGACGGTGTGATACACTCCTGATGGGGTGCATCGTGGAGGTCATGTGCCCACTGTGCACCAGCTGCGGACTTCGTCAGAGCAGTTCTTCACAAATTTTCATAGGAGGGGCCACTTTCGCCCATAAGACATCAGTGCGAGAGCCGTCACATTTGAAACCATTGGGTTTGTGACAGCACGATGGATGATGGAGGGGGTGTTTTCACACGTGTCGTCGGGGACCGCACGTCAGGGCGGTAGTAAGGCCAGCAGGGGTTACTAGTGGCCCGCGGGCCTTGTAATAAAGGAGTAGAAAGCGTTTTCGAAGTGTGGCGGCATCGATGGTTTTGGCCCCGTTGACATCTTTAATTGAAAGTGAATGGTGGGCTCTTTAAAAAGGTCTTCATTAGGCTGAAGATCGGCGATTAAAATCTTCACCTTCGTACGAATGCTACCACCGGGTCAGCCCAACTCCACAGCTATCAACCTGTCGTTCCCCCGCCCCCACACCCGCATGTGCAGTGGCCATGCTACCACAGGTGAAATTCAAGAGCAACCTGGCAATTCGTCAAATGCTTGGTAAAAAAAAGTCAACTTGTTTTGGCATCCTACCAGTATTTACTGGCCTGTCTGCGAGTCAGCCGTTTCCAACCTGGGTGCTTCTCTTACCCCAGAACAAACGGAACGAGGAAACATTTATAGGCATCGAAAAACATAGCTATGACTACAGGTATTAGAATTATGCAATTTTTCCACGCAAGATTTATTTCTTCGTGGAGCTTAATAGATGTGTCATATAAAACATCTGAATAAAAAAGGTTCTCCGAGCCAAAGCTGTATAATACAATTCCAATATGCCAGTGCACTCAAAAACTTTGCTTTGTAGAAGTTGTTCGGGCTATACAGACGGGGCAGCATGGGCCAGGACATGTTGTGCTACAGACCGGTTTGTCAATCCATTGTAATTTCAGGGCGTGCTTCATTTCACGTAGAATTGCAGCCATTTCACAGCAATGAAATGACGGTTTTCCTCATGCTTCCTATAACTTTGGTGAGCTATGACTAAAATAAAGAGCCCTTGGTGCAAGATATTCCAGCAAGTGCTTTACACTTCAAAGAGTAAAAATTGCAAAATTAATGGCCCTGTCCCTTAACCACATTGAATGAGAATGTCGCTCCCCTGCAGCAAGATTACGGGATGCAGCATAATAGAACACAAATCAAGACCATCATGTGTCAAGACAGCAAATAAAGGAAGAGCACAAACGTTTTACTGTTCAGGTATAATTCATTCCCAGTGCTACAGGTGTCACCACTCAAGCCAAACAATACAGATCACCACCAATGCCTCCAAGTTACCTGTGATCAAAAAACTTGCTCATTAATGAGGAAAAGTTTGAAAAAATTTACAAGCGCACAAATGTTAGTTGCTGCATCAATGTGCAAGGTAACACAATTTTAACAAATACAGCAGTGAGTGAGAAATGCAGGACTGTCAAGGTCTGAAGGGCCTGGTCCCAAAACAAGCAGTGTACTTTATGGTGTTTTTTAAAGTCCCGCAAACAGTATGTTTACAAACACATAGATGGCATTTAGCAACTGATGAATTGCTGAAGTTTATGTATGATATAACTTACAACCGCAAGTGCTATATTTCCTTCTTGGTTAAACAAAAATCTATTTTGCTGCATGAATACAAATGTCTGCAAATGCAAGCTTGGACATAATAAGATCTTGAAGCATTAAAGTCACGTAAGGCAAGAACCACCCACTTCAAGACTTGGCTTTATATAGACTGGCAAAATATTGACAAAGAGAAACTGTACAGGATTAAAATTTAACTTTAAAACTAAAAGGCATTTTTCATTTACAACTTAAGGGATTACGTGTTAATTTACTTCCGAAATTTCCTTGTGCGTTTAAAACATTTTGACTAAAATGTAGCAGCATAATAGCAAAATGTCCACATCTCTGTAGCCAGTATTATTTAGGCACACTGCAAATGCAGCCACGATTGAAATCACAACGTTGACATCGTATTAACATCACTGTACAGCAACAAATGCAAAAACCCAAGCGTTAAACTCCTCAATGCTCTGTCAACACCTGTAAATGTGAAGACGTGCAGTCGCATGCATTGCTGGCCAACCCGACCACCATTCGCTGCACCGTGGCTGCACCGCGTGTCCCAGCTACAACCAGCTGCACGCATCTGCACGGAGCAGCTTGCAGCGCCACCTCCTCAGAACAGACGGATCATCGACTCCCTCGCCTTCCCCACGCCGATCCATTTAACTGCACAACACAACATCACAAACAGCAATCAGCACACCGCGATGTCAGCACACCGCGATGTCAGCCTACTGCCATTACGTAGCACGTGCATCACAAATTTAATTTCTCATTCAGTGACGGTGGAGATCTAACGGTGAGGTCATGTTTGCAGTGACTTCCAGCCCACGTTGTGGAAATCCATTTTGCATTCAGATTAATCTTTTTTAACCTTACACAATGTACAGTGAACCTGGTTTGAAATTGCCTTATGTGAATAACGGCACAGGGATTTTTAACTACCAGTTTAATGTACGTTAAACAATCATCATTGTGCGTACATACCACATGAGCAGCCTCATGTGGCATTCAGTTCCCCTTGTACACCACTCACTGACCACACATGCCAATTACCGCACAAGTGGAAAAGAAAATCGTTACGTGGTTAAATTAAGCCTGTAATACGAGCAATAAATGCAATGCTAATCGTTTGCGGGTAAAATGTGGCCTAAGACAACAATGCCAGAGGGACGATGCAGTAGCGGGCGGAGGGCTCACTGGGCACGCTGAGCTGGTTCTCGATGAATCGCACGTAGCTCTGGGCGGCCGCCGGGAGCTCCTCGAAGGTGCGTGCGTCCGCTGTAGACGTGTTCCAGCCCGGCAGCGTCTTGTACTCCACCTCCACCTTGTTTAACACCTCCTGGTTGGCTGCTCGGACACGACCGTGTTTGCAATGAGTCAAGAGCTCGTACTGCACTCGAAGAGGGCAGTGGTCAGAATCTGTGATATTTTTGTCCAACAGGCAGTGTCAGCGGCAGAATTTACTTACCAGGGAAATAAGGAATGGGTTTATCGTCAATTTTGTATGAGATGCCGACTTTAATTTCGCTGAAAACATCCAGGATATCCAGCTTGGTCAGAGCCAGCCTGGTAGGAAAGAGTAGTGCAGGCAATGCGAGTGTTACACACCACCTCAAGCCCATCGGCTGAAAGAAATATTAAACATAATTTCACGTGAAATGACACAATTACAAAGGTTAATAGGCAGCTAAGGATTGCTTTCTAGCTCAAGAGGCATAACTAATTCATGAATCACCTTGTATTGCATAAACAATAAACAAAAAAATATTCAATCTCAAATTTAATTCAGCCTCATAACTTCAACTATTGATTGATTTCCGTCTGCCCATCTTTTCTCAGCCCCGCCCTCCACCGCCCCCCCCCCCATTCCATAGACTTTGGCTTGGCTGCTGCTGCATGGTAGCATTGCTCGCAGACAGCACGAGCGAGGCCTCGGGTCACGCTCGGGTGCATCCCTTACGCGGTAAAGCCGTTGATCATGTGGGCATAGCGCAGGAGCACCAGGTCCAGCCAGCCGCAGCGTCGCTTTCTACCCGTTGTCACGCCAACCTCCCGGCCGCGCGTCTGCAGCAACTCGCCCACGTCCTGCGAGCCCAGCACAAACAAAAACAATGAAAAGCAGCAACCCAACCTTGACTTCAAGTCCCTTCCTTTCATAATGAAGGAAACTTACATCAGCAACTTCTCCATGTAAAAAATTATTGACTTTGTGTTGCGAGGGCGGCCGGATGGTTCAGCGCAGCTGGTGTTACATCAGATCACTGAACCTTTCCAATGTATTTGTGTAAAACGTATAGCTGAAGGGTACACGTATGCTTAGTCTTGCATGCATATGCTACATTTACATTACGATGAAAATGTCTTTACTTTTTTATGTGCCGAGGTTGTTCTTGCAAGGGTATCTTTTTCTGCGCCGAGAAATATTGGACTGCACATTCTTTGCATCCATACGAGGTTGCCCCTTTAAGGGACTATTGCCTCATTGGGCTTTCACTTATAAAGCTATGCATGTAATGCGTTCACATGCTTAAACTCTTGTAAATATATACATTTTAAAGGCATTTCGTTTAATGAACCCAGTGTCCCGTTGTGACTCAAAAACAACCAGATGCACACGACGCGGGGAGGAGGCAGGAGACGGGAGCGGCGTTGCCAAAATGAGTGGGAAGCGCTTACATTTGTCTGCTCGGTGGGGAATGCGCCAACGCCGACGCGGGTGGTGTAAGCCTTCACCACGCCGTAGACCTCGCCCACGTTCTGGGGCGGCACGCCGAGCCCCGTGAGCACGCCGCCTACCGTGCAGTTGGATGATGTCACGAAGGGGTACGTGCCTGTAACGTCCGTGGGAATGGAACACAGGGTTGAACAAGGAAAACGCTTTTCTTTCTTATTTCACCACTGAAACCGCATACCTCAAAATAAGTTGTAGGTTTGTCAAAAAAAATTGTACTGACTACATCATTTCGAAGCGAGGCTAATAAGGGTTGGACTGGGCAACCGTAACATTGCATGATTAGACCATCCTGGAGTTAAGACGTTACACACCATGCACCACTTAAATCAGCTGCCAGCAGACTGAAGCTAAGTTGAACCAAGTGCGAAGCAGTGCAATTTCTGGGCTAGCTAACCCGGTTTCCCAGTGGCCTAGTTTTACCCTGATGGTACTTACAGCGCTTGTGCTTAACGCCAATAATTGTCTAAATATAATGAGACTCAGGTTTTTGTTGACAATTCAGAGGCAACCAACATTGTGGTACAAAAGTAGTATATAAACATCACTGGAATTCGGCATAGCCGTTGACAGTGGTGTAAATAAACTTGTGTATAAATACCCTGCCGATGATTGTCAAAATGAACACGCACAGCCATCATTGTTTTTTTCATCATCAACATCTCAAGAATGTCCACCAGACTTTAGATATTGATGGTACTCTTTCATGAAGTCATGCAACTGGATGAAATAAGATTGCTGTCCGACACAGTTGTATATTACATTACAAAAAGCTTTGAGAGTTGGTTATTTTATTTTTTTAAACGTAAACAAAAGTTTAAATGCACGAAGGCATCATAACCTATGTGAACATGTTGATAAGTGTGTGTAATACATTTTAAGTTCTTTTAAATTGTTTCGTATCCGTGGCTCGCATTTAAGTAAAGCGATGCATGCAGGCCTCTAATAATGCACTGTGCTGTTAAGCGAGCATTGTTTGGCCCATATTGTCTGGAGAAAAACTTTATAATGCAGCCATCTTTACCGGCATCATTAAGCTACGTGGTCCTTTATGAAAATCTCCGGTTGGTTTCACATTCAAGAGAACCCACGACACCCATAAAATTCCTAATTCCTAACAGCCTGCTAGAGCACATGCATATAAACAGTCCGTCGAAGGGAGGTGTGATGCAAATGCCATTGTAAAATGGCCCTTAATGTTCACTCCAAGTGGTAATTTTCTGTTTCATGTACCGCAGAACTTTCTAACTTGCTGTTGTGGAAATCTCTTCAAGTTTTGTTCGCTAAAGGGTGCCTGCTGCTCTGACCAGCTCATAAATTGTTTTCACTTATACATAGCTACTAGCTTACATTTATCTGAACAAAAATTCCTGAACTTTAATTCCCTTTGTCCAAAGGTCTTAAGGGCAATGTGAAAACAGTGCATCTCTCTTTATCTGCAGTTAACAGTGTTGCATAATGCTTAAATATACCGCAATGGGTGTTTTTATTTGATGGCCTAATGCCTTTTAAAAGTTCATGGCTTGTTTTGGCCAGATGTGGATGTTCCAGCAGGGACCAGAATCCGAGTGAAACCCTAGAAGCTGGAAGGTCAGAACCATGTTCCCTGCCAATCAGTCGTGTGCCCTCCTAATCCACTCCCACGGACACTTGGCCTAATGTTAGCACACCATCGTGCAAAACAACGCCTCGCTGCTGCTACTGCAGCAGCCCTTGACCGATTCACAACGCTCCGCCGCTCAAGCATAAGGTTACAGCAGTGGCTAGGATTGCATCCCACCGAGAACTGCCCTGCTAAAACATTTAATCTTCTGAGCTTCAGCCCACCACAGCACTCCCTGCAGTTTCCTGGCTGTAACACAGACTCATAGGCGCTCAGCAGCTGCTGAGACAGTGACAGCTCAAACAGGAGTGTGGTGATTTACAACGCTGCCAGTAAAATGTCATGACTGTACAGAACAAGAAACCGCCTTCTAATGTGCTCTCTTACGTACGTGTGCCTCACTTTCATCACTAACCTGGGAAAACTGAGATGCACACCAGTAAGGTGCAAATATATCGCAAGCTGGAATTCTGAACATCAAGAAGCATTTTTTCCCTGTCTCCGAAGAATGAAAGAACCCAAAAATAAATGTACAATAGAAAAATATAGCATTTTAAACTACAGCAAAACACTCTGAAATTAATACTGAACCTGTGACATAATGTGCAATAGACTAAGTCATAATTTAAACATATAGACCAGAGAGCGGAGCCATTACTTCTGAGAACCTGGGTTCGAATCCAGGCATCCCATTGTGACTAGACCATTTCTTAAGTAGTAGGTGGATGGTCTCCTCATGAACCAGATCGTAAAGGTGGCACGGTGGTATCCGCTTTGGTGGACCATTATCCAAGACAGAGAGCTCACTGCTCTATGCGGGATCCGAATGGATCCTTTGCCTCATGACATTACACCAATAGCGCTATTGGGATAAACTTTAGGGGGAAAAAATATGCAATCTATTTAACCTGGTTAATAAATACTGCAGTATTTATGGAAATGTTTTTGTAAGCTGTCGAGATGCAGCTGAAGAGCTATGGAGGGGAATTCCGCCTCCGAAGTCCCATTCCCATACCAAAGTCAATGTCGAGAAGGGCAGCATTGGCGCCCTCCACCAGGATCTTCTTGGGCTCTCCGTGCAGTGCTTCATACATAAAGTACACCCCATCTTTCACCATGGGCCGGATGCGGTCCGCATACACCTGTGCATGGAAACAATTAGCAACTGGGCCGGTAATATTTATAGCCATTTTTTGTTTGAAACATGTGTTTAAGAGTATTTGTCTGCAATAAATGTCCACGTGATAAGCCACTTCATTGGGCAACCATTTGAGGCCAGTGGCTTCTGAAAACGAGCTATATAGCTCAGTGGGCCTTACCTGGGGGAAAAAAAAACCCTTTAGTTTTATAGTCTATCCCCACTGATGTGCTAGGCACTGTCTATGCTGCGTAGGCCAAACTGGTCAGTGCGAGTTGAATGCAGGGACCACATACATGGGAGCATATAAGTACAGTACGACAATGTATTGTTCTGCTCTGCTATCCACCACATAGCCTCACAGCCTATTATATCTGTTTTAGCCATGGTGGTCACCCATCCAAACATTATCCAAGCTGAGCTTCTGAGATCAGATGAGATCAGGCACATTGCAGGAAATTTGGACAGCCGGGATAACAAAAATGAGGGCTTAAAATGGCGTGCTTCAATTGTGAAGTGTTCTTTTCATAAGGAATACAATTTGCATCATGACTTAGCCTTTTATATCGGCTCACTGTTCCCGCACATCACTGAATTTGCTCTTAAACAAGAGAATATCCACATCATCTTCTGCCATAATGAGCCTTTTGTGCAACAGCAAATTTTCATTTTGAAGGACATTTTTGTGCCAACCACATGCAAATGTATTAACAGTGAGGTTAAAAATACTGCTTCACCATGATTTTGAATTCCACAATAATCCCCAAACAATGAATTAATGGAAAACTGCTAGGCACACCTTGAGCTTCTTCAGCTGGTCCTCTGTGTCTATTTGCAGAGAAGGGTACATTGTCTGGTAGTGCCGTGCCAGGCCCTTAAACCTACACAGCAAATACATAATTAATAGGAACAGCGAAGCACAAAGCAATCAGAGAAAACTGTAAACTTATTTAATTTGACCACTTTAAAATATAGTTTCAAGAAATTAGCCGTTGAACAAAACACAATGGAATCGAAAAACTTGATTCGCACATCAGGGCCATTTTTCCACCACAATCGCGCAGTCTTAGCATTGTGGGACGGGCCGTTAATGAAGAACTCACCGTTCAGAAAAATAAGTAAAATCTGCCAGAAGATCACAGATGCGAAGGCCGCTGCGGGAAGCCTTGGCCGAGTACACTGGCCCGATGCCTTTTTTGGTGGTGCCCAGGCTGAGAGCGGGGAGCCAAAGCTGGCATTAATATACAGCACCACAAGCACAGGCACACAACAGGCTATAATGATCACAGCAGAGCCACACATTTCATCAACCGCAACCACTCTAAAATGTAGCCAAGTACAAGCTCATAACGAAACGTAGAGTTACCACTTTTTTTTTGCTAGATATGATAATGGCTTGATAAAATTATTTTGAGAAACGGTGTGCACACTCACTTTTGAAACTTACTTTTTCAACACAATGGTATCAATGAGTGTAGTTATTTCCATTAGCCTCAGATTAGTGTGGTACTACTTATAAAAAACATTTAATTAAACGATTTCACTCCTGTTTAAAGAATATAATTGTAATGAACTCACGCCACCTAGTGGAAAATATATGTAGAGCCGTCTGATTCATGAAACTGAACTGCACATAAGTCAGAATGCTGCTATATGGGCAATTGAGTGCACGATACAAAGAATTATGACAGATAATTTTGACTGTTATTCTCATTATGCAAGATCCTTTTAGTGAAATTGTCCCGATGCACAAATCAGCCGTAAAAAAGGTCTGCTAGTGCGCCGATCCCATAAGTGAAATGTTTACAACATACGGTGCGCGAAAAAAGTTCAAACATACGGGCCAAATTGCTCCATATTACAAATTCTTACAGGCTAGAAAGCAATAACCATGTTAATAAAGAAATTCACAATCATCAATAACACTGCCTTAAAGAGGAAAAATATACAATAGCTGATGTTTTAGGAAATGGCCCTATTTCATCGCACACAAACTGCATTGCCGGAAACGTTGCTTATTACATTATTTGGGTCTTTTGGTAAAGCCACGTAGATAGAATATGAATTCCTGCAGTCACGAAAGCTTTAAGTTGCTCATTATGTTTCACAAAAAAAATTCCTTTTAAGGCAGTGTGATTGACTTGTTATTTGTGATTATGCACCACTGCCAAATTACGTTGTCTTAACCTAATCAGTATTGCAGATAGTTTTTAAAAATATATTTATGCAAATAATAGCTGTGGCTACTATTTCATGAAGCGTAGGAAACAATATTTCAGCAGCTGATGATTACGTGCTTTGCGTCAGTGAATATGCAAAAATAAAATTGGATCTTTTTTTTCTGTTTTCAAACCAAACATTGCACGACTTTGTTCGCAAAGTTCCTCTCCCACCAAATCTCACTTTTTTCCAGCCTCCGATTGGCGTTGTACTTCCTGTAGGCCATCCACATCCTGGTGAAAATCAAACACTGTCAAAACAAGAAGGAACAGTGCAAGGCGTCACATTCATGGTTATCTAATAGCTTTTAAAAATGCATAGAGGTGTGCATTGCATGTACTAAACCTTTATCCGGAGCACAAGTTAAATATAAATTAATGTGTTGCCATTTTGTCATTTAGACCACCAACTAAAAAGACTTGAGAAAACATGGCCATCTAAACAGACGGGTTTCGTCCTCATTGGGACTCATCAGTACAGTACTAGCATAAATGTTCGCTGCTGCCATATATGTCTCTGGGAAAGCCGAAAAATGGAAGGACCATATTAGCACTTGCAATACATAGAAATCTGTAAATGATGAGATAACTCATAACCATAGAAAAATTAATGCAAGCGGGAGACTTGTTGAAATGGGTTTTCTCGTCATTTAAAGATCTGAATATGTGACGTTTCTTGGAAAAGTATTCACGTCAATCTGCAGGTCATCGTTATCGTGACCGCTGCGAAAGTTGCAATGCAATGAAATGTGCAACTACAGGATATGCATATATAAATATCCCTACTTACCAATGTGGGCCCTGTCCGAAATGACAAGCCTTTTATCCCAGTCTTTGAGACCTGATCAGAGAGAAAGTAAGAGCACAAAACAATTATGAGAGCAATATTCAGTGATATTCACTTCATTCTGGTGAATACCCGTCAATGCTTGCACTTTACCTTTTTTCTCATTTTTCTCTGCCTCTTCAAACAAGCCAGGGAGATGGATGACAACACCATTTCCTGAACAAATGGAAAATAAAAAAGCTGTTTGATAGCGTCACACACTTTGCTTTCCTTTCACAAAAAAAGCTTTAAAACAAATGCAAGGGGCAGTTGGCATCCACAGAGAAGAATGTCATAACATCCACAAGACACCTCATATAGATGAAAGTGGAGAATGATTATGACATGTGAAACTGTGGCAATAAAGCATCCAAAGGTTAATAATTTTCAGTGTCAGGAGATAACTCGTTACTGCAAGCAGATTGGCCAGTCCCTCTTAATTTTCCTGCCACTCCCCTCCTGACAGCTGGTAATTCTACACCATATCAAGTGCAAAGGCTGGTTGTGTTTCAAAATATAAAATACACGTGATACAATTCTTTGGCAGCCAAGGCATGGCAGACACATGCTACTACAGCAATAATGGCTTTGAAAATCTACTTTTCCAAAACAAACCATAATATACATGCTTTTCCATTGTATCGCACTTGTCGACATAGTTTGTATATACTGAATGCACACAAAGGCCAATGCTAATATGTTTAAAAGGCCACAATTAGCGCATAGGGTTATTTCATATTCCTCCTGGATTTGTTGTCAAAGCAAGCATTGGGTCGGGCTCACCTCCATGGCAAGTGCTGAGCCATTGGTGGAAATTACACATTTATATGGCAGTTGTTAGTCTACAAAGGATGACCATTATTTATTGTTAGATACATTTCACATGATAATTTACTATACTGCCCATTTTGTTGTCAATATGCTCGAGTAGAAGCAGTAACCAAGAAAATCATGTTGCCATGCCGTTTGTTTGGTTACCATGCTCTCCACCACACAGGACTGTACTTCCTTTAAAGTAAATAACACACTTGTTCCAGAGGCAATGACTTTGCAAAATACACATTTCTTTGGGGGGGGGGTCTATTGGTCATGCTAATGGAATCCTTTATATTAAGTTTACTTAACTTTAACAAAATATGTACTGTGCTGAGCCCCCACCTATGTAGGAGGTGGCATTCCTGTTGATGATGCCACTGGGCAACAAGTGGAAGTCGTACTCCACCGAGTCCACGACGACTGTGTGCCCCGCATTGTTTCCTCCCTGCAGGCAGCACAGTGAGGTTTGGGTCCGGTCACATATAAATCTCTCACAAGTTCAAATACAGCAGCAGTGTGGCACCGCGTAACAGTTGATTATAGTATACAGTACTGTATGTCCACGTTTATGGTCGACAAAAGCACTCGGATTGTTTACAAATGTATAATTAAAAAAATATATAGCATTTTACATGTTTCTATTGGCCCGAAAACATTTACTACTATAATGAGCCAATAATGTCTGTGTGTCCCATGCGTGACGTCACTCCACGTCGGCCAGCCCCCCTCATTAATAATCATGAACAGGTGACGTCCTCCACATGGATCCCCCCCCTCATTAATAATCATGAGCGGGTGATGTCACTCCACATGTAGTACCCCCCTCATTAATAATCATGAGCGGGTGATGTCACTCCACATGTAGTACCCCCCTCATTAATAATCATGAGCGGGTGATGTCACTCCACATCGAACAGCCCCCCTCATTAATATTCATGAAGAGGTGACGTCTTCCAAATGGACACCCCACCATTAATATTAATTAGCGGGTGACGTCACTCCACATGGAGGAGCAAGGCGCCTCCTCCCCCCTACTCAGAGTCAACTTACAACCCTCACGACAAAGGCAGAACCCTCACGTCACGTGATCTCCGTAACGCTATTGAGACATAGAAGTAAAAAGGACATCATGATGAACAAGGGATTATAACCTTTAAATGAAATAAGTCCGTGTGACCGCGGCCTTACAAATTGCACACGAATTGATAAAATAAATATCACGTCGCGGTCTGTTTTTCGCTTGCAAGTTTCATATTTACGGCCAAAAGGCTAGTTTGTATATATTTGCACACATTTACGGTCAGCCAGGGATAGAAATCATTGTAAATATGGAAACCTGCCGATTAGCACGTTTGGCTATGTATGGTTCGAAAGACGTTCAACATACATATATGCCAGACTGCTTTCATATGGACACTTTATATAATTCTATTAAGACAATTATTTAGAAACCATGAACGTAAATGTTTTTAGAAATTATATTTAAAAACATATATGGAGCTATTTTCGTTTTATAGTGCATTATTTAACATTGTTTATTGTTTGGATAGATGTTGTGTGTTTAATTTATGCATTTGCTACTGTTTGTACCTGAATAAATCTGAGTCTTCTTTGAAAAAGTATTGATCTTAATGGGCTCTTTATAACATGCTCAGCCATGCTCTAGCCACTTGTTGATGGAAGTCTCAACTCGTCATCACTGTCTCTTGTGATCTTAAGAATCCATCAATCTAGCTTCTGCATGAGCTGATCTCACTCCATCTCTGCTGTGGTCATCCACCTGACACCAGTCTCGACCCAACGGTTAGCATGGTTGGCTCAGTAAGGTGCGAAAGAAGTTTAAAATGCATACATGTTCTAGTGATGTGCCTTGCCCAAGCCCACTTACGTTTAATAGGATGTCTCTAATTTGCATTTGTGCTCTCGTTTAAAGTGTCCGTCTGTCTCAGTGTAATGTGAAGCATGTATCTCTCTACGTTAATTTGAGCAGCATTCGGCGATTGTTTATTTTTCTATCAGTGTCAATGTTTCAGACCCATATGTCAGAGTAGGTGATATGCACCTGTTGAAAATCTTCTTACAGTGTTCTCTGCAACTAATGTTCAAGTCTTGAGCAGCAAGAACAAGTTGTAGCTGATTGAACCGTAATGATTTAGTTAGCAACACATTTACAAAGGCTAGGATGTTTTTACAACACTGCTTTAAAACACATGTGTAAAAGCACTATTTTTAATTCTTAGAATGGGACCTAAACGTTTTCTAAACCCACCCAGGGGTTTAAGCACAACAATAGAATATATGTAAAGTGCACTTTCGCGTTTGTAAAACGTGTGAAGATAAGCCGTGATTTTTAGTTAGTAAAAAAACAGCTACATTTTATAACTGTCATTGCTTCAAAGGTTATTTCCAACAAGAGGCAAGGCTGTTTAAGCCTCGTGACTCGTATTTGCAGCAATGGTTTTAGCAACAACCTAAAAATACCACGTAAATATGAAACTCCTTATGGGAAGCAACTCAAGCAATTCCATAAAAAGTGTTGTCTTTTACAAATGCACGAACATACACAACCATTTTGCCCGTTTCAACTGGAAGCAATGCCTGTCAGCATGTCGTACGCATCTGGAGGCAATAGCATGATGGCATCTGAGAAAGGTACTTTATGTAGTCGTTTATGGGTGTTATCAGCCATTCAAAGTTGCAAGAGCTCGCCAACTTGGTCAGCAGTGATTGGACACTGGTCCAAAGGGCGCGTGGTGCAACCTAATATCTTGGTCCTTGCGGTTTGTTCACACACGGCCACGACTTTGGCCTTTTCAGATTTAGGATTCTTAAGAGTATCAGGTGGCGTTAAAATAAAGCCCACGCCCGATCAGACTGGCTCTCACTTGTTTTTTTTCTACCAGAGTTCAGCCACATTTAAATGACTGGTTTCCTGCCATGACTGAAATACAGAAAATGGGCGAGTTATGACCAAACTTCATGAGTATGACTCTTTTGAAAAACGATTATTTAGATTCTACAAAATTTATCGGAATACGATGTAACTATTTCCATTGTTCTAAGTATACAATGAGGGAAAAAATACATGTTTCACGGCACTTGAATTTAACGCGTGACATTTAACGTGGCTTGGCATTTAATGGGAAGCATATGCTTGTGTGTCAGGACAAAACGTCAATGCGCTCTCGGCTGTCGCATGACCAAAGTGTTTCATAAAACGTGGCAGGGTTGCAAATAATCTATCCACCACACCTTGTACCTACGACTGCGTTGCAGTGAATCTGGATGTATTACTGTAATAACCAAGGGAACACATACTACACATGCAGCGTTTGATTAACCCCGTCCAAATTCAATGCAACTCAAAACGGTGTTTGCGGACACTCCACCCGAGTATGACGCAGTAAAAGTCAACGCTTTACTGCAGTTTTATGGCGTAACTCTTTCACGTATACCATTTCGAGAACATACATTTTACATGCATGTGCTTATTACAGTTTCCTGCAATAATACACTTAATGTAAAACTGTAGAGCAAAATATCTTCGGGTTAGCTAATCATAAACCCAACGGAGTAAGCATCGCGATAAACGCGCAAAGATATTAACGTTTGCGGTTAAGGTGATGGCCTATGCGTAGAACCATGAAGGTTATCGGGTGATGGTAAAGTAAATGGTTCACCCGTGATAAACGTACATAGGCCTTCATGTTAACCGGTTACACCGCCCACGGAGAGAATGTTCTAGAAAACGTGCTTAAACCGTAGTAAGGCGTAGGACATTAACCACGACAACCTTGCACGGCTTCTTAACACATACTCGCGAATCACACGGTTACCCGGTGCTAACCCCCCCCCCCCCCACGGGCAGGGAGGTAATGTTGTTAACCCGGGCAGGTGATGAGAGATAACCTCGCCACTGTATGGTGTGAAGGGGGCCTTGTGGCGGCGGTGCTGGAGGTCACACCGACCCCCAACGCCGGTGAACTTCGCTCTCGGAGGCTCCTAAAAATAAACCCCGAACGAACCCAGGACGGATTTGGGGCCCCTACAACGGAGCACACAGCCCTGCCGAGAGGAATCGGTGCCGACGAGAGAGGGGAGAGAGACGGGACCGAGAAGACGACGACGACGAGGAGGCGGCGGCGGCGTTAATCGAGGGCCCTCGGGCGCGGCCTAGGCTACGGGGGAGCGTGAATCGCGCGAATCTTTTAATAAAAAAACCAGCGGGCAAAAACAAGCAACTCGGCAAACTGCATCGCACTCAACGCACACAATCTAAAGGTCGAGACAAATTAACAAAAAAACAACAAAAATCCCCGCGCTCGCGAGACGTCACGCGCCGATGAACGCCGAATCGCGGCCGCCTCAAATGTTGGCAGTGAACCCAAACCAAGTCACCGCTCTCGCCCCCCTCGGTAAGTTAGTTCGTAGGCATTTAAAGTGTCTAGCTTTGGCCGAGGTGACGACAGAGAGAGAACACAAATACAACTCACTTGACAGCGGCACACGAGGTCGGCCGTCGTGGCCAGCATGTCCACCACTTTGCCCTTGCCCTCATCGCCCCACTGCGCGCCCAGCACCACCGTGATCTTGTTGCCCAGGCTGGGACGGGGCCGCTTGGACGCCGGAGAGTCGGTGGCCTGTTCGCCGTTAAGACGATTTTCCGCGGTTGACGCCATCGCTGAGGTAAAAATGCGCGCTTCAAGTCGTCGTCGTCGTCGTCGTGGTCGTCACCTCCCGTGTCCTGTTCCTTCCTCCCACCGCACCGGCGTCGTGCTGCTATTTTGGCGCCAACGTGGGTCGATGGTGCCCCCTACGTCATCGCGCAACCGCGCTACGTCACCGCGCAACGGCGAGACGTCACCGCGCAACGGTATTACGTCATCGCGCAACGGCGCTACGTCACCGCGCTTCCCCTCCCTACGTCACCGCGCAACGGCGCGACGTCACCGCGTAACGGGGCGACGTCACCGCGCAACGGGGACGTGGGGCGGTGGCGTGACGTCAACGCGTCGCGTTGGGTTACGTCACGACGTAGAAGGGGCGCATCGGGGCTGCTCATTTGCTGGAGTTACGGTGGGGTGGGGGTGGGGCGGGGGTGGGGCGGGGGCGGGGGCGGGGTGGGCGGGTGGGGCGGGGTGGGGGGGTGGGGGTGGGGTGGGGGTGGGGGTGGGGGTGGGGGGGTGGGGGTAGGGGTGGGGTGGGGGTAGGTGTGGGGGTGGGGGTAGGGTGGGGGTGGGGTGAGGGTGGGGTGGGTGGGGGTGGGGTGGGGGTGGGGTGGGGGGTGGGGTGGGGTGGGGGTGGGGTGGGGGTGGGGTGGGGGTGGGGTGGGGGTGGGGTGGGGGTAGGGGTGGGGTGGGGGTGGGGTGAGGGTGGGCTGGGGTGGGGCGGGGGTGGGGCGGGGGCGGGGGTGGGGGCGGGGGTGGGGCGGGGGTGGGGGTGGGGTGGGGGTGGGGTGGGGGTACGGGTGGGGGTGGGGGTAGGGTGGGGGTGGGGTGGGGGTGGGGTGGGGTGGGGGTGGGGGTGGGGGTGGGGTGGGGGTAGGGGTGGGGTGGGGTGGGGTGAGGGTGGGCTGGGGCGGGGGTGGGGCGGGGGGTGGGCGGGGGTGGGGCGGGGGGGCGGGGGGTGGGGGGTGGGGGTGGGGGTGGGGGTGGGGTGGGGGTGGGGTGGGGTGGGAGTGGGGTGGGAGTGGGGTGAGGGTGGGGTTGGGTGGGTGGGGGTGGGGTGGGGGGTGAATCAGAATCTGAAAAAAATTCCTGGAGGAATCCGACTATCTGTAAAGCTCTTTTTTCACGCATGTCAGTTGAGACTGGGCCCACCCCGTAATATAAGTGCATACCTGTCAACCCCTTATTACAGACAAATTCAGACCTTATTGGTCACGCCTTGCCCTTAAAAATCTCAACGTTAATCCTACAAAATCCTATCACAAGGGAGAAACACAAACAAATATAACTCGTTTTTTGATGCCCGTATTGAAGCGGCTGTACGCCGTACGGACCTGAAAACTCAATTTCTCTGTACAAGAATACGGGTAACCACATTTAAACAGGTTTGTTTAAATGTGGAATTTATACCACTGCATGGTGATGCCAAACAAAGCAAACGAACAGTTATACAAGTTATTACAAGAATAAAGCACGCAAGTTGTGAATTGAATACACAAAACATTTAAAACACCAAACATGTTCATGATTAATTCTGCGGGGTTACTTAACAGAAATGTGGTGTCATCTGGTCCAACACCAATGGGGACTAGGCTCTAAAGAAAGCCGTCTCGGGTGTGGACCAATCAAATTCAAGGACAGTGCATATTATTATCATTATCAGAGTTGCTTCTTTTTGTTTGCTTTTTTGACTACTTGTGTTGTGGTTATTGCAAACATGATGCCTTGAATAAAGGTGTCAGTTTTGTACCAGTTTAAAAGGGTAAAAACCTACTACTAGAAATGTGCAATTTATAAAAACTTCGGCCAAACAAGAGATACAAATTGCCCACCACTTTTCAGTTTATCTCTCTCCTGTGCTTTTCATCCCACACATGCGCTTTGATAAAGTGCGCCTTCTGCTACAAGGTGGACAAAGACCCTGCGCCATCGACACATCTCAGCAGCCTCTCACGTGCATTACACTGGTCAACACACTTTTTTTGGTATTAAGGTATTCAAACGGGTTTAAGGTAATTTTGGGGTGCTGATTCCAAATCTGGCATCAGTTTTTGTTCTATCACATCAGGTTTTTGAGATATCAAATATTGCATTTTCAATAGAAACTGCAGAAGGAAAATATTAAATAAATGTGGATATCTACATAAAATGATATTATAAACACACTATCCTAAAAATACAGCACCATATTTTAACATTAAAGCAGTCACTGACTCGCAACAACTTGCAATCATAAGTGACAGAGTTAATTTCGAGTAAAATCAATGAAAATGGGGCATGATAGAGCAAATCTGAGATCAGATTTGGAATCAGCACCCTGCAGTTAGTCTAAAACAGCTGCAAAATTCCAGGCCAGAAAAAAAACTTTTTTTTGTTGACCAGTGTTATGTAATGTTTCAATTATAGCCTCTGAATGGTGATGGTGAGCATTAAGAAACAAGTTAAATATACATTTGTCAGATTCACCTGCAGAAAACATGTACACCACACTGTACTTGTATATTTTGTCCGAACACAAACATAATTTACCTCTCTCCAAACACGCTGGATCACAAAGTTCCGGACAATATTGTGTCACCTGAGGTTGTAGACGACAAGAGTCGCCCATACACATTCCACTTATATAGACTCGGTTGATGTGCATGCTGAGTCGGCTATTAATGTATTACAGATACTCTTGGAACAGCAGTGATCGAGACGTTTATATTTCTTTCAATGCAGCAAACAAGAGGACAGTAGTCTTGACTATAATAGTTTGTAAATGAATAGACAAGAGGTCTGTTTCACTACCAAAAAAACCCACAAAATAAATAGACATTCACATCAAAGATCCATCAGCAAATGAGCCTTCAGGACCAGGATCATGTGTTTCAACAGGCAAACCCTGAGCAGGTTTTGTCTTGTGTAGGTCTCAACAGTTCTTTGAGGACGATGCTTGCCTGTACTGTAGAAAAACCGGTTTAAAAGGCCACTCACTCCACTGTAGCGATGTGACCCAGGTCACACCTGGTCGTGCTTTGCTGTGGAACCAACGTAACAGGTATTTTCACATTTTGGTCGTGAAATGAACCCCTGTCCGATAGTCCACGCATTGTTTGCCCACAAAACTACCAGATCAGCGCAGAATACATGATGTATTGCTGTGTACTGTCATTTTACATAGGTGACTGTAAACTTACGTAATAGTTTTTTTTATATTTGTATGACAATTATCAATAAGCTATTTATACTGTACAGTATTTTGCAACTCAGCACCTCTCTCTGTAAGCTCTCACCTTGTTACAAAATATATGTCATCTTCAGCCATGTTATACTGGTAGGAACCCACTGGTTACACCAGCCCATAGGGGATTATTGTGTCCGTCCGTCGTGCAGGGAGGGGCTGGGTGGGGAGGGAGGGGCTGGGTTGAGAGGGGAGGGTGAGGTGGGGCTGGGTGGGGAGGGTGGGAGGGGAGGGTGGGGAGGGTGGGGATGGGTGGGGAGGGGCTGGTCACCCCGTGGTGCCCTTATAAAACTCAACGTTTAACCTACTCACGCCGGCTTGTGCCCGCCCTCACAGTCGGGCATATTTGCGGAACACACCACGCCGCCGTTGGCCCTGGCCATTGACCGAGCAACCCAACGTTCCTACCAGCTCCCTCCGCAGGAATGTGTTAGTTAGTGACGGATGATCATGATCACGCGATGTAACATTCTATCTCGCTCCCGAAGATCAGCTAATTTCAATGCTCCATCTCCATCGAGTTATCTCCATCCTGCCCATTTCCACTTTTCTTAACAGCCAGTATAGCGTACATGCTCTCTGACCACGTGTTCCTCTTCCGATCTCAGTATAGTCTAGGGTTATTAAACGATAGCAGGTAAATCGGTAATTGTTTTCAGAATCAATTCATCATTCTGAAAGTCAGGAACCAGAAGTCGTTCCCAGGCGAATGTTAGGAATCAATGCACTGTTTGGCACGTGCTAACGTACAGACACGACTGGGTTGCACGTTCGAATCTCAGTTAAAAGCTGCAGCCCTGCAATGTTTTACTCGTACAACTGCTTGCCGAATGGTCTGGACGAGAGGGAGCGCTATAAGTGATTTGATCTACAATTGACTAAGAACGTCAGGTCAGCATGGAAGAGAAGAAGCGGGAGTTAGCCCACACATTACTCAACCACACTCGACCTTCCGATTAACACACTTTGTACCTATTTAATGTATACTGCTGGACGGACAGAAGTTTTCTTTTTTAAAGTGCCCCATTGTTTCCACTAAATTTCCAGCGACCTCTGAACTACAAGTCCGTAAGTGATAACTCTCACACCACGGCAACTCCCTTCGTTTCTTATATTAAGCAACAATGACATGTCAATGACGAGTCATTTATATTTGTGCGGCAAAATAAACAAAACAACACCCGGATTTAATATGTTTTCCAATGCGATAACCACACCTCCGAGTACACGAACCCCTCCAAAACGACCCGCGTCTATCCGGCGTGCGATTTTAAAACGGGGCTGGTGTCACGCATATGGAGACTGTAAATGATAGCACAAATAAGCAGCCCCGGGGCAAGTGATCAGAATTCACATTATTGGGGATTTTGTTGTTGTAATTTCCACATTATTCTCATGAACTTAAGCTTTCGATGGAAATCTCGTTCATTGCAATTGGTGTAGCGGTTTTCGAGTTCGCGGACACGTGTGTACAAACGTGAATATAATACTGATTATGCAGATTGGTTATCTCGATTTAACACGTAGGCTTTCGAGACCAATATTATTCATAATAAAGGTTTTTTTGGGTTAGATCGCGTAAGTATAAATGTGTCGTAACCCTCCACCACCCGACACAGCCAATTAGTAAGGGATTTGTCACGTAAACAAAACGCCAAATAGTTAATGTTTCACATCAACCTGCTCGTCTTACCTGGCTGATATGTACGTACCGGTTTTCGCCTTTTCCAGTTGCCGTCAACTCCGACCGACAGCACACAGTGACCAGGGCACGATGAAAGTGGCACGATGAAAGTTCCACGGTGACCATCCAATGGTTATCATCCACGTTGACCAGCGCACGATGATCATTCCACGGTGACCAACGCACAATAATTATTCCACTTTGACCAGCGCACGGTGATCATCCCACGGTGACCAACGCACAATAATTATTCCACTTTGACCAGCGCATCCAACGATGATCATCCCACGATGATCATCCCACGCTGACCAGCCCACGATGATCATCCCACAGTTATAGTCCCGCGGTGCCCAACCCACAATGATAGTCACCGGGTGATGGTCCCACGCTCTAAGAATTCCGGCTACAGCCCCCGCAGTTTTGCGGTAGCCGGTCCAGCCACTTTCGAACTGTGCCGGTCACTGTTCGTCATTCGTTTCGAACTCTTTCACCAGTTCCAGGAGCTGTAGAGTCAAGACGGAAATGTCCAGCAAAGCCTGCGAAGCTTAACCACACAGCGTCTTCGCGAAAGCATGTGCGCTGTAAGAATGGCGCGAATAATCTTAAATATTTATTTATGCAGTTCATGTATGGACTGCGCTATAAGTGCTGGGGCTATGTCATGGCCAGCAGACGGCAGTGTGGCAAAAATAAAAACGAATCCACGGTTCTGCATTGATATGCTCTGCCTTCTCTGCCTTGACCATCGTGGCGAGCTCATGGTCATATAACCCCCACGACCACCCGCACGGTGTGAGGATTTGGTCATCCAGCAGTGGATTGCCAAAAGGGCTGTTGCAATGCACAACGCGCAACACGCCCAATATGTTCAGTCCACGAACAAAAAAAAAATGCATCCATAATATAGGTTTTTTTTGGGTTAGATCGCGTAAATATAAGTGTGTCGTTAATCCTGCCACCACCCGAAACAGCCAATTAGTAAGGTTTGATGCCAATTCGTTACTAGTACAGCACACCGGTGTGTTGGAGAGCTAATCCACAACATTTACATTCTGAATAGTCAGCTTGTTTACGTGGCAACTGTTGTATATATTGGCCTTTTTCCAAAAATTGATATTAAGAATAATTCTGCCAATATTTTTTAAAAATAATAATCAATCGGGGTGTAGCATAGGGCACAAAAAAATGTGTAACAAAACACCCTCACCCCGCTGCCTCTCACAAGCCATACAAGAAGGCAGCTAGAGATAAGCCATAAAATGTAATAAAACCCCGGTGCAGTGTGGGGGGCTTAAAACACAGACACAAAACAGGGCAAACGAACATTACAACAGTTTTTTTACGGTAAAAGTTTGAAACTTAACGACAAGAATAAATAGACATTATAGACTGCCAGTAACACACTCAAATTAAAAACCAGACTGCAATCTACATTAGTGGCTTTTATGATTACTTATTTTATTTAATCCTTATTCACCTCATATATTGGTTATTGTATCTTTCTATCTACGTGACTTTACCGAAAGAACCAAAGGATATGAATTCCAGTAGCCACGAAAACTTAAGTAAAAACTTAGTTATATCTCCAACCTCAGGATATCAAACTATAACTCGAGAATAAGAAGCACGGATCCCTGGCGACACATACGGAGAACGAGTTAATAAAACCCTCGGAATACCTGTGGTAACAACTATGGTAGATCACAAATCTTGGTTTAACATAAACCAAATAATAATTATGAAGTATTAGACCAAGGGCCATCCAGAAGAAATACAATGCGAAACACATCAATCACACACGACCAAGATAATATGTATTCCATAGAATCAGAGCCTCCCAACCGCCTTTTATTCCAAACCACGACGGACGTACTGTAAACACTGCTCAAACATACCTTGAGTCACTTAAAGAGTCAACACCGCAAAAAGGGATACATACTAAGGGGTGCAAAATCGTGCTTATTTTTCTCTCAACTCACAACCCATAAGAGTGAACGGAAAACATGGTAACGGGTGGTCACACTTCAAGAGACGGGGCCCCTCTTTGTGAGAGACAAGAAAATGTAACACCTCCAACTGGGAGGGAAGAGGGGGTGGGGGGAGAACGCAGCCTGACAAAAGGAACCCCTCCTCCTTACAGATTAATTATTGCAGAAAGTTGAAAAAGTAGAAAAACACACTTAGGGGCAATTGAAAGCATCTGTTTCCACAGTTGCCGAGATGGCTTGAGAAGGGGGACAGGAACCAGACCTTGATGAGACTTAACAGTTACTTCAATACATTAGAACAGACACACGCGCACGTACACCGGGCTAAAACAAACGAATTCCGTTCCCTTGTGAGGAGTTGAGCCGAGGTAGGAGAATTTCAGATATAAGCAAGAATACAGCCCACACAATTCAGTCTTGCTGCGGCAAGCTCCGGGGGTGGGCCCCGCAATCGACCAAGGATGGCGAGGCTTGCAGAGTAACGATGTGTCACCGAATATGAGTTCGGCGCTGACAGACGAAGCATCGCTAAAAGCTGTATTCTACATTGAGTGCCAGCTCCCACCAGTAGCTGCAGCAAGAGAGAAAGAGAGAGAAACAGTGACGAGCAACGACAAGCAATCAACCAAGCGAGCATCGCACAGGACCAGCAGCAGCAGCAGTGGCTAATGACTACCCACGAGCGTGTGGACTTGGAAGCCGAGTACACTCCTGCAGAGGTCAGGTCTACAAGGACCAACCGTGCCTGGTGCAAGGGAGAGAGCGTGACCGGCGCAACCTAGAAAGAGTGTCAGCATCGGCAACCAGCGAACGAGCTGCGAGCGCAATCGTGCATTGCCAGAGAGTACGGAGCAAGAGAGAGAGAGAGCGCATAACCAGCGCAACCGAGCAAGTTTTGGCACCGGCGACCTGCGGACGAGCTGCGAGGGCAATCGGGCACCTTCAAAGACAAGCGACGTGCCGACTCATCTCATCCAGCAGCAGAGAGGCCTGCAGCTGCCGCCAAGAGAGAGCGAGCGCCGTGTGGATGACATGCCCACACACACACACGACTCATCGTTCAGCAGGGAACCAACGAATTTTTGGTACAAGAAACGCCCCACCTCGGCGTCTGTTTAACGCAAAGAGTTGAGCAAGGAGAAGATACACCAACGCACACATAACGCACATATTGGGACTAATAAGATTACTCCAAAGTTTTCTTTGTGTTTCAAAAAGGGTGGCCATCCTAAGGTGGTGCGTCAACTATTAGCTGATCGTGAAAAGCATTGCTGCTCATTGAGTTACGTGGATACGATCGTTTAGAAGTATTTTAGTCATTCTTGTTGTTAATTGCATAATCTGTACCAATGAATTAATTGATGAAACTAACATTTATAAACAGCTATGTTACGAATCTACACACTCACAGGGAAACTATTGTGTTAAAATCTTTCTTTTGATCACAGAATCTTGCCCGCGAATTTATTGAAGCCTTTTAGCCAGTTGATAAGCATTTGCTCGACAAACAGGCACATTTAGTTAATTGCATAATCTTACCAAATAATTCATTGAGATCTACTTTTGCTTTCGGGACATGTTTCTTTATTACTGTTCGGATGAATATTGTCTCATTAATTTTAAGGACTTTTTCCTGTCGCCGAATATGCTCACCTTACTCTGAGGAATGAGCCAATTGTTCTGTTACCCAGTTTAACAAACGTAATCATTGAGGGTTAAATGTACGGATCAATGAAGAGGACATTTCCAGGAGTACTGTGTTGACATTCCTCGCATATTAGAGTGTTATGTTTTGATGTATATTAAAGTTGCTTAACACAGAAGAGTCTGAGTGGTGCCTTCCTAAGTTCATGCTTAATAGTCTTAATTATAAGAACTGTATCGTGCGGAGAGATCTGAATTTTGAGACCTGACATAAACACACTAAAACATAATCAGTAAAAGCGAGAATCATTGTATTATCCTGATTGATAATACAACCCTAGAAGCAGAGCCTAATTAGCACCATTACATACACTTGCATAACTTCATACAATTACACCTTCATTGTATTATCCCGATCGATGATACACACAAGACAACGAGGCAGAGACTAATTATGACAATTGCATATATTAGCATAATTACATTCACTTGCAGAATTTGATGCAATTGCACCTTCATAATTGGCATAATGTATATTTCGCATATTTTGCATAATTAGCATAATTGTATAATTTAGAATAACTCTGCAACTTCTACATTGCAAAATTTTCATTCAATTTTTATTATTTTTAGTTATATTTCAAGACCCAATATATACAACACAACCCTTACTATATGGCCGTGTTGGGTGGTGGCTTCTTTAACGACACAGATATATTTACGCGATCTAACCCCAAAAAAACCCTATATTATGAATGAATATTGGTCTCGAAAGCCTGGCTACGTGTTAAACCAAAACAAGAGATCCATTCTCTCAAAGCCCCCGCCAGATGGCGGCGTGAGAGCGTGGATTGTGGTGCGCGTGTCTGTGGGGCTCTTCCACCACCGCCGGTCCAGCGCTACAAACCCGGCGACCCGAGTTCCATTCCCATCAGTGACGATTATCTGAACCGGTTCTGGGTCTCGCCCTAGGTCGACTCAGCCTTAAACGAGTACCCGGCGCGGTTTTGTAAACATCTCCACGAGAGAGACAAAGGCGGTCAGGCGTGGCGCTGGCCACCCACCCCCTCGTGTGCCGTGCCGGCGTTCATAGGTGCTCGCTAACAGCACTTGCCCCAACAGTCTGTTACAGGCTATACGGGGGATCTTTGTCGTTGTGGGGTCTTCCTCACTTGGCGGTGTCTCTCATCACCACCCCGTCCTGCGCTACACACCCGGCGACCCGAGTTCGATTCCCACCCCCTAGGTCTACTCAGCCTCAAATGAGTACCTGGTGCGGTGTGTTAACAAAAAAAAGCATCGCCACCGGGGAGACAAAGGCGGTCGGGCTTGGTTGTTGGCCAACCCATCCCCCCGGTCGTACCGCGACGGCCTTCGTAGGTGCATACCTGTCAACCCCTTAATCAGTGCCCTCTGCCTTATTACAGACCAATTCAGACTTTATTTGGTCACCCGCGTGCCCTAAAACATCTCAACGTTCATCCTACAACGTCCCATCGCAAGGGAGAAACACAAACAAAGAGACAACACATTAAATAAATGTTGCCCGTATTTAAACGGCTGGACCTGAAAACTCAATTTCCCTTAATTATAGATGTTCAATGTCCCTGTACAAGAATACGGGACAACCCGTATATGTTTGTGACAGGTAAGCAGTGGCAGCACTTGCTCCTACAGTCTGTGAAGGCAACACGGAGGGGGGAGCTGAGTCTTGCCGCCGGGGAGAGGGTAGAAGGAAGAGAGATATTTTTAGAAGAGACTTTTGACTTTTAAGCAACATTCATTGCCGCCAGCAGCAAAAGCACTGGAGGCGATTTCAATATGAAATACACAAAGTCACCAGCAAAGAAATGAAAATAAACGCTACAAATCGACGCGCTGTGGCGCTAAAAGCACCGCGCAGAGAGAGAGAGAGAGGAGAGAAAGAGGAAATAGTTTTACAAGAGGGAGAGGAGATGCTTTAGAAGAGGATAGTGAGAGGAGATACGTTCAGAAGAGAGACAGAGAGAAGATAGAGGAGATACGTTCAGAAGAGAGACAGAGAGAAGATAGAGGAGATAGAATAGAGAGGAGATACGTTTAGAAGAGAGACAGAAAGAAGATAGAGTCAGATAGAGGAGATACGTTTAGAAGAGAGAGAGAGTAGAGATAAGATATAGTTTTAGAAGAGAGATAGAAGACAGGAGAGACTTTTAGAAGAGACAGAGAGAAGAGAGAGGAGATAGAAAGAAGAGAGGCGAGAGGAGATAGAGAGGAGAGATAGAAACAAGAGAGGAGAGAGAGGGGGGGGGGGGTGGTGTGGGCGTGTAAGAGCAGCACATTTGGTGGCTTTTGGCAGCCGGCGCGCGTGACGCTCCCAGCCGGCGCGCCACACCCACAGAGCCGGCCCCGTCGGTGGCGCTCGCTCCGCTCCTCGCTCCACACCTCGCTCCACCGCGTTCGCTCGCTCGCTTGCTGAGATCGGGTCTCTGGCTTCGCTGAGATCGGGTCACTGGCTTCGCTAGGATCGGGTCCTGAGATCGGGTCACTGGCTTCGCTGAGATCGGGTCCTGAGATCGGGTCCCTGGCTTCGCTGAGATCGGGTCCTGAGATCGAGTCCTGAGATCGGGTCCCCGGCTTCGCTGAGTCGGGTCCTGAGATCGAGTCCTGAGATCGCTGTCCACGGCTTCGCTGAGATCGAGTCCTGAGATCGGGTCCCTGGCTCCGCTGAGATCGGGTCCTGAGATCGGGTCACTGGCTTCGCTGAGATCGGGTCCTGAGATCGGATCCCTGGCTTCGCTGAGATCGGGTCCGACGACGCGGAGGACGACTTGAATGGACGAGGACGCGGCTCCGTTCGGAGAGGGCGCGGGCGAGAGTTTCGTGGCCCGAGACTGAGAGACGCGCTTCGGGCAAGGGGGGCGCTGAGTTGAGTGGAAGTCTCCCGAGGCCACCACCACCACCACCATCACCACCCACCACCATCACCCACCACCACCACCACTCCTGGTGCCGTCTCCAGGTGCTGATGGGGACCCTCTTCACGTGGAGCTGCGCGCGTTGCCGTTGTGTTTGTCAGTGACGTGGAGTTCCGCAGAGACCGGCGAGATGGTTCAGGCGATGTCTGTAGAGACTTGAGTTGCGCCGAAGGTGATTTACATTGTTCATGGCCACGTAGCGTGAGATCGGCCATAGACGTCGGGGCCCTGTTGAGGCCACATCGGAGCCATGGAACCTCTCAAGGGGATTTTCTCTCGGACCAAAAGTTTCCGCGATTCACTGCGCAACAACGATTCTCAGCAGCAGCAGCAGCAGCAACATCAACAGCAGCATCCACAGCAGCAGCAGCAACAGCAGGAGCAGCCATACAGCTGCACCAACCCACTTTGGACGGCCGTGTTTGACTACGAGGCGAGTGCCGAGGACGAGTTGACGCTGCGTCCCGGCGACATGGTGGAGGTGCTCTCCAAGGACTCGGAGGTGTCCGGCGACGTGGGCTGGTGGACGGGCAAGCTCAACAACAGGGTGGGCATCTTCCCCAGCAACTACGTGACGTGCAGCAAGTCTCGGGGCAGCAGCTACGCCAAGCTGCACAACGAGAGGCCGCCGGGTTTGTTCGCGGATCCTCCGGTCGAGGTGGGTTTCGCGGAGCTCTCCCTGGAGGAGATCATTGGCGCCGGAGGATTTGGCAAAGTCTACAGGGGCACGTGGCGCGGCGAGGAGGTGGCAGTGAAGGCCGCTCGTCAGGACCCCGACGAGGACATCAGCGTGACGATGGAGAACGTGAGGCAGGAGGGGAAGCTCTTCTCCATGCTGAAGCATCCGAACATCATTGCGCTGAAAGCGGTGTGCCTGCAGGCGCCCAACCTGTGCCTTATCATGGAGTACGCGCGGGGAGGCGCTCTCAACAGGGCTCTGGCCGGACGCCGCATCCACCCGCACATTCTGCTCGACTGGGCCGTGCAGATCGCCCGCGGGATGAAGTATCTTCACGATGAGGCCATCGTCAATATCATCCACCGTGACCTCAAGTCCTGCAATGGTGAGCCGGGTGGTGGCGGTGGTTGGTGGTGGTGGGATTAGATGGGACGTGTTTGAATTTCACGTGTTAACTGGTCTCGTAATTGGTCTTGGCCACGACAGACTCATGGAGACTATCACCGCTGTCATCTTTGTTAATCTTCAAACTCAGTTTCCTCATCACGTTAACTAACATTGCCAATGGGATGTTTAATTGTTATACAAATTATTACCATTGCAGTTGTCGTGAAAATGTTCTCAGTGGGCATCGCCACTGTCAATATTAATAGCATCTTCATCTGGGGATGTCCATAGAGTTTGGTTTGTTGACCTTTCCCCGAACCTCCGATTAGCACGGTTGGTTACGTACGGTGTGAAAGAAGTTCAACATACTGTACATATATACATCATCATTAATCTAATCTTTTTTATAATCTTAATCATATTCAATCACTGTCATCATTAATCAGTCATCAACCAGTGTCATTGTATTGCACCATCATCCTCGTCATCTTCATTAACTCCGTGAAAAAGTCCAAAATGTTAGCTTAAAGATCACATTCAAGAGTATACATTATATGTATAGTATGGTTATGCTTTTGACATATTAGGGTCGTAGCAATGCAGTTTTTACACATTACTACGTGGTCTGTCCAGTGTCCATTTCTCTGCTAGAGTTGTAATTAATACAGTATCTGGAGAACACCAAATTTGAGTAAAACGTTTTTCACGTGATTCTGCGAGATGCTATGTCTGGACGTTCATTATACCTCCAAAATGTCGTACAAATGGTAGCTTTATAGCAAGGCACTGTCCATGATGTATATATTTTTTAAATCCTACTTTTACCAGCATTGGGCAGCATCCGAATACCCCGTGCAATCTCACAAAAAAGTTTCTGATTTTCATTTTTTTCTTGCCCCCACGAAATGAAAAGCTGCACTGTTTAAGTCACATGTACACAGTCTCTCCAGTAGTTTCGGACACTGTCCCAAAGTGCCACGTGTGTGTGGACCAGAGTCGCGCATCTCTCGCTGTCTGGCGCCAATGAAGGCTTTCTGTCTGTCATGTGACCGTATCCCACATGCCTGGCGGACGTGGAACCCACGCGCCACAGCAGAGACAAGAAGAAAGGCATCTCGGTGGCTGATAAGCCAGATGCAAATAACACGTGTTGAATGTTTGCAATCGCCTTGCAAACTTTAAAAATGTACTTTTTAAACATTGAAATGACTGCACCACTTTTTATTTGGTGCTGGTGTCTTTTTTGGGTATTAATTGGCAGCAGGGCTGTGCTTTGATCAACAATTTGCGACGATTTGATTACGTGCGGCGCGCTTGAACGTCACATTTGCGTGTGTTCTCGTGGGGGTTGGTGGTGCAGTGGTTTGTGCGCTGCGCTCTGAACCAAATAAACTTCTCAGCTGTAGAGACCAACACCATTGGCAAGTGATACAAACGTAATGCATAAATATGTTCTGAGCCTCTCCAACAAAGCTCGGCTTTGTTACGGTTTGATATCAAAACTGGGGAGGCAAAAGTGACCAGGCACGGTGCTGAACGCCTTTGTGTTTCATCCTGGCCTTAATAGATGATGCTCACCCCAACGATATGCGTGGCTGTATGGGGGATCTTTGTGTGTGGTAGTGATGGGGGTGCTGGAGACTGCACGTGGTTTTCTTTGGCAAATAATGGTTCCGGGAAGGATGTTACTCTTACGTCAGTGGCCTGTCTAGGGATGTGTTATGGAACAGGATGGAGAGGCCTAACCTGTTGACTGCTTTTTGATAGAACTCGTCTCAGGAATTTTGGGGCTGTTGGAGTGAAGCCCATTTTAAGAGTTGCAAGAGTACTAAAGGGTGAAGGTTATCTGTTTTTAAAAAAACACATCCTCCCTACTGTGAGGTCGCTGGCTTAATGAACAAGTGACACTTATTTGAATTAGCCCAATTTAGTGCTTGTGAGTGTTGCTGCAATTATACGTTCATGTCTAAACTCTCAGGGTGTGAAGCACCCAGGTCATGCCTTCGCTCTGCACTGTCCCCTGAGGTTCTGAGATTTTTTTGTCTGTGCCCAGGAACGGATATGTGTGCACCCTTAAAAGGAATTGTTTGGCTCATACGAGGCAGGTAAGATAAAAAAAATATTTGACATTGTGTGCTCGGGGTGACAAAGATGAACAAAACCAAATTGCCTCTCCTGTGGAGGCCCTGGCACCCTTGTTTACACAGGAACTGACTCACAAATGTGTCAGAATTGAGCGTAGGAGTGTGTGGGTGTGTTTGGGTTCTGGATGCCTCGCTGTCAGCCACAGGTAAAACATGTACGTGGATGGCCAGGAGCTGTTTTTTTTTTCGGTTACAAATGCCCCACCGCGTCACTTCCTGTTTGTAAGGGTAACCAAGCGAAGTGCGTGACTGAGACGCATCGTACTGGGTGTCCTGTTGTTCAAAAAGTCACAATCATCAGATTGCGGCCTAATTCCTCGGCCTTGGTTATGTAAGGCAAGTTGTCACAGGGATTCCGAAAATTACATGTCACTGAAAATGTTGAATTAGTTCTGGAAATATATTTGATAGTTCCTCTGTGCCTGGTTAACGTATGACTACACAGTAGTCTTTAAATAAGTGGCAACAGATTTGGTGCTCAATAACATTTAAACGATGGTCGTTGAAATGTTGCTGTGGGAAATGAGGGGTGGTAAGAAATAATTGAAGATAAGTTATAAAATTAAATCACCATACAACTGTTAGCCATGTCTTTATACATTCGTCTGTCTACAGTAATATACTACTGTACGGTCCTTTAATTTATGGTAAAGTGTATTATATTGCAATTGGCATTACATCTAGTTCAATGTCAATTCTAACTATTATTATTATTGTTGTCCGGTTTAAAAACATTGTCGTGCCATAACAGACCTTAATAAATGGAGCCTATTTGTAGACGACCACAGTTCTATTAGGGCCCCCCAACCCCGCACCTCAATCAAGGACATCACGAGCTCAACTCCCATTTTGGGGTCGACTCAACTCCTCTTCTTTCTATGGTCAATCACAATGAGTAAAGCTTTGTGGGACGGCAACAGCGATTGTCCTATGGTCCTCATAGGAGCATATTTGTGGACGACTTCGTAGGACAATCAGTCTCCACCATAGAAATGTGAAATTTCCAGCAATTTCTCAAGACTGCCGACATAGATATAAGCACGACCCAATGTTTGTTTGTTCACAGAGACTTTTGTTTTTACTTTTATGCGACGACAACCAAATAGTTTTCCTAAATTTGAAGCTTTCGTGACTGCAATGATTCATATTCTCAGGTTTTTTCCGGTAAAGTCACGTAGGTAAAACATTTAAATTAATAAAAGTAAAATAAAAATCACGACGTTTTGGAGGCAAAACAAGCTTCCGTCTTCAGGTGGAACCGTCACAGCACGACAGCTGCATCAAGGAAGTTTCAACAGCTATCTTGCTGTGACGGTTCCACCTGAAGACGGAAGCTTGTGTTGCCTCCGAAACGTCGTGATTTTTATTTTACTTTGATTAATTTTAATTTTTTACCTACGTGATTTTACCGAAAAAACCTAATAATATAGTTTTCCTAAACTCGGTGACACGATTACAATCCATGGGCGAAGAACATCGCCCCTGTCCCGTTTGATCCTGCATTAACGCGAAGATGTTTCAGAAGCAGCCGTCAGGTTTTTGGTGCCACCTTGCAAGGTGCGTGTCCGTTCCTGCGGGAGTCCCACCGGCGCTGTGTGGATGGCGCACCGCGATCAAATGTCGCGACTGGGTGTCACCGCTGGCGATGTGACCGGAAGCCACGAGCTCTCGGTCCGGCAATCACGAGGGCCATTCACTCGACGGAATTTTCCACTAAAAACGGGAATGCTTTCTTTTAACCCTTTTATTGCACTTTGTAATGCGCTTCAGTCAAGCATTCGTTCAAACTTGCTACAATTTTTGGCGTGTAAAGCTGTGCCTTGTCAATGACATCGTGTAAGAGAATGTAATATTCTCCACATTACAGTCTTGTGAATGTATGCACGCCCCCTTTTTCAAACAATGTGCCCTTTGTGAACTTTTTTTTTCTACTCAAGTTTCAAAATAAGGTAATACAAATGTTCACGATGGTGGAAACGGGCTTTGCAGGTAAAATCCCCCTGGAATGAAAGCCCGCGGTGTGTCTGGTGCGGTTGACAGCGGCGCGTCAAAATTACAGGTCTCTTCACCGTCTGCTTTGGTGCTGGAAATCCCCAGTCCCCAACGTGAAAACAATGTTCACGGAAATGGCCCCGCAAGGTTTCGCAACACCACTGAGCGTGGCCACCCGCCTGCTGCCAAGGTGCAGTCAGGTGTTTGCGTTGTGTAGCTGCCAAACCATCGACATTAGTTTTATTTGTTGTACATATTTTTTACGGCTAGAAGGTTTTCATGAGGGGTGTACAGCGAACTAGTTGCCTGCTCCCCAGGCCACAGGCTAGCAGTAGTGTTGCTGCCCGCGTGTCTTTCTAGATGTTTCGCCCGCTTGCAGTATTGCCATCGTCAATAGTTGTGCTTGTTTTTCAGTGAGAATGTCAGCCCACTCTGGGTCTGCTCCCAGACTGAAGGCCACTGCTCCTGACAGGCAGCCCGGTGTTGCAGAATCTCGCAGCGGCCCATTTGCTAGCTTTCTTCGTCATCAGTCATGATCTGCTGGATAAAGGCCACGGTAGTATTTCACAGTCCTGCACTGTAGCATGCATTCTTCATCAGTCCCATTAGTTTACGTGCTCTTTAATTATCGGAGTGTTCGTCATCTGTTATGGGTGTCAGCAACATGAAATCGTGAAAACTATTATTGTCCATCACAGTCCGTCATTGTTCAGTCTCATTCATTAGCCGCAGCTTCGTCGTCATCACAATAGTCAGCTTTTGTGATCTATTGTGATAGTAGTAAGTTTTTACCCTTTAAACTGGTACAAAACTGACACCTTTATACAAGGCATCATGTTTGCAATAACCACAACACAAGTAGTCAAAATGCAAACAAAAAGAAACAACTCTGATGATGATAATGATATGCACTGTCCTTGAAGCTGATTGGTCCACACCCGAGACAGCTTTCCTTAGAGCCTAGTCTCCATTGGTGTTGGACCAGATGACACCAGAAGGGTAAAAACCTACTACTATATTTTGCCACTGGTAAAGGAGGTCTCAGTGAATCTATTGTGATGTTCCTTTTTCCTTGGTGTTGCCTTACGAATGTAGCCACAAAGCAGAGTTGTCACGTGTAATTAAACGTAAAATATTATGCAGCATCCACGATGTGAACATTGTTACAGTTGGGATTGGCTGTCACAGGAGATTGGGGGGCCATCAAGAATGTGCTTGCAAATTGTGACACCTTCGAATTGGTGAAGTCAACAATTTTGGGAATTAACTTAACCAAATTCCCCAAGTTCATGCATGATCAATGTAGTGCAGACTCACAGTGATGTGCAAACTTATTCATGAGCCCTTCAAAACTATGCATGTCTGGTGTGTGTGTAATCTGCCTGTCCTGCATGACCTTGAAAATGAGGGAAATTCCATACTCGCGGGATGGAACAAAAGTTGAGTTGTGTAGTTTGTTTATTGCCAACCAACGCAAAAAAAAAAATCTGTGTAGCCACAGGGCACAATGACCACAGTGCAGTCTCTCCTCCCTCTTAACGTGCCAATTTGTTCTCACTTCTCCCCAAGCTTCTGTTGGGGGGGGGGACACCTCTTTTACAGTCCATGTAAAACTTGCGTTTGATGTTTAAAATTTACTGGCCTCTTGAGTTTATTTATATTTCTTTTGGAGGAAGAAAGGGAGTTCCCAAAGAAATTGAGAACGGGGGTGTTGGGGGGGGGGTGTTGCACTTGCCAAAAAGTTGTCTTAAAAATGAGCGGGCAAGCTGTTGCCAACTTGGCCTCGTTAGCCAATCGCCAAGGAGCGTGCGGCACCTGCCCAGTGTTTCCGAGGAGCAGAGTAAGGCCCTTCCTGACGAGGGAGTTGTCTGTGGAGAGGGGTGCAGCCAATGGTGTTTTCAGTTTCCAACAATACAATCGGGGCTGCTCTGGCTTCCTGTTTGTTCTTAGCAGGAAGGCCAAGTCAGCGATTTTGCTCAGACCTTTTTTTCTCGCTTGTTCAGTGCAATAATAAACGGTACCAAATATATTTGACTTATTTTGGTGCTGTATTAACATAAGCATAGAAATGGCTGTATTTTACCGTAAAATTGCATATATTGTACGAATAATGTTCAGCCCGTTTGTCAATCTCCTCCTGGAAGGCCTCCACATATGCCATGTCGGTGGTTTGACAATGCTGCACCATGCTGGTCGATTCGGATAGAATTCACCACTCATGTTCGACGTGGCCGGGAATCAAACTGAGGTCGCCAGGTTCATGGTGCAGTCAACAAACTGCTGAGCTAATAAAAAAAAATGTATCCCTTTTTTCTGGCAACAAAACTGACACCTTTATTTACAAGGAATCGTGTTTGCATTGACCACAATACCTGCAGTCAGAATGCAAACAAAAAACACAACTCTGATAATGTATGCACTGTCCTTGAAGTTGATTGGTCCGCACCCGAGACAGCTTTCCTTAGAGCCTAGTCTCACATGGTGTTGGACAAGATGATGCCAAAAGGTGTCTTTTGTAAACATGACTCCTTGTAAAAAAGGTGTCAGTTTTGTTGCCAGATAAAAGGGTAAAAAACTAATTATCATATTTTTTTACTGGCAAATGAGGTTCCAATGGTGTAAACTGCTGAGCCTTCACTCCACCCCATTACTTTATGTATGTGAAGACGGTACTGTACCCATAATGAGGTGTTGTGTAAGTTTTTAAGAGACTTAAAGGCATGTCAACATTCTTAAAATGACAATCCAAGCATTCTAATTATTCTTAAAGACATTATTAATTGATTCGCTCACAGGGATGCCACCACCTTTATTTCTCTGGTTAAGATTGAAACAGGAGGACTTCCTCACAATTCTGGCTGTTGCCTGATGGAGTTTGTTGTGATCACCAGTAAAACGTCATACTCGAATTGTAAATGTTGTGGGTTTGCTCTCTCACACACCTGTGCGCTGAAGTCGTCACTAATTGGCAAGTTGTGTTTATAAGACAAACCTTAATTAATTGGCTGTTGGGTGATGGTGGATTTAACGACACATTTACGTGATCTAATCCAAAAAAACCTTTATAATAGATCAATTTTGTATTGGAAGATATTTAGTGACAACCTAAATTTGTGTTTATGCTTAACTCAAATAATCATTAAAATATACACTCTAAATAATGTTTATATTCTCCACCGAGACCCTGATGATCATTTTGAGTTGCGTATGTTATGATTTTGCATCTACGTGGGACCCATTTCGTAAGAGAGCGGCCTGTAAAAGATCGGCAGTTCACTAGCATTGTTTCAAGGAAATCTGACAGCCAATAAGACACTGTTTGTTGAAACTGGTCCGGGTCCAGAGTTTGCCTGTCTTGAATTAATGCTGCTGAAATTATGCACTCCCGGAATGCCGTGCGGCTGGTTGGTTTTGCAAGAAACATTTTAGTTTTTATGTGGACAGACGGTTATCGATATATTAATCGAGACATTGCCGATTTTTTTTACTTCTCGTGTATCAAATAGTTCCACATGCCTCTTATTCCTTTTCTCAGTCTGAGGTTGTGGAAGGTGGCGCTTTGTAGAGTGTGAGAGGGGATCTGGGTTGTTGTTTCTATGCCTTCCAGTGAGCCGTGCCCTTTCCCCCGAACTCCCGAGCAACAGAGGAAAGTAAGGGGGCGTGTGCCGCTGCATTGTACGACATACAGTGCCATCAATCCTTAAAAAAAAAGACTTCAACTAACCCGTCCCAACTGGCACAATGGAAAATCGAAACCAGCTCGCTCTACTTAACTCTGAGATCACGAATGAGTTGTGTGTATTTTTTATTGCTAATTTCGCTTTGTGCAGATAAAAGTGTGTCAAGTAGAAAGAGTAAAGGAAGGAGAGGAACGCAAGAAAGATTTCTGCGCGTGTTTCATGGGTGTTAGTGGACAAAGCCCTTTACACTTCTGAGTGGCGCAATGGTGACTACGCTGCATTGTGAACCCGGCGGCCTAAGTTCAATTCCTGGCCACGGCTAACATCAGTGAAGAGTTTATAACCGAGCCAGACCTGCCACACAACCCACACCCAGGAGTGGCTTTACAACAGTCGTATAAAAATGTATTATTGGAAATTGTGGGGAAAACCCAACACGGTTACTTAATGACGCTCCTCAATTAGCAGCGGGGAGGCCACTTACTAAATCTGACAGCGCCCAGTGGCGTTCGTCTACGTGTCTGTTCATGGACCTCAATGGGTAGCAAACCCATGAGTAGTACCCATCCGTGGTCAGTAAAAGTTACTTTTTTGATAACCACACTCCTTTCAACTCGCTGTTTTTGGCCACATCAATCATTTACAAAAAAACAACTGCAATTTACCCGTCCCAACCGGCACAATGTTAAAATCCGAACCAAGCTCGCCACGTCACATGGAGTATGCCTACCGACAAAGTGAACAAAAACATTATCTGGACCCGAGTTCACGTGGACGGTCCTAAAGCCACTGCTGGATGTCGGGTTGTGTGGCCATACTGAGACACGTTGGTGAAACGAGGAGGGCAAGGGGAGGGAGGTGGGTGCAGGTCTGGTTCGGTAGGCCTACCGACAAAGTGAACAAAAAAATTATCTGGTCCGATGCTGATGTTGTGGGGGGACAATGCAGGGAGGGCGAATCCCAATCCGGCCAGTGGCGCCGGGCCGTGCCGAGTGTTTACCGTCGCTGTAGCAACTACTGCACGTTCCAGCGAAACTGGAATTTCTGGTTCTCTCCACACACACACACCCCCCCTTCTACCCCAACGAAAAAAAAGATTGTCACCAAACGGGGGCTCTACTGTAAGCGGGCCCTCTCGGCTTTGAGCCACTTGGAAAGCGTCGTGGAGGAGGAGGAGGGGGGGATGGGGGAGGTGCGTACCGGCACAGAGTCCACGGATTCTCGCACGTGAGAAGTGCCGGGCAGGGCTGCACGTGCGGCCACATGATGATGTGCGTCTGCGCGCCCAATGAATGGCAACGAATTGGCGTTGATGGGAGCGGAAAACACCGCCGCTGCTGCTGCTGCTTTTGTGTCGTGTCCAATTGTCTGATGCAGATGCTCTCACATAGGTCATGCAGGTTGTTTGTGGGTCCCCGATGTCAATTCGCTGCCGGATGAAGGTCTCCTCCCCCCCCTCCCCCCCGAGGTCATGTCGGGCTTGGGGTTGTTGACCACAATCTAGCCACAACGGTGGGCGTAGAGGAGCGACGCTCACAACAACGAGCAGAGCTTCGGGGTAGCTAAAACGCAGCAAGTTGGCACAGTGGGCGAGCACAGGTGGTGCATCTTGCTAGTCGGATCGGCCAGTCAAACCCCCCATGGCACCACCTGGGTCTGTTCCGTGACCTCTTTCTCTCTTGCCAGCGAGCCATCGCCGCTTCACGTGGCCTCGAAGTGCACCCAGCCAGACGCAAACGCGGTGGTGGTGGCATCACCACTACGCCGTTTAGCGTGCATCGGTCGAGTGCAAGGTGTATTCAACATCAGAGGTTACGGTTGTACTTAGTCGAGGTGCGTTTTTTGGCAGCAGGACTGGTCGGGAATGGGTACATGGTGTGTGGGTCTAGGCCAATTATATATATCATTGTGTAACAAACAAAAATTTGTTCCTGGGTAGTAAGTGTAATTTCCTAATTGTTGTTGCCTCAAAAGTACAAAACATGGCTATTATTCCCAACAAACTTTGCTTTTGTAACCAGGACACAAAAGTTAAGTTAATAATCCACTCTATTAATAATAACACTAACACATTTATTTTTGTTCCTGGGTAGTAAGTGTAATTTCCTAATTGCTTAGCTTCACAAGTACAGAAAATGGCTATTATTCCCCATCAACTTTGCTTTTGTGACGAGGACAGTGATATTTTGAAATGTACCTATTTTCAATGAGAAAACATGGTGTACATTTGTGTCATTCATTCACATAAAGTCCTGGTCACAAAAGCAAAGTTTGTGGGGTATAATAGCCATTTTCTGTACTTTTGAAGCATAAGCAATTAGGAAATTACACTTACTACCCAGGAACAAAAATCGTGTTTCGATTTAAAGCTTTCGTGACTGCAGGGATTCATCTTATTGGTTCTTTCGGTAAAGTCACGTAGAAGGGAAATAATAAAATAATAAAAGTAAAACATTATAAAATAATTCTCACGACGTTTCGGCCACAACGCAAGCAGCCGTCCTCAGGTGAAGAACAGGTCTGTCGGGAAGACAGCGTCTTCACGGCTGCTTGCGTTGTGGCCGAAACGTCGTGAGAATTATTTTATTAGGTTAAAAAAATTTGTATTTTATTATTTCCTTTCTACGTGACTTTACCGAAAGAACCAAGAAGAAAAATCGTGTTACATATATCTGTCCCTTTTATAACAAGGCTCTGTATGTGTGGCTCATGATCGGCTTGGCAAGTCGTTCTGGTTTATGGCTTACTGGCCTTAGGTGAGGCTGATAAGCACAGGTGGCGGTCAAGTACGCACTGTATCAGCAACCCTCTTGTGTTTGGGGCCGACAACTTCATGAGCACGCACGAGTTAGGCGACTCGTGAATGTAACGTAGCACGACCCCGAACTTCGCGTTGTTTGTGTTGGTAATACGATCGCTGTCCTTCCTCGGCGCCTCCAGTTGGCTACTTATGGTACGACAGAAAGTCTTAACGTGCGTACGTGTGTGATCGTGGGTATGCACTCTCACAGCTTGAATTTAAATGTGAGACAAGGTCGTTGTGTCTCGTGGAAGGTTTCCCATTCTTGGCACTTTTTTTAATCCTTTATATTAAGTTCGCTTGCTTGCTTGCTCGCTTACGACCGTGCAAATCTTTCGGTCGTTTTTTATCCCACTACCCGTGATCCAATCGAGCTGACATTTTGCACACAGACTCGTTGTGCGTGACAATTTATTTTCGTGAAATTTTTTTTTGCAAAATTGTACACTTTTTAGGAAAAAATAAATGATATTTAATTACCAATTGCTTAATGGTGGCAGGAAATCATCTGACCCATAGGTGGCAGCCATCTCAAGCCAGAGGACGAGATGACTCTAGCCGCCACGCATATAAAGGATTTATAGTGAAAAACTTTGTTTTTACGGGTTAATTTTTAACCAACGTCTGTCATCTTTGTCATTGCGAGAGTCAGCGTGCAGGTGAGATCAAGAGAGCCACCGCTGGATATACAGTGCGACGAACCCATCACCGCCACACATGAATGTCTGTCCAGCCGTCCTCTCAACGCTTGTTACCCAACGTGTTGTGGCTGTAGGTCATTGGGGCTGGAAATAAAACGCACCGTTAGCCTTCTCTAAATTATTAACACGCGACCTCATTGCGAGCTTCTCATCAGACCCGTGCGTCATGATACGCCCACGTCCCCTGGTATGATGGAATAATGTGCAGCACTTGCGAGAAAAAAAATCATTCGCAACAATAAATCTAAAACGATTCAAACTAGAGCGCACCGCCAAGCGTTGCTGTATACCAGCGTCACACTTAACGTGTGTCTCGCTACCTTGGGTGTTGGGGTGGAACTTGCTGGGTGGCGTGCGACTTGCTGGATGGTGTGTGTGTTGGGGTGGGACTTGCTGGATGGCGAGTGTGTTGGGGTGGGACTTGCTGGGTGGCGTGCGACTTGCTGGATGGTGTGTGTGTTGGGGTGGGACTTGCTGGATGGTGAGTGTGTTGGGGTGGGACTTGCTGGGTGGCGTGCGACTTGCTGGATGGTGTGTGTGTTGGGGTGGGACTTGCTGGATGGCGAGTGTGTTGGGGTGGGACTTGCTGGGTGGCGTGCGACTTGCTGGATGGTGTGTGTGTGTTGGGGTGGGACTTGCTGGATGGCGAGTGTGTTGGGGTGGGACTTGCTGGGTGGCGTGCGACTTGCTGGATGGTGTGTGTGTTGGGGTGGGACTTGCTGGATGGCGTGTGTTGGGGTGGGCCTTGCTGGGTGGCGTGTGACTTGCTGGATGGTGTGTGTTGGGGTAGGATCACACTGGATGGCGTGTGTGTTGGGGTGGGATCTCGCTGGATGGCGAGTGTGTTGGGGTGGGACTTGCTGGATGGCGCGTGTGTTGGGGTGGGACTTGCTGGATGGCGAGTGTGTTGGGGTGGGACTTGCTGGGTGGCGTGTGACTTGCTGGATGGTGTGTGTTGGGGTGGGATCACACTGGATGGCGTGTGTGTTGGGGTGGGATCTCGCTGGATGGCGAGTGTGTTGGGGTGGGACTTGCTGGATGGCGTGTGTGTTGGGGTGGGACTTGCTGGATCCCGTGTGTGTTGGGGTGGGACTTGCTGGATGGCGTGTGTGTTGGGGTGGGACTTGCTGGATCCCGTGTGTGTTGGGGTGGGACTTTCTGGGTGGCGTGTGTGTTGGGGTGGGACTTGCTGGATGGCGTGTGTGTTGGGGTGGGACTTGCTGGATGGCGTGTGTGTTGGGGTGGGACTTGCTGGATGGCGCGTGTGTTGGGGTGGGACTTGCTGGGTGGCGTGTGTGTTGGGGTGGGACTTGCTGGGTGGCGTGTGTGTTGGGGTGGGACTTGCTGGATGCCGTGTGTGTTGGGGTGGGACTTACTGGGTGGCGTGTGTGTTGGGGTGGGACTTGCTGGGTGGCGTGCGTGTTGGGGTGGGACTTGCTGGATGCCGTGTGTGTTGGGGTGGGACTTGCTGGGTGGCGTGTGTGTTGGGGTGGAACTTGCTGGATGGTGTGTGTGTTGGGGTGGGACTTGCTGGGTGGCGCGTGTGTTGGGGTGGGACTTGCTGGATGGCGTGTGTGTTGGGGTGGGACTTGCTGGATGGCGCATGTGTTGGGGTGGTACTTGCTGTATGGCGTGTGTGTTGGGGTGGGACTTGCTGGATGGCGCGTGTGTTGGGGTGGGACTTGCTGGGTGGCGTGTGTGTTGGGGTGGGATTTGCTGGATGGTGTGTGTGTTGGGGTGGGACTTGCTGGATGGCGTGTGTGTTGGGGTGGGACTTGCTGGATGGTGTGTGTGTTGGGGTGGGACTTGCTGGATCCCGTGTGTGTTGGGGTGGGACTTGCTGGATGGCGTGTGCGTTGGGGTGGGACTTGCTGGATGGCGCGTGTGTTGGGGTTGGATCACACTGGATGGCGTGTGTGTTGGGGTGGGATCACGCTGGGTGCCGTGTGTGTTGGGGTGGGACTTGCTGGGTGGCGAGTGTGTTGGGGTGGGACTTGCTGGGTGGCGAGTGTGTTGGGGTGGGACTTGCTGGATGGTGTGTGTGTTGGGGTGGTACTTGCTGGATGCCGTGTGTGTTGGGGTGGGACTTGCTGGATGCCATGTGTGTTGGGGTGGGACTTGCTGGATGCCGTGTGTGTTGGGGTGGTACTTGCTGGATGGTGTGTGTGTTGGGGTGGGACTTGCTGGATGCCGTGTGTGTTGGGGTGGGACTTGCTGGATGCCGTTTGTGTTGGGGTGGGACTTGCTGGATGGTGTGTGTGTTGGGGTGGGACTTGCTGGATCCCGTGTGTGTTGGGGGAGGGATTTTGCTGGATGTCACGCCAGGGACGTACTTAATGTCACCCATGTAAAAAAAAGGAGCTTTGGGAGCAGGGTGGATGTTTTCCTTTGAGGTTTGGCTTCCTTAGTTTGTTTGACAAAACCCATTACCAACTTTGCAGAACGTCTGCCTAATTGTACTGTACGGCTTACTTGCGGCCTGTTTCTTAGAAACTGATACCGATGAGAATGTCAAAAATGTGTTGCGTAAAATATATATATCAGCGTCCAGCGCGGTCTTTCTTTGCTAGAAGTTTTAAAATTCATTAAGTACCTAGAAAGTGTGTGATTGATATTAGTGGATTCGTTTTTCCTTCCTCGACATGTTGGAAGACTTTGGAACATATCCAAGGCTATATACTATCCCTGCGCAAATTGGAACATTCCTTCATTGCCTTCGCCCGCGCAGTGGCCGGCAAACAGCCTTCACCATTGGACCCTGTTCTGTCATGACCTTCAAAGTATCTGTGGAACATACCAGTTTCACTGGGGGATTTTGGTTTTTTTGGAAAGCTCCATTCTTGCTCCACCCCAGTCAATATTTTCCCTGCTGCATTGCTTCTGCCGGCAACGCAGCACTTTTACAAGGGCGATGGTGGTTCAAAGCAGTTTGAGGTAGAAATGCTGAACAGAATTGAGGCAGCTTGGGTTCCCTGATAACACTTTTCCCACAAGTGACCCGCGCCGTGACCGTGCTGAGCCAGACCGGCGTGCCTCAGGAGGCAACAGGTTGTTGTTTTTGCGTGCAGCAGAAGTCTCTGTGCTTTCGTCTTCGCATGTATTTAATGAGTCGAGACGCATGTTAATGATGCGGTGATGGTTCGTACTCTAGAGATGAGTTTCGGACAACAAAAAATAAGGATTTCTGGTTTTTCAGGAATATTTCGAATAATTTTTGTATTTTCAATCAATAATAGCGTCTAGATTTGAAGCTTTCGTGACTGCAAGGATTCATACTCTTAGGTTTTTTTTTCCGGTAAAGTCCTGTACGTCACGTTACGTGACTTTACCGAAAAAACCTAAGAGTATTAACAGCGTCATTTAATTTGTCTTCGTCACAAAAGTTAAATCACTCGGTGCCACGTTGACCGCATTTTTGTTGAGAAAACTAAATTGGCGTGACCTTTCGGAATAATCTGTAACACTTTTTTCCTTCGCAATATCTGAAATTTCATATCGTGGCCTATTTTCGTTTATTTAAAAAAAATTCGGATTATTTCGAAATTCGAGAGCGCACATCCCTATCGTCCCCACAGCGTACTGACCGACGTCACAAACAATGAACGCGTCATTAGCCCTGGCCCTGTTTCTGGCCCTGATTGGCCTTGAGCCAGATTCCGATGTCTCGTGAAACCAGCCAATGGCGCGGCGTTGGTAAATAACCAGTGGAAAATCGTGCACACCCGCTCTGGCTTGGCTCGGATGTTCCAGCGAACAAAGAGTCTGAGACGACACAGGATTTGGAAATGGGGGGGGGGGGTGCAGGGGTTGTCCTGCATGATTGTTATCAGTGTCTGTGATCTTTCCTGACTGGGACAGTGAGTCTCAATTGGAGACCAGCTGACCTCGTCAACAACACAAACTTATCTCGTGTCTCATCTCCAGCCCCAAAGTAGCTCGCCTTCCACAGCACCAGTTGTTCTGCTTTAGACACCGATAGTTATTCCACTCCACAGGTTTTTCATCTCCAGCGAACGATGCACGCATACTTTGTGTGTATTTGACTTTCTTTTTTTAGGCCGACTCGGTGTCGGAGATATGCATTTTCAGGAATGCATACAAACAAGTCGGGCTTGGTCCTTGCATATAATGGAGCCGCTGTATTTAAAATAGTCCTCCAAAGATCCGTGGGCAAGATTCTTAGCATTTTATTACACTCTGCAGTGTAATGTGCACGACGGATGATGCCGAATTTCATGTAAAAATGAAATGGAATAGGGCACATGCAGGCAAACGATTATGCCAGGGTCCTCTACGTTATTCGGCACTGTAGTCGGGTCTGACAATTTGCGTGAATATAATGTAGCTCGTTTGAATAAGATTTACAAATCAACCGTTAGGTCGGCATGACCCTTGGGGTTGTAGCATCCACTAAACTTTATGTTCGTGCACATTGTGGAGCGTACACAGTATGGCATATTTATGAAACCATCAACATACTAATTGAAAGCCTCATCAATGCACTGGCAGTGATAGGCCTCTCCATACCAATATAACATTGAGCATTTCGTAATCGCTTCTTGTCCGAGTATGGGAGAGTTGAGTGCTATAAGATGCACCATCCCCCTGCCTCGTGTGTAAACGGCTTCTCTCCCTGCAGGCAGTTGGCAAAACGAATAAAGGGAGCAATCAATCCATGCCTGTGTGGGAGGACTCAAATTGTAGTGGGGCCAGCGGGAAGCATGAAATGTCCCGTTGTGCAATCCCCCCCCGCCCGCCCGCACTGGTGAGCGGCCCATGTTGCAACGCACGGGGGCCATGTGTGGTAGCAGCGTCCCCTCCGAGAGTCCCTTCCCCTTTGCCAGTCAGGGTCACGTGACCGACGGGTTCCCGTGATTGACGGGGTCAAGTCGCGTTGGGCTGGGGAAGCTGGCGAAACTGCACGTTCGAGCCGGAATGGGCCACGGAGCAACTGAGGATTTGCTCCCTCATCAGCCAGCAGTTGACATGAGTTGATATGAGTTGATATGAGTTGACCAGATTGTAAAGCGGCTCAAGTCAAGGATCGGTGGTGGGTCCTTGAGAAATGCCTCTTTGCACATTGCTGCCGTACAACCCTGCTTCTCTGCTCCATGGGTTTGATCAGGTCACGGTGACTGCTCAGAGTGGTCTTGGTATCATCGACTGTCTTAGGGACTCCTTGTAGATACAGCACTGCAGAGCAGCGTGTGCTGGAGGCTCCTTGACTGGCGTCGGGGGCGCTGACCTATCATGGCAGTATAAGGTGCATGCCATCAATCCCTGGCTGGCATGTCTACTCTCAGTTTTCATGGCACCTTGTGTGTGTTTTTATTATTTCGGCAGCAACTGATGGCAAATCGAGTGTCAGTAATAGGTCTGTTTTGGGAAATCATAACTTTGGAAAACCCGTCACTGTCAACCCTAAAAACACATGTGTTTAGATCTCAGGGGTTAAGTTTAGTTTTGGATTAGGGCTGGTTTATGGCTTCGGGGTTAAGGTTAGGTTAGAGTTGGGCAAAGGGATGGTTTGTATTCATATTTGGTTGGCTTGAAGAGAAACGTGTCTCTGCTATATTGTGAGTAAAGTGGTGTTCATCTCCACTGAGAGCCTTAGGCCAGGGGTGTACATTCCACATTCCCATGATGGGTGCCAGTCTCTATAAAACATCACTCATTGCATCAGCTCCGAGGGGAGGGGGGAGGTGGGGTTGAAAAGCGTAGTCGACCCCCAATAAGGATTTGAACCTGCCACATTTCTGATTTCGAGCTGAGCGCAAACCACATCTCCACCCAGCCAGCCAGCCAGGTTAGAACTAAGGTCCCCTTACCCCAAGGATGGGTTAGGCTAAGGTCAGGGTCGTGCGTGTCTGCCGAGGCGGCGTGTTCGCCCGTGGGCCCGCGTGTCTGCTCGCCCCGCTGTCTGCTTTGTGCGGCGATGGAGAAAGCGTTCGCCTACTCTGAAGGCCGACGGACAAAGGCACTTTTGTGACGTAGTGATGTCAGCACATTTTCGGTGACTTTAGGATAAAACCATCCACTATGCGGTGGGCGCTGGATTGTTCGTCAAAATTTCGGATTCTTATTGATGGAAAAAAGGCTTATAAAGAGGTTTTTTAGTATGTGCCCCGTCCGGTTTCTACGCAGACTTGAGTGTGGATGAAAAATACATCCACGGCAGCCAAGTAACCTACTTTACGAACGATAATCCTCAAACACAGGACGCGTGTAAATATGTGACGGAAAAATGTAAAGTGCACAAAGAAGTGTGTATGCTTGGAATTACTTCGGGAGACAAAAAAAGTAGAACGAATGGATGAATGAACATTTACAATTTAGAGACATGATGTTGACTTGGGAAAGGTAAGTGTACTTGGCCAGGACATGTTCCGTGAAGGAGTAATAGCCGGTGGTTGAGACGAACAGCAGAGTGGCAGCCAAAGAAGTGAACACACCCGACGAGACGGCCACTTTGGAGACGGGAATGACATCGACTCGTGTGGAGATGATGGATTGTGACATCGCAGGGTCACGAGCAAGAGCGACAGCTTTGGGAGACCTTCGTCAAGCTGTGGATTGATGATGATGATGAATCCACTGCAGCAGCATGCAATGAGTTTCTATTGTATGGTGCAAGGGTGGAGCAGCTGGAATATTGCCTCCTACCTCTGGTGTTCGGTGGAGCTGTCAAAGCCGTGCATATCTGTTCTCAATCACACACTAACAACACTGCCACCATTCACCACCATATGCTACTGTGTTCTGGTGTGCTGGGGCGAATTTGCTCATGTTATTTTTAAAAAGCCTAACACATTCTAGCATTCCATTACGGTGTGCAGAGTAATCAGCTGCGCAGTATGTTTAAAGCACAGCAATTTTTATTTTAAATAACCATGGCATTATATGAGCAGCATTGCTTATAAAGTACGATAACAAAAATATTTTTTCGTCCAAAAAGCTGGCTCGTCATTCAAAGTCCGCACCTCTTCGGCATATGTGTATTTACATTTAAGCATCCAGGTATTTGTCTGTGTAAGCACAGGCGATGCTGGCTCTGTGCCCCCGGAGCATGCGATATCTGTTGGGCCATGCCACAGAATGTCTGTCTCTGCGTCAGCTGATCACTCGCTGCGCTTGCTTCTCTTGCCGCTGTTGTTGCGCAACGACCGATCCCGCTTGAGCCGGGCTATGCGGACACGGACACGGGACCGTCCCTGTCGCGCTCGCAGACGCAGAGGCAGGCGCGCGGCACAGCAGAACTGGAGGGTGCCGAGACACCGGCCTAACCGGCGTCCCCCCCTCCCAACACCCTCATTTATTTGCCACAACAAACACACGCAGTTGTTCATGCATCAACAAAGCTCCACCTTGCAGAGGAGGATAGCGAGGGCTGGTCATGTTGGCTGTTGGCGCACAGCTCTTGTGACCACGGCCCCACGTGCAGTGTCACTTTTTTTGCAGGATCTGTGGCATATTTGGCGCATCCTGGCCCGTGCGACTCGCTGTCTTTTACAGATTTGTCGACTGGTAACGGCAGACTGTGCACTTGGCAATCAGCGCGATGCCTTCATGGAGCCGGGCTCCACGAGACTGTCAGTTGATCTTGACGGGAAATCCTGTCCATTTTCACAAACCTTGTCACCGGCTTTAATGCTCGTGAATTTGAAGACCGTAGCTGAGTGTGTGCAGAGCCCGAACCTGCGATGTTGACTCTTCAGGTACATCAACAGAGGCGGCAGTGTAAGGGAGCAGTATCCTGTTTGTGGCCCATGAATGAGCGAGGCGGTCGTCATGGCTGCGATCCGTGTTTATTTGGGTGGCCGCTTACTGTGTCTGTAATTGACTTGCTAGCTGACACGTGGCCGCATCGTCTGACAATGGGCGTCTCATTGACGCCTTCGGTCACAGACGCTGGTTTCCGTATCTTAGCTGCCTTTGTGCAAAGTTTAGGAAATGTTATATGTCCATCTGCAGATATTTTTAGGCTTCATGCCACGTGGCCTGTGGCTAGATGTATGGTATTTTGTTGTTGTAGCATTGTTACACAATGGTCATGCTTTTTAAGGACTTTCAGAAGACAGTTGCTGTTCTAACTTCCCCACTAAGCACACCCCCCCCCCCCCCCCCCTTGCTGCGTTGTACTCATATTCTCGGAACCGGTCGGACGATTCGGTTAATTTGATTCTCTCCGAGATTTTTAGCTCGCGCTGTGAACGTAATAATGTTATTCACTTGGCTCGGATAATCCCTCCAAATGCAAATCTTATTTCCAAGGGTGTCCTGGCCAGATTGCAGCACGGATACACAAGCTCCACATTACTTTTACGAATTCAGCAGATGTAACCGATTAATATTGCGCACCAGAGTAATACGTCGTTTTAGAAATTGTGAATGTAAGACAAACAGTTGAGTGAAATTAAAAATAATGGTACCAGATTGTTAGAAGATTAAGTGCATAGAATAAATTATGGGTTTTTGGAGTCCAACTGCCCAGGCTGCCCAGGCTGCCCAGGCTGTACTCTGGCCAAAGACCACTAGATGAACGATTAGATTTAATTTATACCAACATAAGCAATGTTCCCACAACGTGTAAGGGCGATAAACTTAATAAATACAAATCTATACATCCTAGCAGTGAAAGCTCTTGCCAAGTTCTTCCTTGCCAAGATGAGAGACATTCAGCCACTTAGGTAGCTGCCGCTTGGAGCCCAATAATTCTTACGTGGGATGGACGCCGGCCGTGCCGTGATTGGCTGAGAGTCGCGTGTCACTGTTGTTTGTGAGCGTGACATCGTTCCGAAGCACCGGGTCCCCGTCAGCGGCTACGGGGTGGCGTCACGAGACGCAGGATGACGGTGGCGCGCGTGGTCGCGACGAAGGCAAACTCCGCGCCCATTCATTCTGCACGTTTTTTATCACAAAGCACCTGTGTTCAAATACATCCGACAGAGTCATGTTGTGACGATTATGTTTTATTTTTATTATTTTATTATTTCCCTTCTACGTGACTTTACCGAAAGAACCAAGAAGATGAATCCCTGCAGTCACGAAAGCTTTAAATCGAAAAATGTTGCGACGAATTTGTGTTCGGAAATTTTCCGTCGCGCATCGTGACTGTGAGTCTGCACGTTTTTCGAGGACCTCCTCTCAGAAAGGATCTGTGAATGTATTCTTTAAACTAAAAAAAAACTCGAATGGAATCCTTGTAAGTCATAACCAGTCAATAAACACTGCGAAGAGGGTCACTTCGTCTGAAGCATAACACTTCCCCTGTATACCAGCGCACAAATCCCAGAGATAAAAGCGGTTAACGTACACTTTTTGGTGGCATAAATATTGCGCGTTAAGAGCACGCAGCCTCGTCGGCGGTGTTGGTGGCTACCACTCGTGCTTAACTCATAAGCGAGACCGAAGGAGAGGAATTGGAACTGATTTAAAATCCTAGCTTCAAGGCATCGACAGAGCACGGGGATGTGAAGCGAGTGGCGTTGGTGGCTTGCGGTGGAGTGCCCTTGTGTGCCTGCTATGCGTGCTATGCGTGGTATGCGTCTGCCGGCTGTAAAACTGCAGATGGATGTGCTTTTATTGGAGTGGAAGACAACAGGGTTGCATGAAAAGGGCGCACAATCACTGTCAGAAACTCCATTTTCAGCAGCTTTGAACGGAGCGTTGGGCTCCAAGAATCTTCATTCACCGTGTTTCACACTAATCTCTGGTGTTCACGTTCGCGTTGATACGTTTTTACGTCACTGTTTTAGTGGTGAAGTTTTTTTTTTGCTAAAAAATGTAAACGGCAAAAAAAAAGCCCAAACATTTTCACCATCGCCTGTTGTTTTTTTTTTAAACAGCACTTTGAGGGCCTTTTCTCGCTGTGACAGCCGGAGGACATTACACAGAGAAAAGTTTCAACAGAGTATTCATGATGTTACACCTGTTGGTGTAAATGGTCTCGGCGTGGATATGAGCATGCTCCTGCAGAAAGTGTGAGCAAATTTGTGTGCGTTTGCACTTAAGAGTGTGTTTGTGCGCGCAAGGGCAGGTGCGTTTGCACAAGGCTTCTGTTTTGTTGTGTGCGTGTATAAACACAGGTGCCTTTTGGGTATGTGTGTGTGTATGTGTGTTGGGACTAGGTTGTGGGGAGCGGTAGTGTAGCGGTTAGCGCGCTGCGCTACGAACCTGGCGACCCGGGTTCAATTCCTGCTCACTGCCAACACCGGTGACGATTATCTGAACCGGTCCTGGGCCTCCCCTAGGTCGACTCAGCCTCAAATGAGTACCTGGTGCGATGTGTAACAATTGCTGGGCGTTGTGCTGGCCACCCACCAACTTGTGTCCCGTTCTGGCCTTCATAGATGCTCGCTATAAGAGGACTTGCCCCCAGTAGTCTGTTAAGACTATACGGGGATCTTTGTCTTTGTGTGTTGGGACCAGGTTGTGAGTTGTTGTGCACGTGGCTGAAGGTGTTGACCACGCCGAGTTTGTCAGAATTCGCAGCCTACACAAATGTAAACAAATGAAATGTCGCCATAAATGATCGACAATAGTTCAAGTAAAAGCCTTAATGAGTTAACGAAATTAATCACCTGGCAATGTACGGCACGTTGATGTGTGTACATGCTACTGATCGTGCAGCGCCAGTTATTTGAAGTCGGGCACGTGACTGGGCACGTGACTTGGCCCAGCAGCAGCACGTTCGCCGCGAGTTGCAGAGGTTCACGGTTCGAATCCAGCAACCGCCCTGTTTAATACTGTGGGTGTAATTACCATAATGAGGCTACTTCATGTCTTCTGAACAGCAGACGTGAAGTAGAGTAGCCATTGCCTGCATCGGCGTCCAAATTTGCCAATGAAACATTGCAATTGTCGCCCCCAACTTGCAGATTAATTCCCCAGGTTACTTGAAAATGCTGCTCAGGCTTTACCGTGAACACACTTGTGTTGTTATTCTTAGTAACCTAACCCTTATCTGGTTTTATAAAGCACGTGTATGTTTACTTTTGGGTAAGGGAGGCGGTAATGAGGTTTGAGCATATGGAACAGTAAAGCAATGCACAGTGTGTGTGTGTATTCCATACAGCTTGACTACAAAACATAATCACCAAACGCTAAAATACCATAGCTTACTTTTCAATGTGGTAACCGCGAACATCGGTACACACGTCGTCATAATACTAACAATACACAGTGCTCTCGTCAATACGCATTGACCATGCTTCTCCGCGCTGGTGAGTGCGGTTTGGCGATGGTTGCAAGGTGGGGGGGGGGGGGGTTCCTGAGGGCTGATTCAGATAACCACTCACCACTGATGTCCATCGTAGGCCCAGATTCAAAGTCAGAGCGGCTGGGTTTCACGAGGCCGTGTGCTAACCACACTGCACCATAACTACTCCCAATCTGCATGTACAATAGGTACAGCTAATGTATTTAGACAAGACCTGCGTTATGAAATAAGTGGCTTTCTTTACACACGTACAAGCCCAGAGATAAATTCCTTTTTTCAAGGGAGACCTGGGAAAACAACTTGTATAGAACGCCAAAAACATTTAATACAAAACCTTAAAAAATGGACAGAATTAATTTTTACGGTCAACATAGTGGCAAGCGTGTAGCAATTATCCCCCCAGCAATACAACGAATTGTCTTGATTCAGGTGCACGATGCAATGAAATAATTTCCAGTTTTTTTATGTCTCGTATTTATCATCTCGTTGGCGTTATTCCTCGTTTTTTTTGTATCCGTCTTGTTTTTTTTCTCTCTACAGTTTCATTTGCCCCGTTAGCCTACGTGTAAACATGACAATACAGCCCGAGTCTCACACACATGCAAACTCATGCGATGCACAGTAAACTCTCGGCTACCCTGGGCAACGTTGAGGTGGGTGACTCATATAACGCAAGAATGCACGGTAAATGCAAAATAGCAAAACGTGTGTAAATTAGAGGCGAAAAACGTGAATTGTTTACCCACGTAGAATGTGGTTGGATGTCTAAATTATGTCGTCTGTTTTTATAACTTCTTGTTGACTTGTTTGTGAAGAGCAGCTAAACATTGCAACCAGCATTCACCTAAGAAATAGATGTTATTTATTTGTTCGCAATGACGGTTAAACCGCAAACCCGGATATGCAACCCACGGATAATCGAGAGTTTGCCGTGTCACGAGTGTCAGAATCGAGTGAAATCTTGGAATCGACGCGTCGCCACCCGTCTGCCCGATCTTAAACATTTCCGGCTGCCGCTCGCGGCGGGGGCCACCGTTGTGCACGTGCTCACGGGGGGACGCGCTGTCTCTGTCCGTCGTGAAAGTCCTGCTGCAGGAGCGCGTGGAGAACGACGACCTGGAGGCCAAGACGCTGAAGATCACCGACTTTGGGCTGGCCCGCGAGTGGTACAAGACGACGATGATGAGCGCGGCCGGAACCTACGCTTGGATGGCGCCCGAGGTCATCAAGTCGTCCACCTTTTCCAAGGGCAGCGACGTCTGGAGGTGAGGCGCGTCGCGTCGTCCCGAGTCGTGCCTCGGCGAGCGTTCGTGTTCGTACGATTTTTTTAAGATGCGTCCCAATATCGCCCGTAAACATCGACGGGGTCAAATTCCAAGGCTCCGGTGTGTTTTCGGCTGTGTCGCCAAGATGTGTATGCGTCGCGTTGTCTCTTTATTTGACTCTATTGCTTGCATTCTTATGGGCAGCTTGATAAAGTGCTTCCGTCATGGCTACTTCTAGCAGTGGTCGGCAGGCACAAACCGCTGATCTTGAACACTGCGAATTTCGTAATTAGCTGTGGTCAGTTTGGAATATGCACCATGACACAAGCAACTCTGTGGCTTTCCCGTGTGAATGATGGTATGGTCACGTAATTCCTCATTTGCAGCAGACGGCACACTTTGGGGATTGGGGTTGGACACTGACCTACTGACCAATCCGCTACCCATGTTGGTGACTGCCGATGTGATTAACTGAGCCTCAAGATAACTGCCTAGGATGCTGATAATTGTTTTTTTACCCTTCTATCTGGCAACAAAACTGACACCTTTTTTACAAGGAGTCATGTTTGCATAGACCACAATACCTGCATCCATAATGCAAACAAAAAACATAACTCTGATAATGACTCCTTGTAAAAAAGGTGTCAGTTTTGTTGCCAGATAGAAGGGTAAAAAACCAATTATATTTTTTACTGGCAAATGAGGTTCCAATGGTGCCTAGGATGCTGTGAGAACGCATGTGCTGCTTCACCGTGCTTTTGGGTTTTTTTACTTTTTTTTTCCAAAATAGATTCCATGGTGTTCTATTCGTGTCGTTTCAGTTCCTCTCATAGAGCAGTGTCGCCCAATCTGGTTCACACAGTAGTGGACCAGATAGATAGTAGTGGGCAACACTATCCCACTTGGCCTGTTGCAGAGAGCATTGCTCATCGCATGATAGTCAAACTGATGTTTGTAATTCTCAGAGCTAGAATTTTGGCAAATTAAGCACTCGCACACATTTTTGGGCAGATTCTTGGATTTTAACCCAGGATCTCGGCGATGCCAGCTCATTGCTCTGACCTATACACCGCCTTCCATGCCATCGAGTTTTCAGCATTGTACAAAGTAGGGATGGAACGGGGCATGTAGCTTTACTGATTGTCATGATTTGATACACGTATTAAATTGTGCATCTAAGAATTTATTATTTAGGACTCGTGCTGAATATATGTCGGTGTCACGTTTGGCATTATGAAACAAATGAGACGGTGTGAATGAAACGACAAACAGTACAGGCAATTGATTCACGAGTGGATGTGCGGTCCTGAATCAGGCTGGGTTGCGTGTGGGGTGGAATTGTTGCGTCAGTAAATGTATCGTATCTAATACAGCGTTACCTTGACTTTCGTCCACTTGACTTTCGTCGCTTCGCTCTTTCGGCCGTTTTCACTTGTAACCACATTTCAAATTTCGTCCACGCGGCTTTCCTCTTTCGTCCAATTTCATCCAAAACCTTCCGTGACGTTCGTGCCACGCACCGTCTTTTTTGTTGAGTCTTTGAATAGAAGTCGTTCAGTGAGCATCTCTCATATTTGTGTTTATTCCTCTATTATTAATACTGTACTTATTTCTGTGATTATGCTGTAAACAATTCATCGTTCTTTTTATGATAACAGTATAATCCTACAGTGTTCATAGTTATTTTCACGATTATAAAACACGTGTACAGTATTCATACTGTGCTTATTTTTGTGATTACTGTAAAATACTTATTTTTGTCCTCTAATATATTCATAATGGGAACTAAGTGTGGTGATAGAAAAGCTCAAATAACCCATAAGGTTCTAAATTTGCAAGAAGAGCTTGACATGATCAAACTTAATTAGCAAGGCATGCTGATATAAGTCGCATGCTCGGCGTTTTTATATTTACTCTAGTTATTTGCATGTTCGTTTTTCGCCGGCCAAAATCAATTTGCAAACTAAATAAAAGCTCTGCTTGACATTCGTCCATGCTCTGGTCCCTAACCAGACAAAAGTTCAACGTATTCCTGCACGAGCAGCACCGCCCTATGTGCGAGCGGCCCTTCCCCCCCAACACGCATCTCCGTCCGTCCACCCGACGTGGTGAATCACCAGGACTTAACTTCTCATTGAGTCGCTGGTAGACCGGGCAGTGGCACGTGACTGGTAGCCACAGTGAGATGTGTGCTGGATTCGGTGTGCCACGTGCAGAAATATATTTTATAGGTCGCCGAGCCGGACAAGGCCCGACCGAAATGCTCACACGTCCCCCCCTCGCGCGTTTGCCCACCGCGTGCCCCCCCCCTCCCCCCCTCTGCAGCTACGGCGTGCTGCTGTGGGAGCTGCTGACGGGCGAGGTGCCGTACCGCGGCATCGACGGGCTGGCCGTGGCGTACGGCGTCGCCGTCAACAAGCTCACCCTGCCCATCCCTTCCACCTGCCCGGAGCCCTTCTCCAAGCTCATGACAGGTGAGCGGCTCCCTGCCCCGCTCTGCCGCCTTGCTCGATGATCCTTCGTTTGCCCGTCGTCGTTAAAGGGAGACGCGACCGGCAAAACAAAAAAGCATTTGTTGTTACTGCACCTTCCTCGTGCCGCTCACGAGTCTTTATCTCTATTTACGAGTGGTCGTTACTTGAACAGACGAGAGCCGGTTGAGGCTAAAGTCTCTTTTTCAAGGGAGAGCTGGTTGACAGGAGTGATGCAATACACGTGTAAATGAGTGTTGAAAAGAATCGCATATATATATTCGGTAACCAAGCAAATTACGTGAACGTGTAACAAAGTGCAAATGAAGCAATATACAAAGTGTTGACGGAACTTGAATTTAGGAACGAAATACATCGACGGATAATGCGTCTCCTTCATCTATCCATCTCTTCACATAAAAAAAATAGTTCTTACACAACCCGCCAGCCACACGGCCTTCTGGGAGTGCGTAATTCCAATAGCATTGATTCTATGCAGGGAAACTCTGGACTGGTTTTGACATGCAGCGTCTCATCGGCAGAGATGACTAACTTGACGACTTACGTACGTTTCGGAAGCCTACTAGTCTCGAAAAGAAGGAACAAGAAGTAGAGAAAGAGTGATTGTGCACCAGATGGGCACCGGAGAGGGACGTGAAACGGAGATGTTTAGATGTGAGCAGTGCAAGGCACTCTGTGCAGGACACACACAAGTTGAAGAACTTCACTGGGCCCATATCATCGCAGAAGGGAGAGGGAGCAGTCGTAAGCTGATGCACGCTGTGGTTCGAAAGCAATTACGGTACATTCATCGTGTCCACGCGGCGAATATCGCCTCCCGATAAATACTCATTGGGAAGGAATGGCTTTAAAAGTGAAAGAGAAGCAGTGTTGTTCCATGTAACGAGAGAAAAATCATATTAGCCTGTGACGTCGTTAGAGCCGTAAACACTCGTCATGTCACTGCGGTGTAAGTTTCATTGTCAATGAGGACATTTCAGAATGTTGATACACCACTGCAGTGATTGCGCTCCTTAAAGCTTCCTTGAAGAGCTTTGGATTCGACCTGAAAAGCAGGGAACCCCTAGCACAGGACCGACCTGCCTGGAGAAGAAAAGTACAGGACGGAGCAGTCATCTGTGAGAGTAGGAGAAGCTCCTGTGCTATCTTGTAGAGGCAGCAGCGCAAATCTACCAAGGAAGGACTTGTGGCTGCACCTCAGAGCTCTACATCCTCCCTGACCTGCCCGGTGTGCCACAGAGAATTCCCGGCTCGGATTGGTCTGTTCAGCCATCTGCGCACTCATCAAAACCCAACAAAATGACAAACGTGCCATGGTCATCATCAACTTGATGGACGAACAAGACAGAGAGAGAGATTGTGGTCCTTAAATGCATTAAAGAATACAGAAATTTTGTCATTAACCAAATTAAAACCTCATTTGAGATGGACCAAAGCATGCAGCTCGTACCCAGAGCTTGAAACGCATGGATGGAAACACAAGACCTGCGTTGTTTGGGTTGTGTCTGCCCTTAAGAGTAGCTGTGGGATACTGCACCTCAACTGTCACATCCGCACAAGTTGAAACTTGATGTTTGCCAGGAGAATTGCTGTGGATCGTAAACGATCCGCCGCTCATTCTATTATTCTCGAGCTCTGTTGACTCTGCTACGCGCTTGTGATGGGACCGCTTCTATATTTGCTGCGATCGAAAAACAACAAGTCCAAAACATGTTCATCTCGGCGCAGCGATCACACCGACCACTGTTGGTGTTTGGCTCTTGAGCTGCGCCGCCGTGTGAAACGCTATCGTATTATCTGAATTTGACATTGCGCAGTCCGCTTGCATGGCATGTACCAAGACCACCGATTTTTTTTTAAGCCATCAGCCCATTGGCCGATTCAATAACATTCCAAAGGCCAAATGTGTATCCCGTGACTGGCAGTGTGGCAAGACCTCCCGATCAATTGAGAAATGTGTTTTTTCTCCATGAAACTTTCTGACTCGTCAACCTCGTGGTGTGGCGTGGTGTCGGAACACATTGCCGTAGCTATTGAGTGAGCAGGCCGTGCAATTGCACCGAGGCCCACGGGCCTGATGAAAGGCTTCAGCACGGTGCTACGAAGAGGGGGAGAAACTGAGCCGGGTAACCCCATTTTATTCCCTCCACTGGGGGTCCATGCCAGCCATGCTTTTGCCACTGTCCAAACAGGCTGCTTTGTCCACACAAACGTGGCATCGCCTCCCAGGCACTCTCTCCAAACTCTTATTCCAGTAATTATGTTTTAGTTGACGTTATGAAATTATTCTCGCCCACAACCAACTCCAGGCACTTCCAGGTCAGTAGGAAACAGAAATATTTGTTTATCCTTTACGCTATTTAATGTGAAGCGCAGCCTCATTGTAAACAACGTATTTCTGTAGCAGTAGCGGCAGCAGCAGTTACTGACGCTGGAAAAATCCCTCTGAGAAGGTCGTTTGGCCGAGGGGGTTTATGACAAAAAAAGGTGCTTTTATGTTTTACGTGGTCAGACAAATATGGGAAGTAGGTGAATTGTCTACTTATTTATTACGAGTTCATGAAGCCCGTCTTCACCAGGCAAAAGTTTTCAATGTATAATAATAATTAGCCTGATATGATTGTTTCAATCTAAATCAGACACTAACAAAACTACTCCAAAAAATGTTATTTTGTTGTTAACGACTTGATTTAGCTTATATTTAAAGACGTACCCATGAGAAACCGCTCAATTTAAATATTCCGTTCTTTTTTATTAGAAAGAACATAAATTAATTATCTTAATACTCGTTTTCGAATTCGGATTTGAACATCATTCAAATGCGTACTTTTTCGTTCAAAACCGCGTTAATCCAAAATATCTAAAAAACAATAAAAGATAGAACCAATGGTTCTCGCTTAAATTTTATTTGCTGTTTAACGCTCTACGAAAGGGAAAAAACTCTCAATCTTATATTTTGAACGGTTTCTGAATGACTTAATAGGGCACTTAAAATCGATATCTGGGGGCCTTAAAATGACAATTCTCGGATTTTCCCTGTTGCGTGTGTCCTAAAAGCTACATTATGTACCAAATTTCTGCTTTCTACCTTGTCGGGAAAGTCCCCTAGAGGTTTTTGAGACGTACAGATTCAGGTCTTTATAGAGATGAAAAACAATCCCCTACGTCACTTTGGGGGAAGTCCCTGCGAGTGGATGCGTGAGCCTATGCTGCCCCCTGTTGGACGTATGCAGACCCTGCAGATGGTGGCCGAATGGCTGTGTGTACAGAGCACAGCAGGTAGAAGGGAAGGCTTGCTGCTGTAGATATTATTTTCTCCGCGAGGTGCCCCGGTGGTGGGGGGGTATTAAAATGCGAGTGGCTCCTGCGCTCACGTTGAACTCGGGTCCAGGATATGGTGAGGCACAAGTGGGCGCCACGGTGACGAGATGTCCAAACGTCCCGCAGGTAATTCCAGTGGCGAAAGCCACGAGCTAGCAGAGCAGACGCAGCCTCGGTGGGCTTAGGTCAGAGGTCGCAAACGGGTTTTGATTCCTTACCCGTACCCGTACGCACCAGGGTCGCAAACGGGTACCCGTACCCTACCCGATACCCGGCTACCTGTACCCGGCCGGGTATCGGGTAGGGTACGGGTACCCGATTGCGACCTCTGGGATGAAGCCATGTTGCAGGCGCGGTCGGGTTGATTCTAGGAACTTGAATTGTGAGAAGAGACAAGACGTTGGGAAATGAGTGACAAACGGTTACTCGCCAGTGACTCACGGCCTACCCGTACCCGTACCCGGCCACACCAGGGTCGCAAACGGGTACGGGTAGCCGGGTATCGGGTAGGGTACGGGTATCGGGTAAGGTACGGGTATAGGGTACCCGGTTGCAACCTCTGGCTTAGGTGTGTGTGACCGTGCTGTCCCAGCGGCGGCTGTCGAGGTAAGGGTTGCGAGGAGCGCGGATCGCCACCCGGGTTGAGCGATCCGCGCCGCTGCCTCGCGCCTAGGCTGCCCGCTGGAGAAACGTGTCAAATGCAAAACAAGTTGCCCGAGCGTGAGAGAGGGGGACGGAGTGCGGAGGCCCGATAATTTGCGACAAATGGTAGCACCTCGAGTGACTGCAGGGGTGGTGATGTGAACCAATTGCCTGCAACACAACTACATTGACATGCAGTGGTCGCAACGAGCCGATATACAACTGTATATATTACCGGCAATTCTCAGTAGGCCAAACACGTTTCCCGGCGGTTTTCAGACCGCTTCCGATTCCAATACAGAATGATGATGTTTCCGCAGAGAGGAGACTGGAGTTAACGCAGGCTGCAGGGTGAATACAATTTATAACCAGGACTCTATATTTCCATTTCCACCACTGCCGTGCAGGTCATGGAGGTTATTTAACCACACTTCACTCCACTGTGTATGAAAAAAGAAAAGGCTTTAACCTTTCTCGAAATAATACAGGAGTTGAGATGTTCAGATACCAAATAGACACGTGTCGCAAGGCATCAAAAGTCTGCTTTAACCACACGTGCGTGCTTGTCGTAAAGCATTCACACGAACTTCCTTTGATAATGTATGCATTGGACTTTGAAACTGATTTGGCCTTGTCTCACCAGTACCAGACCAGCGAACACCAAAAGGCAAACAAGCATCAATGAGTTAATGATGACGTCACCCTGCTACTGCTCTATATAAGAACGGGAGACAGAGCAGAGCCTCACCATTCTGGTGAATTGCCCGATGATGCTGGATGCAATTACCAGCGAAACGTCGTACAACTCGAATTGTAAATGTTGTGGTTTCACGCTTCAAGACACCGGTGGGCTAAAGCAGTGAACGAATTTGTCTTTTGTCAACGTGACACTTTTTTTGCTGATTGGCCGTGTCGGGTGGTGGAGGGTTACGACACATTTATGAATAACGCGATCTAAACCCAAAAACGTTGATTATGAAGCATCAAAGGCAATGCAAACAATAAAGCATTCATAGCTCGAGTATAACTGTTATATTTATGGTCCCATCCATGTAACTGCATGTATATCGTGAACTTAATAATCGATATTTATAATTTTATTGTGCAAGTCGATGCATCATCGTTCCCGCCCACGAAATAATAATAAGTGCTCCGCCCATCCTCCCCGCGATGCGAACGCAGAGTGCTGGGACCCCGATCCGCACTCGCGGCCCCCGTTCTCACGCATCCTCGACGAGCTGGTGGCCGTGCAGGAGTCGGGCATCTTCCACATCCCGCAGGAGTCCTTCCACTCCCTGCAGGACGACTGGAAGCTGGAGATCCAGCACATGTTTGACGAGCTGCGCGCGAAGGAGAAGGTACGCCGTGGGGCGCCCACCGCCACTGGCTGCCAGCCAGCCGTCCACGTTGACGCACAAACTGTGGCAGATGCTGCGCACACACCTGACGCACATATGGAAAATAAAAAAACTCTCCAGTGCTTGGCCATTGCAGAACAAGACCGTGCAGCGTATAACGACGCAATGCCCGATCCACAGATACGAAGGAGACGTCACGGCGACACACTCCGCTGCTACTGACGCAGTTATCTGGTTTGACCACCTAAATGTAAAATTGTAAGCGTTGCCCTGCATCTACATCAGCCGTACGAAAAGAGAAGGGACTTACCCTGGAGAACGCCGGGCAATTGATGAAAAATCCAAAAAATTATTTGGTGATACTGCGTTTTGCGGTGGTGCACGAGAACAAATAACAAAAACGCTCAATGCATTTGTCCACGTTGGTGGTTCTTGACGAATCCGTCGAGTTCGTTTTGATCAAAGCGTTAGCCCAAAATCTGGAGACGACAGCCGGTGTTAAAAGGAAATGCAAAACCAGCGATAAAATTAAAATGCACGCATCCCCTCCCCCCTCCCAGTGATGTAATCACTTGTGACGTCGTCTCGCGACATCATCTCGTCGTGCGGCCCAAAACACTGTTATACCCGAGGACAAACGCCCGTTGGAAAGTGTTGCAGAATCTTTGCGTGCGCATGCTTATTGTTCTTCTCCGTTGAGAAAAGTACATTTGCGACTTGAAAAAGTTTCACCTCAACGGAGGCGCGCTCCCCCCCCCCACCCCTCCTCTGTCGCTGATCGCTGTGCGCAGGAGCTGCGCACGCGGGAGGAGGAGCTGATGCGCGCGTCGCTGCAGCAGAAGTCGCAGGAGGAGCTGCTCAAGAGGCGCGAGCAGGAGCTGGCCGACCGCGAGATCGACGTGCTGGAGCGAGAGCTGCACATCCTCATCCACCACATCTACCAGGACAAGCCGTGCGTCAAGAAGCGCAAGGGGCACTTTGCGCGCGCGCGGCTCAAGCTCAGCAAGGACGGCAACCGCATCAGCCTCCCCTCAGGTTTGTGGTCCCCGCCGCGCCCACCGTACCGTCCCAGAGTGCCACCGCACCTTGCCCACCGCACGACGAGACCCACACTGCTTCACCGATTGCCTGTCGCACATCAGTTAAATGATCAGACTGGTCCACCTCAGAGCCACACCACTCTTCTGTTCCTAGGCCTCTGCGTTCTCTTCCCGTCTGTGCACTGTGTAAATGTAAAAAAAAAACTTTTCTGTGATTACGTTACCGCTGCGTCGATGACTAATATCGCGCGTAATTGCGGCGTAAATGGCTAAAATCATATTCCACGTTCTAGATTTGAAGCTTTCGTGACTGCAAGGATTCATATTCTTAGGTTTTTTCGGTAAAGTCACGTAGGTAAAAAAATTTAAATTAATACTTTTATTAATTACATTTTTTTACCTACGTGACTTTACCGAAAAAACCTAAGAATATGAATACATATTCCACGTTTCTCTTGGTAAATGTACGGAAGAGTATATACTCTTAGGTTCTTTCGGTAAAGTCAAATAGATAGGAAAATAATAAATAATAGATCACGACGTTTTGATCGCAACAACAAGCGATCGTCCTCAGGTGAAAGAGAGAAACATGCCTCCGTGACGAGGCATTATATAGCGGGGCATGGGGGGGAGGCCGTAAAGGGGCGAGAGGGTGTGGATAAAATTCGAGGGTTTGGGTGAGAAAGAGAAAAGAAATGTGACAACATTTAGAAATGTAATGCAACTCAGAGAGTCGGCTAACACAACAGTTAACACTTTACCTGGTCGATCAAGTCCTTCCAACGATTGATACATTTTTAATTCTATCCCCACCCTCTCGCCCCTTTATGGCCTCCCCTCCTGCCCCTCTGTATAATGCCTCGTCACAGAGGCATGTTTCTCTCTTTCACCTGTGGACGATCGCTTGTTGTTGCGATCGAAACGTCGTGATCTATTATTTATTTATTTTCCTATCTACGTGACTTTCCCGAAAGAACCTAAGATTATGAAATCCTGCGGTCACGATAGCTTCTAATCAAGGAAGAGTATATGTTAATGGGTTTGGAAAAATCTAAATATTGACTGTATGTTTTTTTCGGTCAATTCACGTAGGAAACTTTACCAAAAAACCCAAAAAGTATGATCGAAATGAAATTAAAATTGACAATGATTCTCACTGCAGAATGTTGTGGTGGCGGCGTGCAGCGTTGGCACGGTAGTTAGTGCACTGCAGCATGAACCTGGCCAGCTGAGTTCCATTCCTGGCCAAGGCTCACATCGGTGACACGTGATATCTGAACCTGTCCTGGCCCCCCCCGCCCCCCCCGACATCGAATGTCACTGACCAGCGAGGTGAAGTACTATCAAACAACTCCCACAACCGACCCGGCTTAAGGACACCTTCGCCCACGAGTGGATTGACATAGGGCTTTCAATTATCAGAATTATCAACGTGGGTTCACGGAAATGCCCATATCTGATGCTCTTCTTGTGCGCCACGGTGGAGAGATGTTAACTACCTCGCCTGGTCTAAAGAAGGTCGTGGGTTCAATCCCAACTCTGATGCCTGTATATTTGGAATTTGCATGTCCTCTCCGTGGTCGCGTGGATTTATTTGGTTGCTATAAATCTCCACACGATAAGCCACTTAGTTGAGCTATCATTTGTGCCCAGGTCACTTTTGAAAAAGCTGTAGAGCTCAGTGGGTCTTAGCTGGTAAAATTACAATAGTGTATAATTGTGTTGTTTTTGCGTTCGTGGTTCTGATTCGTTTTTTTTAATCGGCGCCACTTCGTTCTCCAGACTTCCAGCACAAGATCACGGTGCAGGCGTCCCCCGACCGCAGGATAAGCGTCGATACCCCGCCCGGCAGCCCCGCACTCATCCCCCGCCTGCGCGCCATCCACCGTGGGTCTCGCACGCACGTTGCACCCACACGCGCACACACACACACACACTTGCATATATGCGTAAGATTTTTTACGTGCAATTTTATTGAGGTACTGTGTGTTGTCTTGGTGTGTTCTGCGACGATTTTTGTTGTTTTGTTGCCTTGCCCTCATGTGGGAATTGGTGTACTTATGCAATTTGAACTTCTATACTTTATCTATTTTACGTATTATTTTTCGTGATTTTCTTACCTTTCCCACACTTAGCACTTCCATCTTTATTTTATACATTGTTGTCGTAACTTTCTGACCTGCCCCTAACGGACATCTGTGGAAAAAGAGCTTCATAGCTCATCGGATTTCTCCAGGATGAATACAGATTCTGATTCTGAGATTGTTCCCTCTGTGGGTGCCCTCATCGGTTGCGATGACGGTCTGGCTGCAGTGGCCGGATCGAGCGGTACGAGGCTGTGGGGCCGCAGCGCGGGCTCGCCGAGAAAGGATGACGATCGCAGGAACGGGGACAAGAAGGGGCGAGGGAGGGGAGGCGTCTCTGGGCCTCAGAGGGAGAGGAGCAGCCTGGAGGACAGGTGCGTGAGCCTCCCACTCTCTCCCTTGCCACCGGTGCTCCAGCAGCGTCACAAGCAATGGGGAGCCCTGAATGTGTTAGGAGGGTCACATTTTGAAACCACAGTTGTGTTTGCACTCGCAGGATTGATGACCTGATGAGGTAGCCAAATGGCTCAGAGGTCAGTGCTGAGCTGGTACCACTAAGATCCTGGGTTCAAGTTCTCATGCGTTAGTGAGTTGACGGCCTTAGTCCAGTCTTCAGTCACTGCACACACACAAACAAACCTCATTCAAATTGGTTTTGCACTTCATTTTTATAAATTCCAGCTGTGTACCGCCTTCTCCTGACGAGCTAGGGCATGGTACATCCTCAACGTCCACGGGAAGGGAGTTTCACAACATTTATACGATCACCAACTCTCGCCTCCACAGTGCTGGATTACCGGCGTGCCCCACTATCGCCTGGCTTGCAAAAAGAAAAATTAACCCGTTAAAACAAAGATTTTCACTATAAATCCTTTATATGCGTGGCATCGGTTTTATTTTATTATTCATTTCTGTTTTTCTTGAGTAAGAGTTTCATTTTTATCACATTGGTATTTTAAATTAAATATGAAAAAAAAATTTTCCTAAAAAGTGGAAAATTTTGGAACATTTTTTTAACGAAAATAAATTGTCACGCACAACGAGTCTGTGTGCAAAATGTCAGCTCGATTGGATCACAGGAAGTGGGTTAAAAAACGACCGAAAGATTTGCACGGTCGTAAGTGCGCAAGCAAGCAAGTGAACTTAATATAAAGGATTTAAAAAGATATGACAGGCGACACCTTGGGCGAATGGCTCTTATCCACAATATGTGTGCGGTGGGGGAAGGCCCATTGTCCCGAGGCTTGTGGTTTTACCTTTTGTGGCAGCGTTTTTGATGCACGTGTTGCGTTCTTTATTGTTTATGCGTGCGTGTGCACCAAATAATAGATTTAAAAATATCAGTTTCGATGTCACGCGACAGAGAGGATTGGAAAATAGGCTGTGCCCTACTTGTATGGAAGAGATGTCACTCGAAGGGATCTCGGATCTAGCTCTCTGATCTTTGCTTCTCGAGGCAGGTCTCTCTAACCCCATGGGTTGCATTGAGAGATTTAATTGTGTTCTCTGTCTCGTGATGTGACGTCAACAGCGCAATCAGGATATAATTGGGGAACAGTATTTAATAATAAAAATTACTAGCTGGATAGTGTGACCGTTGTTAAACCATCCACAACAGATGATTTCACTGTGTAACAAAATAAATGTTTTGTTCCTGGGTAGTAAAGATTATTTCCTGATTGCTTATGCCTCAAAAGTACAGAAAATGGCTATTATGCCCCACAAACTTTGCTTTTGTGACCAGATCACAATTTACATATTTTCAATGAGAAAACGTGGTGTGCATTTGTGTCATTCCTTCACACAAAGTCCTGGTCACAAAAGCAAAGTTTGTGGGGAATAAATAGCCATTTTCTATACTTTTGAGGCATAAGCAATTAAAGAAATAACACTTACTACCCAGGGACAAAAATCGTGTTACATCGTGTTTTCCGATTTGTTCAACGTTGAATCTTTTTAAATGTTTTGTTCCCCAAGCAGGATAGACGAGATTGGGAGAGAATCTCCTGATGGGGTGCTACAGACGGAGGAGAGCGAAAGTGATGACAGGTTCGGCCTAACGCCCTGGCACATTATACTGCAGAGGATTATGCCACCTGTGATGCCACTTGTGTAATGTTGAACCGTGTGCGTCCGCGACCTGTGCCATCGCCGTTTCAGCAGACTCAAGCCTGTGGCGAATGGGATCAAGGTGAGCCCAGGAGAACTCCGAAATCCCCGGCAGCTGCTGCGAGGAGTCCAATCTTCGCCCGCAACCCCCAGCGGCTCTCGTGAAACGGGTGAGTTCCCACTACGAAGCCCCCATCATTATACACTTGCATGTAGAGCCCTTTCGTCAGTCCACTTCTGGATGAGTTTGCCACCTCACGCCTGCGCGAGGTCGTGCTTTTTTGGTCGTGTTTTTCCACGCTGATCAGTGCGGGTTGATGAAGGCGGGGAGCGTAAATGTAGAAGTACATTTTCTTGGTTCTTTCGGTAAAGTCACATAGAAGGGAAATAATAAAAATAAAACATAATAAAATACAATTTTCACGGCGTTTCGGCCACAACGCAAGCAGCCGTCCTCAGGTGAAGAACAGGTCTGTCGGAAAGACAGCGGAAAGACAGCGTATAAATGTTGTGAAGAAGATGAATCCCTGCAGTCACGAAAGCTTTAAATCGAAATGTAGAAGTACAGTACGACGATGGATTTTCGTTGCACTTACCCAATACTTCAGACCATGTAACCCGGCAAGCCCAATGAAAACATGTCTGTGCACGCCCAGCCCAACACTATCCAGGCACACGTGTTTAGATTGGACACTGATCTACGTTGCGCCATGCGGCACGGTGCAATGTCACAGCGCATTGCTCACGTGACTTCACAGATGTTAATTTAAAAAAATCGGTTTCCAACCTTTGCACGAGACGCATGGATGGCAGCACCCCCCCCCCCCACCCCTCCAAGTGTTTCATACCAATGGATGTCCCTTACCGATCCCTGCAGAGGGTGCTCTTTAGCCACGAAAGCAAGTGTAGTTGTGTTTGACACAGTTGGGAGTACAGGTTTCCCTGGCTTTGTGCGGGTTCGTTAATAATGAAACCATCTCAAGACAAGTGCGTCGAAGTCCTCTTTACACATGGATTCTGGGTGGGAGCTGGATAGCTGTAAGTAACGAGTGCGTACAAAAACTGATGCGTTAGCGCACAAGTTCCTGGACCGACGCTTTGGCGACGGGGTTGTTTGAATCTCGCGGACAACATCACGTGCATATGACACACATCTGCAGGGCTGTGCGGTGGTCTTTAGGAGGCAGTACTGCAAGTAGGTTGTTGAACTATGTTGGTGCATTTGTGTTATTCCTTGTATACTTGCGTGCTTCATGTGGATTGAGACTCAGTGAGGCTTTCCTGGGTGAAAGGGCGTTATTATTTCCATCTTTACACATGGCATGATCACTGTGCTCACCACAACTGCTACCAACATTATCGCAATCACCGCTGCCACTACCATCATCACCACCTAGTCGTAGCGTTGCACGTGCTATTGTTATTGTTACATTTGAGCTTACATTTCTCCGGCAGGTGATCGGAGCGTCAGGAGGACAAAGCAGATCATCCGGCGCCCGAACCTCTCCTGCCTCAACCTCTCCTCGCGCCACGGCGGCACGAGCGATGAGTCCACGAGTGATGACGACCTCGAGAAAACCGCGGTCGCCGCCGCAACCGCAGACGACGACGACGGCGTTCCCGGGGCCACGTGCGATTCCTCGGGCAGTGCCACCCCGCACGGCACCCCGCAGCACACCCCGCGGCACACCCCGCGGCACACGCCACGGCACACCCCACCCGACGTCCTGCCCCCGGTCCACCAGGTCTCCAAAGACAAGTGAGCGCCCTCGTGTCTCTCATAAATGCAATCGCATTTCCGAATTGTTTGACGGATGGTTGCAAGTGGGTTTGAGTTTCCGCAGCCGGTCACTTGGCCTCCACTGACCACGCGAATGTCTGCGGCCTCGTCCCTTGCAGGGAGCACCGCAGCGGAATGGCGCTGTTCGGTTGTGCCGCGGTGCTGTCGGTGGTGGCCCTCGGCGAAGACGTGCGGCACGCCGGGCGCATCCCGCCCACCTCCCAGCAGCACCAGCGAGGGGGGGGGCGGCAGCAGCAAGAGCGCAAGCGAGCGGCGTTTTTCCAGCGCGCGGGGCTGTTCCGTCGCAGCGCGGGAATGTCCGTGCAGTGGAGGAAGTCGCCACGGGAAGGCGGCGGTGGGGTCAACGGTCCGCAGGGGTCGCCCTCGTCGTCACTCTCCATATGCAACTCGACGCGCTCCTTGCTGCGCTCGGACAGCGAGGACACAACGCACTGGCCCCACTGGCCGGAGGGGTCACCGGTGTCGTCGCAGGTCACCCCCGGCTCCGCGGCCGACCCGCTGTGCGCCAACCTGCACTTTGAGCCGGCGGTCAAAGGCCACCAGCGGAATGCGTCTGACAGCACCATCACGGACGTGTCGCTCGAGCAACCGGTGTCAAACGGCGTGTGCATCTCCTACCAAGCTCTACCAGGTAAGAGTTATTTTACGATCCCTTAAAATAGGAAGATGCGACCAAAACATCGAACGGCTTTTATCTTGTAGGTACTTAGCTGGCCCGTGAGTTCTGGCCTGTCCGATAATCAATTTGGTGCTGCTTTAGTGACAAAATAGACTTAAAATTGTCTAAGTGCCACATGTTTTTAACTCACGTCAACACAGTTACGTCACCAGAGCACTGATAGCATAATAACGTTTTAGTCTATCAGCATACAGGTTTTCTCTGCGAATGTTGGCCATTTCTTTCATTACCATGGACTAAAGTGTTGTGAAATGGAGCCTGGTCTATTGATTATTTTATTCTGTTACCCACTGTCCATCATGACAGCACATACCACATCTTGGATGATTGGAGATTGGTTTTAACCTGCGTGCAATCTCTCTTCACTATAATCTCTTATCTCCGCTGACGACGAGAGAGCTTGGGAGAGAGAGAGAGAGAGGCCTTCATCCAGCAGTGGATCGATCGTGACTAACAACGACGTTCATGAATGTCTCCCAACCTTCAACAGAACCGGCGACGGTGCTGATACTGAGCCCTCCGCCGCCGGCGGAACACCCTTCGTCCCCGCAACGGCCCCGCACGCTGGCACTCACCGCCAGGCCTCGCCCCTCGCCGGCGCTCGCTCACCATGACCCCTGGCGCGTCGTCTCCTCAGCGACGACAATGTTGGACCCGGCGTCCGGCCAGAGCTCCGGCTCCGACACGCCCACCAACCCCTGGCCGGAGCCGCTGGGCGCCAAGTGGCCCGCCGCGAGCGACGCGGAAGAGCGGAGAGAGCCGCCGCCACCGCCGCCACCACAGCCGCCGCCACAGCCCCAGCCCCGCCGCCCCCCCGCGGAGATCGCCGCCACCCTCCTGGACATGGACGTTGACGGGCAGAGCAAGGACGGCACCGTACCGCTGTCGGTGCGCCTCAACGCCTTGCGGAAGGACCACCCCATGTTTTACGAGCTCGAAAGGCAGTTCCTTGGACAGTCGTAACCTTCTTAAACGCACGTGGTGTTTTTGCAAGGAGGGCGGATGTTGGGACTCATCCGCGCGAGTCAAAAGCAGTTCGTATGGATGAGGCAGGGCTCGGTAATTTGCAAAGATAACTGCCAAATGGATGCGCAAGTCTGCTTGACGGGTATTGCGTCTGTCAGCATTCGCTTTAATGGGGAGAAAGCAAAATGCTTCCCAGGTCACCTTTGAAAAGCCGACTCTTTGTTCAAGATTTGATTTATGTATGCGTGTGTACATATATAGGAACTACAGTTTGTGTTGGATAGAGATCTTGGAGATGAAACATTCTCATTCCCTCAACAGACATTCACGAGACAGACGCTGCACAAGGGAAATTATGTCACGTGGCCTCATTATGTCTACCACAGCTGTTACTGTCTAAGTAAAAAGGGTGCTATGCATCACATCGCAGAAATACTTCATCTCAGCTTTGGCTGCGCTAATGACCTTCGGGAGCAAATTCAAATATCAGTACGAAACTCCTATTTAAAGGGCTTTATCTGCACAACCAAATACACACATGGGCGTATGATGTCTCGTTTAACATGCACAAGGGTTTTTATTTTCTTGAGGATGCGGGATTGGATATGTGTAAATGTGTAAAACAAAAAATTGATCATGAATGCAATAAGAAATGACGTTTCGTGGTGCATTTAAAACTGATTGCACATGGTTACCTTGTGCAGGCTGCCGCTTGCCACAAGTTTGCCATACTTACGTGTTCTTTTTTTTTTATTGCGGACGTACGAATGTCGTCCTTGAGTATCGCTTTCTTCCAAAAAAAGGTGCTCGAGCCTCGCGGAGTAGAGCAGTCGGCGCTGTGACGTCGTCTCGGAGGCAGTGAGGGTCACGGGGGGGGGGCGGAGGGGGTGGGGAGTGACCTTACGATGAAAGTTCGACGACCACGGTTTTTACGCAAGTCGGTAAATGGGTTCCGCGGAGTAGTACTACTATACCGACATATGGGGAGTGTGACCACTTTCGAGCATAACTTGTCTAATGTTACGTGCAATGGGCTACTTTCACTGACGCGAAGGCATCTGCAGTGAGCCTTGAATGTGACGAGGAGAGCTCACCGGCTGTGTCTCTTCGCCATCGGCTCGCAGTCTCTCAGGCCTCGCACCTCTTTTCCTGTTTTGTTGCCCACCATTTGGTTACCATGCCAGTTCTCTCCTAGCCCACGCGCTCGCTGGATGAGCAAGCGCTGGATGCCCCAGCTAGGGTTGCCACCTGTTTTCTTTTTCTTCGGATCATTCTCTTGTCTGAGGTAGCTGTCGTTAGTCATCCCGGGACATTAGAAGTCTTGTTTTCGATTTTTTTTAGTTTTTGTCAGTTGCATAATAATACACAACTCAAGACAATTCACTGACATGTAGTTTTCTCTCTTAGGGTGTTGCGAGATATTCTTCTTCCCATGAATATGTCCTTCATTTTGTTCGTACCACAGACACATGACAAGCCTAGCTGCAGCTGATGGGATGACACAAGAGGTGGGCCACGGTGGTGGTCGTGGTGGGGGAATGGCCAAGAGGCCTGAGGCCCGAGCCGCCGCCGGCGTCCCGGTTGTCGGCGCGCGCCACGTGCTAAAATGTGAATGGGCACTGGCGGTGGCTGAGCCCCCCAATGTGGTGGGGGGACAGCCGCTGCCGCCTGTAGTCAGTGCACTGGACTGTGGCTCGTCGGGCTGTGTGTTCGCCGTGCGGCTAACCGCCACACGCGTGCCGCGCGCACGCGGCGCGAGATCCGGCGACGGTGCGTTTAAGCGTCCCCCCGTTGATGGTCGCTTGCGGGAGGGATACCCGCCCAGCAACTAACAGTACCGACGGAATGACACTGCGCATACTTTATTCGCGATCGAGCAAACACTTCAATGCTGTTCTGTAATATATGTAAATGTACCAAATGTCGCTTGGTTCTCACAAGGGCCTTTAAGGTGTATTAAATTAAAGGCATAAGAGAATACGCATTTTTTTTTTTACAAAAAAATTATTTATGCGATGAAATACCGGCTTCGGCGCGTTTGCCGGCGACCCTGTGCCGGGACAAGCGAGTGCCAAGCGGGCTTGGAGCTGCCCCCCAACGCTGCGTCGTTCTGTGGTCACGATTGCCACAATTTGTTGCCTCTTGTTGTTAAGTTTGGCGTGATGTGGGTTTATTCCTTCTGAATATGGAAACCCCAACACCACCCGTGGATTACTTTTTACACAAATTGTCAAAGCTGTCGGCGTATGGATATTCTCATTTATTTATTCACGCCTGTTGATATCGCAGCAGAATTGTTCTCGTCATTTCGCTATTGAACTGTTCTACACGATGGGGTAGGACGATGCGATACGATCGGAGAACTTGCAAATTGTCCGGACATTCACAAAGTGCGAGCGATATGGGATGGGGTGGGGGAGGTAATAAATTGGCGCCGCGTTCGGGTCTCTTGCGTTAACGAACAAATCGAGCGTCGGTCCGAGGTCGAGAATCTTCCGTGTATGAGTAACTCTTCCAGCTCATCACGCAGCGCGTTGGGTATTAAAATAAATTAAGGACAAACAAGTGTTGTTCTGTGTTCTTATATATATTTGTGTTATCTGAACGGTGCAGCACTGGGATTTATGTTGGTGAAAAGCTTTGGAAAATCCCGTAGAAATATTCCATGTGTGGCCATGATGACCTCTGCACCTGTTTTACCCCAAGAGGAGGCAAGACTGCGTATGAGTGAGTTGTCTTGAGTTGTGTTTCATGATGCAAATGACAAAAACAAGACTGCTCATGTACCGGGCGTGACTAATTTATTTCATACGACAGCTACCTCAACAAGAGAATGATCAATCTTGATTTGAAGCTTTCGTGACTGCAGGAATCCATTCTCTTTGGTTCTTTCGGTAAAGTCACGTAGGTAGAAAATAAAATAAATCACGACGTTTCGGGCGCAACACAAGCGTCCATCATCACCTGATGTTGCCGTTGCCATATCTTACGGTCTGATGGACGCTTGTGTTGCACCCGAAACGTCGTGATTTATTTTATTTTCTACCTACGTGACTACCGACAGAACCAAAGAATATGCTTTAAGGATGTTTGTGGTTGGTTACGTCGATGAGCCGTGGCGGAGTGCTGAGCGTGAATCCGCAGCCACGGCCAACATCAGCAGCGAGTGGCACCTGAACCGGTCCTGGGCACCCCTCCCCGTCCTTTATCGACCCGCACTGACCAGCGTTCTGAAGTATGGTCAATTAACCCGCAAAGCCGACGTGGCACTGAGAGGCCTTCATCCAGCAGTGAATGAAATACGCGGTGTCCTTTATGTACTACAACAAGAGGACCTCTTTTGGGGGCAACAACAGTGGTGTTACCTTCGGAGATATTTGACCCCATCAATAGTAAGAGAATGATCCGAGGAAAACCAAAACCAGGTGGCAGTGGCAACCCGAGCTGGGACCACCCAACGCTCGCTCGTCCAGTTTGCGTGTGGCTGGCAGAGGGACTGGCGTGGCAACCAAATGGTGTCGCAACCCAACTGGGAAGCGGGGTGCGAGGCCTGCGAGACTGTGAGCCGATGGCCAAGAGACACAGCCGGGTGAGCTCACAGCTGGCCGTGCCCAGCCCTTGATAAGTCGGCGGTGAACATTCCACATTCTTGCGTGGGGAACAAGGCCCACAATCACAGGACGACAGTTTTGTGATCTTCAACCACAAGTGGGGCATCCTTATCCAGAGGGAATGTATAGTTTATGAATGTCGGAGGGATGATGACTATAAGGAGAAAGCAAGGGAGGGAACATGCCCCAGAGTAGCTACGAGTTTCTACCACTTAGGTGGATTAATCATTATTAGTAAACCACTTTTAAATTCATATTGAAAACTCTTTTTTTAAAACTGTTTTTGTGTTTATTTTGTTCTTCCCCCGCACCTCCGATGAGCACGGTCGGCTTCGTACGGTGCGAAAGAAGTTCAATGTAATCAAATCGGCTCGTGTGCCGGTCCGAGATGAATTGTCGCATTGCCAGACCGCAAGATATGGCAACGGCTTAGGGAGGCCGTCAGCCAGCAGTGACTCGATCATTGGCCGATTATGATGAGTTGCACGATGAACCAAGTTGACCATGCCAGGGAGTGAACTTGCATCACAACTAGGACCCCTGCCGATTCATCATCCGAGCGATACCATGGTTATGCTGCAGGTGACGACCGTGCATTATGCAGGGATTTTGAGAAGTGTATGCACATACTGTACAGCGATTATAACACTGCACCTCGGATCGTGAGAGATGGTGGCAGCTTGGGGTGGCCTCCATCCAGCAGTGGATTGATAATGGCCAGCACTGATCATGCACAAATATGCGCAGTGCGGGGTAATTAAGCTGCCGCGTGCAGAATGTGGCCAGGTGGCTCGTGCTCTTTAAGTTCACGAGTTCATTGATAGGGGTTGACCTTTCCCATCATCCCTCTGGGGTCAATACAATGAATTCCACTTTGTTGGGATGTCATTTGTGGCCGTCTTATCGATAGACTCCCCCCCCCCCCCCGCGCCTTTATCGGAATGGGAAACTTCCACCACCGACTCGGGGCTGTCGAACGGGATGTGTGCACCGCCTCAACGCTCGTTTGAGCAGAAAATCATTTTGACACCGACTACAAATATAAAACACAGAGTAGCCCTTGCTGTCGTCACGTGCGCCCGGACCTCCAGCCCGCGCCTGATTGCGGAGCAATCCCCGCGTTGCCCATTTCACGGCTAAGCGATTTCGTGGCCGACGCTGGTAGCGCCGCGGGGGATAGAGCCTCTTGCACCCGCGCCCTCCCTCTCCATCAACCTCCCATTAACCCCGCTATCAACCCCTCCATGAACCCATGACATCACCCCCCTCCCATCGTCCCTAGGCACACAAGCCGGCTCTGTCCTTGCCACACCACCGCGTAAGTCTTATCTCCCTTCTCAAATGTTAAGATGAAGTAACGCATTTTTACGAGTTAACGTTCCGCCAGTCTTGACAGCACAGTGCCGCTATTCACTCGGGCCCAGTATTTTTGTTCTGCTGTTGCTAAGTGTGTAGAGATAAATGCAATCCCTGGGTTGTGGAATGGTGGCTCAATACCACTTCTGTTCGAACGGCGAGACTAAACAGATTTTTTAAAAATGCAAACGCATTATTAGCCTCATATCGCGTTTGTAGATTTTTGAAGAAAATCATAGGGAATAAAATGATAGGCAACTTTGAGGTCAAATAACCGCACGAGCATGTTGCATATTGAGATTTTCTCACAAGTAAGGTCGATCAATATAGACAAAAATGAATATAAAAAAACAATTTTCGCCTAGGTTTTGTAAAAGATGACGAAAGCATTTCATTCAGTGCAAACTGATGCAATTACCCAATCTCTTACAAACCCAGGCATTAATTTAAAAAATACATATACACTTTAAAATAATAATCTGTCTCGAGTTTTCTTGCTGGCTGCTGGCTGCTGGCTGGGCTCCTGTCCGCACCAACAATAACAAGTCTGTTGTTGTCAGTTGCTGCTGCGGGCCGTTGCTGTTGAAACGGTGGGAGAAGTTCGCAAGACGTCGAATAGATATAGCGAGACCGTAGAGGCGGGAGTCATGAGTACAGAAGATTGACACGGTTCATTTAAGGTAGCTCTTTTCAATTTGTGCTCCTATGTATAGAAATACTTTCGCCGGATTATTCATTAAATCTTAGAGAATATAAAAAAAACCCTCGAAAGATATTATATTGGCATTTTATTAGATAAAAAAAATACTTTGTGTTCCGAGTACAGGATTGTGAGAAGAGTGCGGCAATGACTGTTTTCTCATTTTCTGTTGCCGAGTAACGGAGTCTCTATGATTATATATATCTTTTGTAATATTCAAAACCATTTGCAAGGATGGTACAGTCCATTCCGCTAAGAAGCTCTGCTCAGATTTCTTACAGAAAGTAACGAAAAGACAAATCGGAAGAGGACTGACTGGGAGTCATGGGGAATGAATGATTAATTCAAAAATCATTTGAGTGTTGGGGAAAATCTATGAAGAGGGCCGGTAGGTCTGAAAAGCCATCTGGTGATCTGCACAAGGGATTACAGCGTTGGGTAAAGAGCACAGTTACACGTTGCTGTTGGCAAGATCGTGTAGTGGTGTTGTGAAGACACAATAGAGACAGGATTGAACACACCTGGATGGAGACTGTGGTGGTGACAGTATTTGTATACCGAGGTTACGAAGCCATTCGATAGCCCCCGTGTGACATTGGCCGTGAAATCAGCGGTGCCCGCAGTGTTTGCGATTACTCTTTGTTTTTTTCGGTAAAGTCACGTAGGTAAAAAAAGAAAATAAATTAAATCACGACGTTTCGGAGGCAACACAAGCTTCCGAAAACCGAAGCTTTTGTTGCCTCCGAAACGTCGTGATTTAATTTATTTTATTTTTTTTTACCTACGTGACTTTACCGAAAAAACCAAAGAGTATGGACTCTTGCAGTCACGAAAACTTCAAATCTAGAAGAAATGATTGCGATTATTCACCCAGGAAAGTCTCACCGGGTCTTTGCCAAGTTTATTTGGTTTTGCAGTAGGGGGCGTTGATTGCCATGCATATTCCAAATTGAGTGATTTGTGAGTTTTATCTTCTTTCTGCAAATCATATAATAGCATACTCTTTGGTTCTTTCGGTAAAGTCACGTACTGCAGAAAGAAAAAATAAAATAAAAATAATAGATCACGACATTTCCATTTTTATTTTCTACCTACGTGACTTTACCGAAAGAACCAAAGAGTATGAATTCCTGCAGTCACGAAAGCCTCAAATCAAGATTAATATAATAGCGTTATCATACGATACAATTCTGATTCATGTGGCATATATATATGTGTGTGTGCGACCGCATGTCAAAACGCCGCAATGCAAGGGTGGGCGTATTTCTTTTATGCAGTCATCGGCAGAGGGACAAAGGACAGTCTCGAGCCTGGAGCTGAAGAAGGGTGGAGAGTTGACAGCACGGATGTCTCTGGGGTGGAGGGAGAGTTCCTAAATTATGGGCAGCAGAGGCGAGTGAGCGACCGCCCACCGAGCGAAGGTTTTAATTGGAAGTTTCCACAAAGGCCTCGGTGCTATATAATCCACTCCACTTAGATACCATTCATACACTAATTACTCAATACTCTTAAAATGTACGATGTCCTAAATCCGTACTCTGTAGGTTATGCAGTTTTTTTTAGGTGCGTTTTCACATTTTAAAATTATTACATTGCAGGAGAGTGAGAGATTGCAGTGACTTGGGGACGTCTCCATCCAGCAGTGGATTGACCAAGGCCAATGGCGATGATACACATGTAGGCACAACGGAGGGTCGTTAAGATGTTTCGTGCAGACTCGAGCCAGTTGGTTCAGGGGTTGCAAGTTCAAATCCGAGTTCGGGGTGCATAAAACAGGTACCACTTTGTGGGGAAGTCAACACCGGTCGTGCTATGGGTAGACTCGCTCTCCCACTATAAACATTTTTGAATATCCAACACTGGCCCCAGGATTGTAAAGATGAGATGAGCGTTGTATATAAACAAATATATAACAAAAATAAACTACAGTATTTTAAATGTGTGCTGGTCTTTGTTGGGGTCATTTGCTAAATAAATTACGCTAATACTTGATTTTTTAAAAATCTAATTTACTTTCCAATCCATTTTTCGTTAAACTCACAATTCCATCAAGCAAAAAGAAGCGAATTGTAAATCGAGTTTATGATAATGTATTCCAGTTCACTCGGCAGATTCAATACAATCTCCATTAACTCCCCGCGTTCCTTAACGCAAAGGACGGGGGCGGGTGGGGGGGCGCCGAGGTCAAATGAAGAAGCTTTGTTTCAGCCTTAAGCTCATCACGAATGCACACATCGTCGTGAACTAAATGGGCGCCCTGTGATTGGAAACACAAATTGGAGGACTGGTTGTTATTATTACACGAGGGCACATTTTGCAGCTCCCCCAGCACTGCACGTGCCACGTCTCGTCACGCAGCGTGAGTTGGGGAGGGATGGGGGGATGGGGTGTCGCTGATTGTTCCATCCGTGGCTTTTAAACGCGAATGCGCACACTAATTGCGGTCCCGTTAACCTTCCCGAGATGCCCTCTCCGCGGGTGCCACGCCGCCCCATCCCGCCATCGTATCGCTGGCGCAGTGACAATAATCGTACATTTATTTACTCGGTTTGCATCGAAGAGGCTCCGTGGAGGTGGCTAGAAACACGCATTCACAACGCGCCACCGCCACCGCCGCCGCCGTCTATTCATTAATCGATTCGTTGTCGTGAGCCATTTAAGAGCCCCGCTCCAGAATGGTTACCCGACCACCACCACCACCACCACCGCACGACAATCGTGAATGTCAAGGTTACTGCTTCGCGATGGTAACCCTCACCGATGGCGGCGGTGGTGCTTAGCCATCCATCAATTAAACAAATGATTTGACGATGAGGCTGCTGCTGCTGCTGCTGCTGCGTCGGCAGTGGTGCGTGCGAACGATAAACGACAACAAAACACAACTCGGCACGTTCGTCAATAATAACACCGTGTCCTTTAAAATGAAAACAAACACCGTGTTCGGTGATAGTCCTGGCAATGGCCCTTCTTCAAAGCACATACAGTAAAGAGAGAGAGAGAGAGTGGGTAACACGAGCTGGAGACTGCACGTTACACAATGGGGCCTGATGAGAATTACATTTATGTTATCATACTCTTAGGCTTTTTCGGTAAAGTCACGTAGATAAAAAATAAAAATAAAATTAATAGAAGTAATAATAGAAATAAAATGATAAATCACGACGTTTCGGAGGCAACACAAGTCTCCGTCATCAGGTGGGATCGTCACAGCTAAAATGACTTCTATTAATTTCATTTTTTATGTTTTACCTACGTGACTTTACCGAAAAGCCTAAGAGTATGAATCCTTGCAGTCACGAAAGCTTCAAATCTAGAATTTATGTTATCGTAATGTATAACAAATGTTTGATTAATATCCATTATTAAGATCACCGCGTATGCAATACGTTTTGGTAAACCCCTCCGCGGCATCCACAATCGATAGCATTCACCGCATGAGGTTGTTGTTGTTGTTGTTGTTTAACAAGAACAGAATCATGAATGATGCCACGGTCCTAAATCTGAACAATCGAATCGCCGGGGTCAGGGATGAATTCTTCTACCCGTACCCAAGACTGCAACAGCGTACACATCATATGTCCTTGCTGGTTGAGAGAGACGTCGTTGACATCACTGCCTGGAGCTGCAGGATCAGACGGTAGAAAGGCCCGGGATCGAAACAGATGTCACTCTCAACCCCTACAGACCACGAGCCGAGGACTTCGTGACAAGGTGAGATGCAGCCCACGAGCTCCAGTAGCAGGCGACGCATGTTCACAGTGACCATGGGACGTCGGGTCACCGGTTCAAACCACAGGAGGCCAACGCTGGTCCAACGTTGCATGTTGACTGGGCTGTGGCAAATTGGAAGGCAGCACTCTGGACATCTGTATAGAAAAGAGCTTGATGGCTCATCGGATTCGTTCAGTGTAAATCAATATTCTGACTCTGAGCCTTTCCGCTCTGCCCTGAGCTCGTTTCTTGCCCACACTGCTGCACGAGGCACGTGGCTCAGTGCCCCCCCCACCACCCCCTTCCTCTACCACCCCCCCACACCCCCACACCCCCCACCACCACCCCCCACACCCCCCACCACCAACCCCCCCCACACCCCCCCACCCTCCCACACCCCCCACCACCACCCCCTCCCCCCACCACCCCCCCTCACCCCCTCCCCCCACCACCCCCCCCCACCCCCCCCTCCCCCACCACCCCCCCACCCCCACACCCCTAAGACCCCGTTCCTCCGTGCCCTCCGCTGCCGGAGGAAAAAGGTCGTAATTGTTTTAATTATAATTTTCGAACAGAGTTGAACGCATCCCTGCGTTTAGGTTCCACCATCCTTCTTCAATCGCGGGCGAAGTATGGTCAAACCCATGGCCTTCATCCATTGTGGATTGAGAAAATGGCTGGAATGTAATTCTTTATTTATCTCGAACCAAATATTATTGTCAAAATGTTCATGGGGTAAAAAACACACAAAAGCCAGAACATACGCGCGGGGATACAATGCCGGCGTGGAGGGTGGAGGGGGCTGGGGGGAGACGTCATCACGCACCAATCTGGTTCACGGCCAGCCAGCAAAACCTTTGTAGTACAGGAACTCCCTCTACTTACGAGCGAGTTAGGTTCCAGAGGTCTGTTCGTAAAGTCGATTTGTTCGTAAGTCCCAACTTTGCTCCTGTCGATTCCAAACGTGTTGTGCGGCATGTGCAGTGAACACGGGGAATGGCTTTAAAAGTTGTATCATCTCCTGTAGATGTAGATGCTACTGGTTCTTCATGTTCTGCAGATGTAGATGCCACTGGTTCTTCACGTTCTGCAAATGTAGATGTCATTGACTCTTCACGTTCTGCAGATGTAGATGCCACTGGTTCTTCACCTTCTGCAGATGTAGATGCCACTGGTTCTTCATGTGCCGCAGATGTAGATGCCACTGACTCTTCACGTTCTGCAGATGTAGATGCCACTGGTTCTTCATTTTCTGCAGATGTAGATGCCACTGACTCTTCACGTTCTGCAGATGTAGATGCCACTGGTTCTTCACGTTCTGCAAATGTAGATGCCACTGGTTCTTCATGTGCTGCAGATGTAGATGCCACTGGTTCTTCATGTTCTGCAGATGTAGATGCCACTGGTTTCTTCACGTTCTGCAAATGTAGATGTCATTGACTCTTCACGTTCTGCAGATGTAGATGCCACTGGTTCTTCACCTTCTGCAGATGTAGATGCCACTGGTTCTTCATGTGCCGCAGATGTAGATGCCACTGACTCTTCACGTTCTGCAGATGTAGATGCCACTGGTTCTTCATGTTCTGCAGATGTAGATGCCACTGATTCTTCATGTTCTGCAGATGTAGATGCCACTGGTTCTTCATTTTCTGCAGATGTAGATGCCACTGACTCTTCACGTTCTGCAGATGTAGATGCCACTGGTTCTTCACGTTCTGCAGATGTAGATGCCACTGGTTCTTCATGTGCTGCAGATGTAGATGCGCACCACCGCCATCTATTGCGCGGCGGTTGAACTCACGACTCTCCGTCCGAACAGGCAACCTGACATACGGACAAGTTTGTTCGTATCTCTGCAAGTTCGTAAGGCGAATGTTCGTAAGTATAGCAGTGCCTATGCTGTAGAGTGGGGAAAGTATGACACGGCCCTGAACGGAATAAATTTGACCGTACCGGCCCGCTTCGCAGTGGTCATGGGAACGCGGTTACAGACCCGGGACGCAGTCAATATGGAGTGTAAGTACAGAGAGAGGGAGAGATGCAGAGAGGGGGATGTACCGCGAGAGAGACGTACAGAGAGGTGCAGGGAGACGGGGGGGGGGATTTTATGACTCAAGTTATTCACCCTGTGGCCAGAACTTCATTCGCTTGGGCAGGCGCGGGGAACCTTTTCCTTACTGAGGGCTGAACACGACTTCCAAATACACGTTCCTTTTTGCAGGGCCACACATACACTCGGCGTTATCAAGGTGGAAGATAATGCCCTCTGGTACCCGTATCAGTGCGACTGACGGTTGCATGAATGGCTGCGTCGAGTATGCACTGAAGCCTCCGACTACATTAAGAGCTGCTGGTTCATCGAGCGTGCCTTAGCGAGGCCGACGGTCAAGGGGCTATTTCCCAGGGATGTCTAACAGCATAACACGCGTGGCGTAGAGCCATTCCTGTTTCATTATCGTCAACATAAGTCATGATCTATCCACTGTTGCCTTCACTCAATGCAATAATACGCCCGGTTTTCGCACACGAGCTGATGTCATCATCCTTCCATCTTTGAGGATGTTTTTTGTTCTTCTTTCACATTCATAAGAGGCTTCATTTGCCCGTCTCTGACTCAGTCTGTCACAACACTGACAGGGGTACAGTTTTGTCTCGGAGAGTCGTGTAAGGGCTCCTTCTGATCAGAAGGAACTGGAGACATTTGTGTCTGATGATGCGCTATGCACGACGTGTGACCATTGCATTAATTTAAAGATATATATATTGACCGAAGGTGGTGATGGAGGCTTCAGGCCACTCGTGCAGTCTGATTAAGGATTTGCTTTAGGAAACTCATTGCCCCATCTACGTACTGACTTGGACCCAACAACACCACGCTATATGCAAATTTCAAGACGTGATGCAAATCACCGTACCCAGGAAAGCCTCGCGGAGTCTCAAGGCTCTCTTGCAAAGAGGATCCTGCATTGGAATGTTGCCATGTTCAATTGTCGGAGCGCGTCAAGTGCAAAGCTTGCAGCGATGTGTGACGGGATGTTTAATCGAGCATGCACCCTAAGGTAGCCTAATTAAATGAGCAAATGAAATCCATTCATTGTTGCAGCATTTAGCTGCTTCATTTGGGCATGAAAATGTTTGGCTTGGCAATGAAACTTGATGAGCTTTGAGAGGCGTTTCAGAAACCATTTGGCTCAAGTTCCAGTTTGGGCTTTCATCTAGTTGGACAAGCTGGAATATGCAAACGGTATTTGGTTAAGACACGACACAGTGTAAACTTAAACGCTGGTAAATGTTGCTCGCTGTAGGAGCACAGTTTGTGCGCGCCGTGTCACACGGATCATTGACCTTGTTGCTGTTGGGGTTTTTTTTGTTAAACTAAATAACTCTTGGCATGTTCCTCGAGATGTAACTGGTGGTGGCCATCGTTTCAGCTCGGCCAAGACTCACCGCGTGCTTGGAGCAAAGCCATCACAGTGTCCGGAGGAGCGCGTCTGTGGGTGGGTGAGCATGAACGAAGCGTCTTTGAGCCCGAGACCTGAATGGAATCCGGCTCTCTGGTAACGTTCGGCGTTTTAAAAAAAATGACATTTAGAAACAACGTCTGTTAAAATTCTAGAGACAAATATGAGCGAAGGCGAGGAAAAGAAGCCATGAGACAAATACGAGAATAAACCATCAGCGTCGTCATCGTCGTCGTCCGAAGCATGTTATCGTCACGTGCGATGTTTAATGTTGTACTTTGTTACCGTCACGTGTCCACACTGTTGATGTTGCGTGCACAGCTCGTTTGGAATCTGTGATTTGTGTTGTTGTTGTGTTGGAAGCTGGTGAGAGTACGTATTTGTGAAGAAATTACAAAGTAGCGATTAGCAGAGGTTCAGGGCGAGGTCACCCACCGCAAACATCTCGGACGAACGCCGCGGTTGTGTGTGTTTTTTTCTCACGCCGCTAAATGGTTTGCCTGGTGCGGAAACTCACGGCGGCCCACCGCCAATTTGGCGACAGTGCGGAACGCCCCAAACGCCGCAGCGGCAACCGTGGAAGGGGCTCTTAATCCCTGGGTCATTGGGGCGGTGCATATCGTTAAATTGCCAATTATTTTAAATTTAATTTAAATTTTATTATTATTTTCTATCTACGTGACTTTACCGAAAGAACCAAGAATATGAATTCCTGCAGTCACGAAATTTTTAAGTGAAAAGTATCTAAAAAAAATTAAACCGCTGGCGCGACGTGATGGGACCCACAAGCAGGCACGGCCCTGCTGTGGTTTTAAACAAAATAAAAATTCTGCGTCGGAATTCCACCCACACCACCGCAGCCCTCTGGGACGTTGCATTTCACGAGCCGAATGAGAATTGGATAACCGCGGCTGGTTTAAAGGGCCTATATTTAGCGGCCGTCGACGCAGTTAATAAAGTGAAATGATTGGAAAACTGTCCATTGGTTACATGTCCTCGTGCCCTCTAATGTGCCCCTTGGGAGCTCTCAATGGGAGGAAATAAACCGGTCACCCCGTATCGGATAGACGGGCCCATGGAGCGTAACACGGAAGCTGCATTGATAATTATCACTTTGTAACACGAATTTTGTTACTGGGTAGTAAGTGTTATTTTTTAATTGCTTATGCCTACAAAGTATAGAAAATGGCTATTGTTCCACAGAAACTTTGATTTTGTGACCAGGACTTTACGCGAACGAAAGACACAAATGCACACCACGTTTTCTCATTGAAAATGGCTGCATTTCAAAATATCGCTGTCCTGGTTACAAAAGCAAAGTTTGTGAGGAATGATAGGCATTTTCTGTACTTTTGAGGCATAAGCAATTAGGAAATAACACTTACTATCCAGGAACAAAAATTATGTTACACAGTGTATAATTGGTTGCCTTCGAGAAGACGAATGAGCAGTCGGGAAAACTGTATCCATTGGGCGCGTGGAATGTGCCTTTGCACTAAACAAGGATTTTCTCCGAAGACCTTATTCGTAACGAGACGAAGGCCACACACATTTCAGGAGACTATCACTCACGAGTCGCACAAGCGCCGTGTTTATCCAACGGGCCGTACACGTCCGCTGAAGCAATGACGGAGCCAGGATTTTCAGGTAGAGGGGGCAACCCCTCCAGCAATGAAAAATGATAGAGGAGTTGTTAGTAAGTAAGGACTTGTCCCTTGCTTTTTATTCGACGCGTGTGCGGCGATGGCGCAGCCATCGATCGAGAGTCGAATTCGAACCGCGTTGTGTGATCGGCATCGCGCTCGCTGGAGGTGAATGCCTTCAGGGAAGTCGTGTACTGTATACGCAACTGCGTATAATTTTGAGTCACTTATAACTGCTTTGCCGTTACTTATTACTATTTATGGACTCAGGACTATTGTCCTATCAGCTCAGAGTCCCTGGCACATCATAATATGCTCCACAGTGGCAGTGGGTGTTCGCAAATGCCAATTTATTACTAATAAACCCCAATGATCCGATCGAAATGAGGGATTTCGATCGGATCATTGGGGGGGGGGGCACGTGCCACCCTCCCCCCCCCACTGGCTCCGCCAGTGCGCTGGATTCAACGCGACGCCGTCGCTTTCATTTGCGCTCGACGCCCTCCTCCTCTCCGGGGCGGAGTGGAGAACACCGCGGACTGAAACGGGGCGAGCGACGGGCGGCTGACTCGGAGCGCACGGGGTGGGTGGGTTCAGTTCATTATTAGGTAGAGCCCTGTGAGTCATTCGGCTCTTGAATCGGGGTGCAACCGCAACAAACACAAAACAAAAAAACATGAACAAAAACATCTTAAAGTGATATGTGACTGAGTGCAAACAGAAAATCCAAGAAATGGGGAGCGGACTTCGCCCCTAGGGTGAAAGAGAGGTAGGGGGGGGGGGGTCTCGAGAAGGCACTCGGCGACGCGCGAAGGAAATGAGACGCGAGCCCTTGAACCCGCGCGGGGCGCGACGTCTTTGCCCCCCAGCCGCCCCCGTCGCCCGCCACGGGCGACGCTGTGCCACGCCGTGCCAAGAGCAACAGGCGACACGGAGCAGCGCGTCGTGGTGCGGACCCTTTGCGCGCTGTCTGCTTCGCACCGTGAAAATTTTTTTTTTTTTAAACCACACGGTGGAAAGCTTAGATAAAAAAACCTTCACGGTCAAAAACAAATATTCCGAGCCCTGCGAAAAGTGTGGTTGTGTCAGGGGAGGGGGTGGGGGGGCTTTTACAAAGTCATCGACAGGATGCAAAGCAGGAAATTGCTTTCAAATGTCTCACTCAATGGGCCAAGGCCGGAAACGTTTGGTGTCGGTTTCTGAGCTGTTTTGGTTTCATTAAGTGGCAACAATTGCTGACGATTTTGATAATTGACCGCAATGGTCGTAACCGCTTCTCGCAACAACAACAAAAACCCTCGCTATTTTGTTATTCATGTGTCACACAAGGCCATTATGAATCTGAGGAAGCACTCAATTCACAAAAGCACCGGGTTTGAATTGATGTACTCCCGACGCAGTATGTACTGCCGCATTTTCTTTGAGCCACGCTGCGTGCAGCAGAGGGCAAAGCAGTGAAACTCCATTGCTGTTGCCGCACTGCGCACCCCATTGATGCTTCCTGCCTTTACCTGTCAATAACCAGGATCGGGGAGGTTGTTTTTTGCTCGCCACGCATGCGTCGCTTGACACCAGAGGACACCCCTCCTCGCAAACGAGAGCATTCCATCTCAGGGGGAGATAGCACGTGACATTAAATGAATAACGAGGAGACCGGCACCTGTGTGGCGTGGCCCTCATCCAGCAGCGGGTGTGACAAGATGTCTCTACGTCTACAACGAGTTATTGAAAAGTGTTTGTTTATTTACATATATTTTTTGGTTTTCCCAAGGATGGGCGATGGCTTGAGAACGGAGTGATGAGGTGACGCAGAAGCTTGGATGCGATGGTGGCAACAGGCGCGGCGGTGGCATCGGGCGGCGGTTTGTTTGTTTCGGACCTCTCGACCTTGAACTCAAATCGTGAAATTACATTTCCGTTTGAAGTGACCCTTGTAAAACGCGCGACGGTGCTCGTGAAAAGGAGGGTTACAAAATACGCGAGGCTAATATGGACAAATGGGTGTGTGCTTTTTTTTTGGTTTTCCGTTGTAACAGAACCCTCCGTAGTGAAGAGAGAAAGAGCGAGCACACAATTCAATGGGCGGAATGCGAGCGTCGTGACCACGTTGAAGCGACAACTACCTTGAGACGTCGCAGCCAGTTCTCCCGCGAGTCCTATGTGCGTCACAAACTCCGTTAACATCGGGGAAGAGACAAATACACATTTGAGCCACTCTATGCACCTATTACGCTTCAAGCTGTTAACGATGAAAAGACACAACTTCTGTCAAGTCAAACGCCAAAGTGGTTTCCAACACAAACGAGCCCTGAGTTGAAAATCCGCTTTCCTGTGACAGGGGTGAGTCACTCCGTAGAACAACCACTGTTGACTTTCCCGCAGAAAGGTACTCATTTTATTGACCACGCAGGAATGATGGGCCTGAGTCAACCCCCAACCGGGAGTTGAACTCTCACACTTCCGACTGGGAGCTGCTGGCTCTACCGCAGAGTTGGCTGGCATGAATGTCCTGCAGTTGATATGTCTAAATATTACATCATGGGACCTCCTTTGCCAGTACCAAAAGATGAGAAGAGGGTTTCACCTTTTTTCTGGCAACAAAACAGCCGTAGTCTGTGAGATTAGGCTCAAAAGAAAGCTGTCTCTGGTGTGGACCAATCAGTTTAAAAGACAATGCATATATTATCAGAGTACGTTTTTTGTTGGCATTCTGACCACAAGTATTGTGGTTAATGCAGGCATGATTCCTTGTAAAAGGTTTCAGTTTGATGTTTTAACATCTTAACACCTGGTTTGTTGCCAGAAAAAAGGGGAAAACCTATTCTCATGTCTAAATATTGTTTAGACACTCTAAATAATTGTACCTACTTAAACCCATGTGGTGCCTTGAAAATGAGTCTCCTGGTCTCAATGGGCTTTTTTTACCACAAATGACGGTCACCTATCAGTCTTATTCTCACAGTCATGCAATTTAATCTACACCGTACATGTACTATGCTAGGCACACCAGTCGTTGTCTTTTCACACTTCTTATTGCGTATGGCAATATTGTTCAGGGGCTACATGCCAATGTCGAGGTCTGCTAGCCACAAAAATGGCTTCAGGCGAGAGTTTGCGTCGTCTTTGCTGCTCTTCCGTCCAAGGAGCGCAGACCACGGTGGTTTACTAAGTGGTTCACAGTTTTGGTATCATGGCCAGAGTCGCACTGTGGCTCGTCTTTCATTTTCCACTCGTGGAGATGCGCCAGCGGCAGGAGGCGCGATGTTTGAGTCCCACCGGTAGCAGCGCTTCGCAGCCGATGCGTGCCGGGCGTGAGGGTCTCCGCGGGTTACGCCGCGGCGTCGTCAGAATTATAGAAGGGAAGAGGCTCGCTGTTAGCAAGCAAGGACAGACGAACGCTCCCTCTCCGTGCCGTTCAGTGGCCGATACAGGCCCCACCCACCCCCACCTCCCGCCCTCTCCCTCTCCGCTGACGTGGCCGGCTCCCTCTCACGGTGCCCCAATTTGACCATTTGGCTGTCTGGAGATGTTTTCTATTGGTTCTGTCAAACAAAGTCACGTAGATAGAAAAAAAGTGAATAATAAAAAAAACATTAATGTTGACTGTCGCCTGGTTCTTAATCGGAGTGAGTGTACTGCAGTCTATATGTAAACTGTAGCCTGGTTCTTAAACTTCCCAACCCTCCAAAGTTAAGAACCAGGCTACGGTCTACATTATAGACTGCCAGTACGCTCACGAGGTTAAGAACCAGGCTAAAGTTACACATATAGACTGCAGTACACTCACCAAGCTTAATAACCATTGCTACAGTCCACATTTATAGCCTTCCAGTACTCTCACCAACCTAATAACCAGGCTACAGTCTACATTAGTGTTTATTTATTTATTTTATAATTTTCTATCTACGTGACTTTAGCGAAAGAACCAACGCATATGAATTCCTCAGTCACGAAAGTTTTTAAGTCGAGACACTTTTTTTTTCTGTTTGAATCTCCAGAATCCTAGAAGCACACACCCAGCAAATATGGAGAGGGAGGGGAGGGGCAATGCCCCCCCTCTCACTCCCCTCCCTCCCCTCCCTCCCCCGGTTCAATGCGTAACGCGCGTTGGCGTCTGCTGCTCGCTACGTTTGACCCGAGCACCTCGAGCTCGTTGAGACTAATTGCTTGCCGCTGCCCTCAATTGCTCGCCGCTACGACGAGGCCACTTTGAGGACGCGAATCCTTCTCGCCACCCGCTATTGGGGGTGGGGGGTGGGGTGGTGGTCGTCCCTCCCGCATCATCTGTGCGGCGGCGACGGCGGCGATGCAGCCACCCCATCAACCCGTAATTTGAAAGAGAGTCCTGAAGAAGACGCAGTAGGAGGACCCTAGCGCACGCCCGAAGAGGAGGAGGTGCTCTCAATTCCGCGAGCTCGTGTTTGACCCTTGAACGCCCCGCAGCCTCGCCCGATGTCCGTGATACATTTCGGGCGCGCGATATGAGGAGGGTGGCTCGCGGGTTATTTGCACACACAAAATAAGTAATATTTAAAAACAAATTTGGAAACACGCTTTAATGAAATGTACCGTACTAGTAATGGAAGAACTCCACGACTCGAGGAGGTGGCCCCCAGCTTGCCACAACGTAAGGGACCCTGGTGATTTATAGCCAATGTCAGTTTATTGTGGACAATTAGACCCAAGCCGAAACATAACATATAACAAATGCCATAAAAAAATTAATGATAGACTATAGTATTGCCATCCGTATGACATAAGTATACCAAGTTTGCAGTCGATACCACATTGGGAAGTGGGTAACAATTGAGTTACAAGATTTGAGGATACAACAACAGAGAGTGAGTTAAATAATAAAAGCGTGTAAAATAATAAAAACAAAGATTCCCCCCCCGTGTAGCCTTTCACACTGTTGGGGCAAGTGCCATTAGCGAGGATCAATGAAGGTCCTCGAGGGGGTGTGGCCACCACCACGCCCGACCGCCTTTGTCTCCCCAGTGCTGATGTTTACACCCCGCACAGGTACTAATTTGAGGCTGAGTCGACCTCGGGGAGGCCCAGGACCGGCTCAAATCGTGGTCACCGAGGTTGGATGTTGGCCGTGTGCCGAAATCGAACTCGGGTAGCCGGGTTCGTAGCGCAGGGCGGTTACCCAAATACACTTCTGTTACACTAAAAAATATAAAGATCCCCCGTATAGCCTCAACAGGCTGTGGGGGCAAGTACTGTTAGCGAGCATCTTGTTACACTATCACACACAGACGTACGTGTTTGGCCATGTTTTTATAAGCACACATGTGATACTGGTAGGAACCCACTGGTTCCACCAGCCCACAGGGGATTATTGTGTCCGTCCGTCGTGCAGGGAGGGGCTGGGTGAGGAGGGTGGGGCTGGGTGGGAAGGGTGGGGCTGAGTCGGGGGTGGGAGGGGTGGGGCTGGGTGAGGAGGGGCTGGTCACCCCGTGGTGCCCTTATTAAACTCAACGTTTAACCTACTCACGCCGGCTTGTGCCTGCCCTCACAGTCGGGCATATTTGCGGAATACACCACGCCGCCGTTGACCCTGGCCATTGACCGAGCAACCCAACGTTCCTACCAGCTCCCTCCGCAGGACAATGTGTTTTAGTCTTCCTATTCTGTGCGAGAACATGTTTCGGTCCGCCGCCTTTGACCCCAGGCTTTGGTTGGTAACACTGATGTCTTGCGCACGAGACACCTGTCTGCACGGGGAAGAGTGGTGCCTGTGCGATGCAGTGGAGCAAGCAGGTTTGCGGATCTGCGCGTAAAGCGAATGTCGAGTTGGACTGCTGGTATGTCCTTGGGCCCCCACGGCGCCGCATCAATCACGACCCAGGGCTTAAGTTCTCACTCAACTATTTTGCGGGCTGCCGCGAGAGCAGTAAGCCACAGACACGATAGCGAGGATGTTGGTGTTTGCTGGACGCGGATTAGATGTTTGCTTTTTCACCGACGGCCAGGAGAGATCCGGCTGCGATGAAGACCACTTTGGTGAGGCATTCTCCTCGTAGGGCCGAGGAAGAGTCGCGTTGACGCTGAGATTCCCGTGGGGGTTTGCGCGCGGTCGTGGGCGAATTGCAAATAACCCATCCAGCTGATGCCTCGACCTTATTTGCGATGATGATGATGACGACGACGATGATGGAGCCGTTGGGCTTCAACGCGTGTCCCGTGTTCTATAAACGGCGCGTCAGCAGAGGTCGCCGTAGGGTGCCACGTGGTGCCGCGGCGAGTTGAACGCCCTCTGTTTGTTATCGCTCGCGCCGAGAGTTATGGGACAATGGGTGCTGCTCTATGTGTGTGTGTCGCTGTGTGTGTGTGTCGCTGTGTGTGTGTGGGGAGCGGTGGTGTGGCGGATAGCGCGCTGCGCTACGAACCTGGCGACCCGAGTTTGATTCCCGCTCATGGACAAAACCGGTGACGATTATCTGAACCGGTCCTGGGCCTCGACTCAGCCTCAAATGAGTACCTGCTGAGGTGTGTTAACATCGCCACTAGAGAGACAAAGGCGGTCGGGCGTGGTCCTGGCCACCCACCCCCTCGTGTACCGTGTCGACCTTCATAGGTGCTCGCTAACGGCACTTTCCCCAACAGTCTGTGCAGGCCATACGGGGGTCGCGCGTGTTGGCAGCACAGTGGGGAGCGGTAGCGTAGTGGCTTAGCGCACTGAGCTTACCAACCCGCAACCCGAGTTGGACCCAGGCACTGGCTAAGATAATTGGCGATTATCCGCCTGGACCTCTCCTTGCGAGACTTATATTACTGGTTCCGTGGATAAACATCAGCACTTGGGGACAGGAACGGCAGGGATTGGTACCGAGCACAGAGGGGAATAAAGTTGTTGTAGAAGACTATTTGGAGCTGAGTGGACTTGCGAATGACCGGTACCAGTAGTGTCAAAATGAGCCTCTGCTTGTGAAGGAAGCTTCTAGGCATTGAAGGCAGTCGCCCACCACCACCATCATCATCAACAGAGGACAGAGGAGCAAAGCTCACAACAACGAGCAGAGCGCCGGGCGGTTCAACGCAGCAATTTGGCAGTGGAGAGAACACATGCGACCCATCTGCGTGTCATCTCGATCAACCCATAACACCTGGGTCTGTCCGTCCCGCGACATCCTGCCAGCGAGCCTTCCCACAATTCACGTAGCTTCAAAGTGGGCTGAGCCAGTGCCGAGTTAAGTTAGTGCGTGGCCTGTAGCATATTTTGTTAAAACACAATTTTTTTTACTTGCATTGTAAAGTAATTATATTGTTTCATTTGCTATACAGCCACAAATCGCTAATCTTAAACACCCAGTCGTTCATAAAAGTTGCAGGCGGTATAGTACTATAGTCATAGAGCAAGTGCAGAATCACTGAACCGGAAATGATCGCTTGAAAGCATTTAGCGCGGGGCCCTTGAAAGTGCGGGGCCCGTAGCTACATGTGTAGCTACTTGTGCTACTGGGGTAATCCGGCACCGAGGTGAGTGGCACAAAGCGCCGTGGCGATGCCATCGTCACTTATCGGGGAACGAGTGGCCGCTACTGTGGCTACGGGTTGACCGACGAACACACCAAGGGGCTGTCAAGTTTTGTCGCTCCTCTTTGTTTAATCGAAGCGCTTAACAAGGAGAACAATTTCCTGCGGCTGTGGGAAATAATTAGCATTATTACTCCATTTGACAACGACAAAAACAGGGAATTCAGAGAATCCTGATTTTTTTTCATATATATTATCTAATTAGAGTCCGGTACGTTTTCTCAGTGTGTTTTGTAGAAATGTTGGTGTGCACTTGCTCGTTTAATTGAGGGGTTATTAGCTGGTGTAAGTAACCCATTCGTTATGCGTGGAACACAAATAATCCGCTGTTGAGTAAAACAGACCTCCTCGCTTACACTTTTTTAATTCTTCGTCTTCCCAGACGAGAGCTCATAAAGAAGCAAAGTCTCTCGCAAGAAATCCTTGGGGTAAAAGCAGCGACGAACAGCAACAATGGAATAATAATATAGGGTTTTTGCCTTTTTTCTGGCAACAAAACTGAAACCTTTTTACAAGGATTCATGTCTGCATTAACCACAATACTTGCATTCAAAATGCAAACAAAAAACACACTATGATAATATATGCAGTGTCCTTAAAAACGGATTGGTCCACACCAAGGGACGGCTTTCTTTTGAGCCGCGGCACAATTGGTGCTCGACCAGAGGACGCCAAAAGGCGTACGAAAAAAAAGAAAAACCCTATTATTATTTTGATACTGGCAAAGGAGGTCTAATGATGAAGCAACACTGGAATTGAGACAAAGCTATCGGTGTAAGAATATAGATTTTTTTTTAAACATCGTGGGGGGGAATTTTTTTTATTGTAGTGTACACCGTACATGCTAACCACACGCAAATAAGATTTGCAATGGTGGGAATTTTCAC